>NC_058409.1:43636272-43960291 GCF_002201575.2 Neomonachus schauinslandi | reverse complement strand
TAAAGATTTTATTTATTTATTTGAGAGAGAGAATGAGATAGAGAGAGAGCATGAGAGGGGGGAGGGTCAGAGGGAGAAGCAGACTCCCTGCTGAGCAGGGAGCCCGATGTGGGACTCGATCCCGGGACTCCAGGATCATGACCTGAGCCGAAGGCAGTTGCTTAACCAACTGAGCCACCCAGGCGCCCTACCCCTTGTTTATTTGTAATGTTGTTTTTCCTAGCCATGAGAACCTGACTCCCCTGATCTAGAATTTATTTACTTCTTTGTTCAACCCTGGTGTACATGTAAAGTAGTTTCAGAATTGCTAATTTACATTCTTGCAAGAAACAAATTTTCCAGCTATGATACAGTATCATGTGCAGTTCTTTTTGTTTTTGGCTTTGCAGTAATTGCTAAAAATACCATTTTCCAAAGTTAGTTAGGTCAGCTCCTTTTCCCCTCCTCGCTTCAGTAAGGTTATGCCGTCTATCTATAATACACCTAGATTCATTTGTCACAGGCTGTATTCTATCTTGAGATTCTCTGAACATTCTGGTTGATTTGTTTGTTTGGTTTTTTTAAAATATTTTATTTATTTATTTGACAGAGAGAGAGAGACAGTGAGAGAGGGAACACAAGCAGGGGGAGTGGGAGAGGGAGAAGCAGGCTTCCTGCCGAGCAGGGAGCCCGATGCGGGACTCAATCTCAGGACCCTAGGATCATGACCTGAGTCGAAGGCAGACGCTTAACAACTGAGCCACCCAGGCGCCCCCTGGCTGATTTGTTTTTAAATGTGCTAGAGTTCATTCTTTGTGGTGTGCAAATCTATGGGTTTTAGCAAATGCACAGTCATGGATCCATCCCCCTAGTACTACGCAGAACAGTTCTATTACTCTAAAAAGATTCCCTGTGTGGCACCTTGTAGTCAACTGCTCCTTCCGCTTTCAACGTCTGGCCACCAGTGGTCTGTTTTACTCCCTATAGTTAGCCTTTTCCACAATATCATATAAATGGAATTTTAGACTACATAAGCTTTAGGTCTAGCTTTTTCCCTTAGTGAAAAGTATTTAAGATTTCTCCAGGGTGTTGCATAAATCAATAGCTCATTCCTTTTCACCGCTGACTAGCATTCTACCATATGATTGTAGCACAGATTTTCTATCCATTCATTTATGGAAAGACATCTTGCTTGTTTCCAGATTTTTGTCAATTATGAATAAACTTCCATAAACATGATGTATAGGTTTTTGTGGTGTAAACTTAAGTTTTCAAATCACTTAGGTACATAACTTAGGAGTGGGTCACTGGGTTATATCAATGTGTGTTTAACTTTATAAGAAACTGCCAAACTGTTTTCCAAAGTAGCTGGACCATTGTGCATTCCCACCAGCAACCTATGAGCTTCTGGTTGCTCTGCAATCTCATCAGCACTTGGTTTTCTCAGTTTTTGAAAACAATTCTAAAAGATGTGCCGTGATACCTCATAGTAGTCATAATTTGCATTTCCCTAATGACTTGGTAATTTTTAACACTGTTCTTTGCTTGGTTCCTAAAACTCTATTGACATCAGCCTTGAGGGAAATAAACTTAGGTGGAAAGAAAGGGTGTGGGCAAGGGTGAGGTTGTGGGACAGGGAGCAAAGGAGAGGCTTGTAGGAAGTGATGCAAGAGTAGAAAGGAGGCCTTGACTATAATTTGAAGACTGAGATCTGAATTCTGGACCCACCACCCACGGTCTTGCAAAGGTCACCGAACTTCAGGAGCTCAGTTTTCTCATAAATCAAGTGGAGGTAAGCTGCGGGAATTGTACACATCTGCAAACACAATTTGTAAGTTGCACAATGAAGGGAGACAGGGTTTGCCATTCTAGTCTCTCTCCTTCCTTAGCCAGCCAACCTTTGCAAGTGCATTCTGTATCCCTCTACCTTTATTCTTATCCAGCACCCTCTGGCTGGCCCTGGTTCTTCAAGATGTCACCATCCTGCACAGAGTGCCTCATCACTTCCCTTTCCCTAATCTTCACCTCATTTGTCATAATTTACCTTTTCTTTGGGAAGACAGGGTTTGGGAGAAGGAAGAGCCGTGACCAGTAAAGGCAAAGGCAGATCTGCACTGTGAAAGTGCACCGTATTCCATGAACAAATAGGCTGAATGCCCCACCCCCTTCACATTTCTGTACCATAGAAAGTAATTTGGATCACAAAGAGCTTGGCTTGGGCTCCCAGTCTTAGCCCCTCAGAAAAGTAGCTCTTGTCGGACTTCCTAAAGACTATCTCCTCCATCAGAAGCTCAAAGGTCATTGTGGGGCTGGGCTGGAGATAGGTCATGACTTCTCTAACATCCCAACCTATGTCCCATGCTCTGCCTCCCAGAAAATACTTTCTCCTGACAGACTGCTTCTAACCATGCAAACCACTCAGGGAAATAGCTGCAAGAGGAGGACAATGAGGGTGAGGTTTTTCTAGAACCATCCACACAATTTCAGCTGCAGTTGGCTCACCACAGACCATCCCACAAAAACGCAATAACATAAAAGCATTCTATAAACCTTAAGGTGCTATTAGATTTTTATTATCATTATTAGATATATAGTCTCCATGCTACTGTGCGAGCTGCTTTTAGGAAGCTAGAATGCCATCACCATGGAGTTCAGGTAATGGGAATTTTGGGGCCCATGCCGGGGCCTAGAATCACACCCCACAGATGCACCTTTCCCAGCACACTTTCCTGATAATTGTGGCCTGGCCACTCCCTCACTCTTTAAGCAAGAGCTCTGCTCTGTGTTTCTGAGCACAGACCTCGGTTCCTGCTAGAGGTAAGGTTGACCTGGTGGAGCAGAGGCAACCAGCCTAACATAGGGCACAGCAGCTGCCAGATCCTTTATAAACTGCTTGAAAATACATTTTAAATAATGAAGGTAAACAAGATAGAAGAACTGGCCTCCCATCCTTACTTCAGCTTTGGGGAACCCTCTGTTGGCTCAGTCCCTGGGAGAACAGCTCAGATGATAGCATGCCTGCAATGGATGAGGTGTGGAGGAAGAAGTGCCTAATATTGGTTTCTGAAACACAGACAGGGACTAATGACAATTTGCTTGGGCGTGGGTGTCCTTTGGCTGCCTCCAGAAAGGTAAGACAAAGGCAAAGCATTTGCCAAAATATTCTCCTTCTACTGTCTCCCCAACCTCAGTCTCTGGCGTCAGCTTTGCTGGTAAACATTTTAGCCCAACATAGAGGCTTACTGTGTAGGAATCTCAACCAAGGTCCAGGTCCAGGACCCAGTCAAGGCAGGAATCACACAAAGGCCACGGTGTAGGGTCCCAGTCCGCTGTTCCAAGCTCTCCTTTGTTGCTTCTTTCTTTATAGACAGGACCCGTGTGGGCACATCTGATGGATGGGAGAAGAGGAAGAGCAGATAGTGTGGTTCGTCTATGAAAAGCAAAGCCAACAAGCAGCAAACAACTCTCTCAGCTATTCTGTGCTCAAAACCAAAGACCTGTAAGAGGCCATCTCTGGTCTCTGCAGGCGGCTATGCCTCGAACAATTTCCCCGATTAGGAAACAGAACTCCTCTCCTCTCCTGCTCCCCCACTCATGGAAAGGAGGTGAATGTGTAACCAGCTCTACCCCAGGCCCAGCCAGTGGGGATCCCCAGCAGGGAGGCTGGGCTCACAGGAAGTCTCCGAGATGTTATCCACTCGCTATCCACTGCACAGCATGTCCTTCATGGCGGCCTACTCATCCTCACCTTACAGTGGTTCTGACAGTTTTCTGGTGATGTCTGACAGTAGGCCAGGCCCAGAAGCCACTACCAGAGCTTCTCCTCTGGGGACAGGACAACAAGTGGATGAGTCCAGCTTTTGGGGTTGGGACCTACCTTGCCTCCCTGCTGTCAGCAGAAGCCACTGAGAAAACTCTTGCCCTGGAGGAGTGAACAGATGCCCCTTATGGACAAGATGGGACCAATCTGTCATAGTTGTCCATCATTCCTCCACGGGGGATACTCAGGACAAGACATTCAGTGGCTTACATACAACTGCCCCACAAGCTGAGACTCCCACTTTCCCTCCCGTCGAGTGAGAGAATGAGAGCTACTTATTTTGGGCTTAACTCGGAATCCACACTCACATATTAAAATTCACTTATTTTCCAACTTTGGTATTTATCTGCTACAGATAACTTGCAAAACAACTTCTGAAAGTGGGTTCTGAGAGCATGATTAAGAATACTATTCTAGGGAATGAGCGATTTGTTGGGGGCGGGGGTGAAGGGAGAGTCCCTTGTGTAAAAAGACTGTAGAAAAGAAATTTTCTATGTTTTCTTCCTTTCTACCATCACCCGTAGTCTTTGATATAGATTTGCCACTCCAGAAACATAGAAAGGCCAGCAGAAGGGCTGAGGGGGATATTTGCCCACAACTGGGAAAAAACAAATGCAAGATGCCTTAAAAACTAGAAATAAGGTGCTGAAGAAAAGAGTCTTAAGTGTGCCACTTAATTATGTCACATCACCTAAGTGCACATATTTTTGGAATCTTTGGAGAGAATGGAGAAAAGAGCTGTCAGCATCCTTTTTAAAAAGTTCACAAGGAATTATCTGGTATATCTCCCTACACTAATCATGGCAATGGTTTTACTGGGGTCTACCTAGAGAAGACGTTTCCTTAAACTAAGCAGGCAGTACCCCTTTGGGAGGTATTAATGTACACGAGATAGATTTTGAAACTGCAAACATTAGATAAATAATGCAAATTATTTAAATGGTCTCGCTATTTGGTGGCAGAATGACTCGGGCCAAATCAGATAATAGTCAAGTTGAAAAATCCAGATGAGGGGCGCCTGGGTGGCTCAGTCGTTAAGCGTCTGCCTTCGGCTCAGGTCATGATCTCGGGGTCCTGGGATCGAGCCCCGCATCGGGCTCTCTGCTCAGCGGGAAGCCTGCTTCTCCCTCTCCCACTCCCTCTGCTTGTGTTCCCTCTCTCGCTGTGTCTCTCTCTGTCAAATAAATAAAATCTTTAAAAACAAAAAACAACAAAAAAAAAGAAAAATCCAGATGGGCCTGAACGGAGTGGTGGAAAAAAAAAATCTGGCTGCAAATCACCCCCTAATTCACCTCATCCTTTTTTTCTGGAGCAAAAAAAGGGCCTAAAGCTCTAAGAGGACTGTGAATGAAAAACAATTCTGGAAACAAAATTAGTGTGACTCAGAGCAGGGCAGTTGGGAGCCTGGGCTGGTCTGGCACACTCCCGGGCTGACCCTGTTAACAACAGGAGAGAGCAAAACCTGCCCTCGCGGCTCCCGATGCTGGAGGTGTGAGCGGCAGAAGAACAATGGCCCGGAGGCCCCACAGTCTCGACAGACACAGGCGGGGCCGGACCCGCACACGGACCCAGAGGCCAAGAATTTGAAGGAGGGGATGGTCTAAAGCCAAGCGGAGAGCCCAATGCTATGGCACAGGTTTGGGAGGTTGAAAGACAGGGTCGGGGAGTAAGCAGAGTCAGAGACCATGCTGGATTTTGGCACATACACACACGTACACACCCACATGCACACGCACGCATGCAAGCACCGTGAGCTCCTTGAGAACAGGAACGTCTCTCACTCCCTCTGTATCTCCAGCGCCTCACCAGAGTGCCAGGCAATAGCAGGTGCTCAATAAGTGCTTTGGGAGGTAAAAATGTGGAAGTGGGTCAGATCAGATGAGCAGCAGGTCCTGGGAAGGTACAGATGAAGGTGTCACATCAGACACAATGGTTGGTCTGTCTGAGCTGGCTTTGGGGGATCAGCTAGGAATCAGAGGGACCAGAAGTGTTGCAAGCAGCAGCCTATCTAGGCAGCCGAGATGCAGCTCGAGCAACAAGGAGCTGCCAGTTGTGAAGCCATCTTGTAGCAAGAGGCACTATAGTGCAGTGCTAAAGAGTGCAGGGCTGTAGTTAGGGTCCCTGTGCTCACGTCTGGGCCTGCTGCTTAGTAACTATGAGAGCGTGGACCACGTACTGGTTCTTCGACTGCTCGATTTCCTCATCTGTAAAATGAGACTAACAACAGTGCTTAGCATAGAGTGGAGAGAGCTAAATGAGCTAGGCAATTAAGTGTTCGGAGCAGTGCCTGGAATACAGGAAGTGCCCAATAAATATTAGTGATTACTATTATCAGTTATCCTTCTCCTCCAACCAAAAAGTTTATGTGTACTTGGTGCCAGCATAGAATGAGACCCAGGACTTAGACTACCCAGGAGGGCTCTGTTAAGAACATAAGCTGACCTACCTCTCAAGTGTCTGGCTCTCACGGCACTTGCATTGGTTAAGATACCACCTCCCCCCTCCCCCACCCCTGCATGGACGATTGCAGTAGTCTCTCTAACTCTGCCTTTAGTTTTGGTCTTATCCAGCCAGAGGTGATATTTCTAAAATGGGAATCTAATCAGACAATCTCATTGGCTTGCCTAATATCATGATTTCCATTTGTCCTCAAGACCCTTTGGGTTTCCTTTCATAAAGAGGATGAGAGAGCTCCTCGGAAAAATAGCTGACTCCAGGACCAGAGCAGGAAATATATAAAAAGAACCTGGAACATCTTGTGGTGCCAGAAAGTAAGGAAGTGCTCACATAAACAGAAAACCCCACAATGAGGGGGGCATGTGGAAGGGACGCAGGAACTGACTTAAAAGAGCTTCCAAGGGCCAAATCTGGAACAATTTGAACACAAAATAAATCAAATAGTATTAGATTATAACCCGAAGTAGAAAATAAATAGCCCTGAGTTTATATTAATGTAAGTAAATGATTGAATAAATAAATAAATGGTAGAGAAGGGACACATTTTCCCCTGCAGAAGAATTCCAATACCTCCAAAACAGGTAGCTGTTTCATTTACCCTCAAGGAGGGAGCCTAACTCTGCACTCCTGAAGACTTCCTTCCAAAGCTGTAAAGTGTGGTGAGGGGGGGGGAAAGAGTGATTTTATCGTGGAAAAACTTGGCAAACACTAACTCAGCCGGGTGATCGAGGTCAGCCTCAGCAGTGTGACTCCTAAGCGATAAGAGTTCTTACATGAATAGCATGTGCCTTTGCTACAGCGTGATGAGCTTGGCACTTCCTCTGGAGTCTTCCTCCCAAAACTCGTAACTCCGGTCAACTCACGACAAAAACATCAGACAAATCCACTACCTGACCATACTCCTCAAAACTGTCAAGGTCATCAAAAACAAGTAAGTCTGAGAAATTGTCACAGCCAAAAGGAGCCCAAGGAGACAGAACAATTAAATGCTATGTGGTATCCTAGATGGGGTCCCGGAACAGAAAACAAACACTATATAAAAACTAAGGAAATCTGAATAAAGTATTGGCCGCAGTTAATAAAAATGTTTCAGTATGGGTTCCTCAATTGCCATACACGTACCCTACTAATGTCTGGTTCCAACTCTGTATAATTTTCACAATTCTTCTCTAAATCTGAAACTGTTCTAAAAATTGAAGGTCATTAAAATGAAAGAAAACAGCAGAGAGTCAAAAGACAAACGTCACCTGCTTTGGAATTCTGGGAGGCTCAATTACCATTAGACCAAGCACATACCCAATTCAGCAGCCACAAACCCCCTACCCACAGGCCCACTCGAACTCTGAGTTCTTCCAAGAGGCGACAACAGGGTTACCCCACTTCCTTCCACTGAGGACACAGAAGGCACCCAGGTCTACCACCTCGTCAGATAGAGGCAGCCAGGCACAGGGTCGACGGGCACCTCAAGCCCTGGAAGGAGGCCGGTGGGCTCTGCCACGAGCCCGGGCGAACTCTGAACCAGTTTCCTCGTCTATAAAGTGATAAAATAATAATACTTAGCACAGAGAGTTGTGGCGATAATATATAAAAATGCTTAACATGGTGCCTGGCACATAATGATTGTGGAGGGTTATTATCTCATTTTTTTCCCAGAACTTGCCAGGAGAGTCCAGGGTGTAGATTCTATAGGCAGGAGAAACCGAAATGCTTCCTGCTCTCTAGAAGTTTCTTGTCAAAACCAAAGTAGACGGATATAGTAGAGGTGAGCGTCTCCATCAGGCAGTGAGTTGTCTAAGTGACTTGGCCAGAGCTTGAGAAGCCCATGCTGTAGTTTATTATGGAACTGCTTTCAGAGGCTGAGCGTTTGGAAGGGAAGCCACATTGAGGCCTAACATTTACCCTGAGGCGACTCACTTGGCCATTTGCTGACTGGATTGATTTCCACAGGATCAGGAAGCTCTGTTTTAGTATGTTCCAGCCAGTTTTCAGCCTACACAATGATTACAATCAGATCTAAACCAGTTTGAGCAGAATTTGCCAGTAAAATGTCATAAGACTGCAGAGCCAATTCTTTATTACTTCAATAAATCCAAATATACAACAACTACGGTTTTAACAACAACCCGTTGTGTGGTGGTAATTTTAATACAAATAGCAATTGAATGTGTCTGGTATGATGTGTTCCCACAATTTCGAGGTCACCCTGCTGGCTGAGCATAATTCCATTCTTCCCCACTGCCGCCCCCTCTCCCCCCCGCCCCCGGATAGTTACCAAGGTTCTCCTTTATAATCGCTTGGCTACTTGACCAGGTAGAGAGGCCAGTTGGTGCTGGCATCACTGTCCTTCCTTTCTGAGGAACCCCAGAGCAATTCTCTGTCCCCGTCCAGCTGGGCAATTTCCCGGCAGAGTGGAAAAGCTCCTGGATGCCAGATCTGGAGGCCGAGTTTCTGGCCACCGGAAGCCCCTGCTTGCACTCCGGCTCCCCTAAGCCAGACTCTCAGAAAGGCACAGAATGGAGGACTTTCCATGATCATCGGGCCTAGGCCAAGCTATCTTGTAGGGTCTCTTCTAGAATTTTGACACATTCTTATTTCTGTGTGGTTAAAAATTACATATTCAGGAGGTACACTAGTCAGTTCCTTTTAATAGAGTATCGGTCAATCTCCATGTATTTATTATGAATCCACCGTGTTTAGCATCACAGGACGAGCTTTAGGTCATCCTCGCAAGCAGGTCATTGACAATACATGTTCTGTGTTTTCTTTTAGCATTATCTTTCCCAGTCTAGGTGCCTCGCCAATTCCACAATACTTCCAACATTTCCTATTTTAAAGTTTCCTTTGTTTCTCTTTCATTTTATGTCTTTCATAGTCTATAGTTTTAGTTCTCTGTTATGCAGGGGAGATAAAGTAGTAAGTTAAACTTTATATGATGAAGTCAAATAAAGCACAATAACAATTTGGGTCCTTCTGGCTAAGTGAAAGTTTCTAGTAAGAATTTCCCAACTACTCTATTCCAGGATAAATAGTTGATTAATTCTATTCTCAGCCATTAGGGGAAAGGTAAGTGATGTTCAGTGAGCACCTACTATGTGCCAGTCACTCTGTTAAGTGCTTTACAGACATAATTTCAATGGGACTAGAGAGATTAGTTATAGTCATCACAAATTTGCTTTTTTTTTGGTTTTCAGGCAGCTGAATTTCCCATTTCCCTGAACACACCCCCAACAGCATACATGAACAAACGCCCTGATCGGTGCATTAATACCTGACCTTCATCAGGGAAGGATTGTCCTATTGAATCTAGCATTTTTATATATTAGCAATTCAGTAAGAGTTGTTGAATTGAATAGATCATCTGGTTTGAATCTTTATATCTACTCATCTCTATGTACGAAATCTTATGGAAAAAAGCTAAGCTAACATTAAATCTTATGTAAAAAAAAACCTTAAAAAAAATCTAAGCCAACATTAAAACTTATTCAAAATGGGGGCACCTGGGTGGCTCAGTCATTAAGCATCTGCCTTTGGCTCGGGTCATGATCTCGGGGTCCTGGGATCGAGTCCCGCGTGGGACTCCCTGCTCGGCAGGGAGCCTGCTTCTCCTGCTCCCACTCCCCCTGCTTGTGTTCCCTCTCTTGCTGTCTCTCTCTCTGTCAAATAAATAAATAAAATCTTTAAAAAAATAAAAATAAAAATTATTCAAAATGTATATAAATATTTTGGAGTGATTTCTGACATTTAGATCTGTCTTTGTCTAATATTTGGATGTCTTGATAAGAAAACAAGAACTAAACCAATATTTGAGTTACTCAAAAGATCAAGTGCCAGGTTAACTCATTCTGAATACTATTTTGGCTTCAGAAAACTCCAACTGCAGAAGTAAAATTAAATAGCAGCACAGGCTCTGCATACATAAGTAAGCACTGTCAACTCAAGTTTCCCCTCCTTGCCGAGTCAGTCCTACTTGCTGACTACACACGATGGGCCCGGGTCACATTACATCACACATATGGGAGAAAATGAAGTATTCGGTCATTCAACCAAAATGGATTTCCTGAGAATGCACTGTAGGAGTACCTGTAGAATACAGTCTGGGGAACACAAAGGATTAATAAGAGAGGACCCCTCTCTTCTTGGAGAGAAAAGAGTAGCACAGTTAAAATAGATATGAAAGAACGCAAAAGTAGGATCCAGTGAAATTTAATTACATCTATATCTATCTATATATAGATATATATATCTGATTGAAACCATTCGAAACTGAATTCTGAATTCAACAAATCCTTTTTGTGTGCTAAGTAAGTGCAGGGCTTAGGAAGGCCTGCCCTGTTCATCCTTGAGCCTCTCTGTTCCTACAAAATGCCTGACAATTAGCAGGTAAAAACAGCACACTGTGAATGAATGAATAAATGAATCTTACTGTATGGAAAAAGCTTACAAGGGAGTAAAGCGGTAAGACAAATATATAAATAACTATAATATTCACTAGCAAATGATCCCAGTGCACAGTGTTATGAAAGTTTACAAGTGGAGAAGACACTAAGTTGAAAATTAGGAATACGGGTTCAGCGACAGATAATATAATTTGAGTGAATCCTAGGGCAGTGGCAGAGGGTGAGGCTGTAAAGGTAAGTTGTGGCATGTTGTAACACCTTCTTAGGCAATGGGAGCCACAATGGGATTTAAAAAAATTTTTTTTAATTAATTAATTTATTTGACAGAGAGAGAGTGCGATAGAGCACAAGCAGGGGCAGGGACAGAGGGAGAGGGAGAAGCAGGCTCCCCACTGAGCAGGGAGCTGGATGTGCGGCTCCATCCCAGGACCCTGGGATCATGACCTGAGCCAAAGGCAGACATTTAATGGACTGAGCCACCCAGGCGCCCCCACAATGGGATTTTAAAAAACATAACAATCTAATTGAGCTACGCAATGTTAAGAATAAGCCAGAGATAGGAGTGCCCAGGTGGCTCAGTCAGTTGGGTGGCCGACTCTTGGTTTCAGCTTAGGTCATGGTCTTGGGGTTGTGGGATCGAGCCCTGTGTTGAGCCCTGTGTCGGGCTTTGAGCTCAGTGGGGAGTCTGCTTGAAGATTCTCTCCCTCTGCCCTGCTCATGCTCTCTCTCTCAAATAAATAAATAAATCCTTTTTAAAAAAATTAAAAAAAAAATAAGCCAGAGAGTTGGGTCAAGCAGATTGGGGTGGGAAGAAAACAGAGATAGGAACATGGTTAAGGAGGGTCTATAACAGTCGTATAGATAATAAGAAATAAGAGGTTGAACAAAATGGACAGTATGATAGGGAAAAGAAGTAATTTTTCGAACACATAACAAAAGTGAGTTCTTTGCTCGCTAGAAGTTTCTGGTTGAAACTAGGTTATAGTTTACATGCCTACTGGGTGTATATGAAGTATTGGTATGAGGGATAGAGGATAAATCTAAATTTGAGGCTGAGAAGATGGTTTCTACAAAAGTACTCTGTGCAAAACTGGGGAGAGGTAGAGGAGGAGATGCGGCCTCCACAAATTCTATTAAAGGTTAGAACTTTATAGTAATTTAGTGAAAGGAGATTTCACTCTGAGCTGGAGGCCAGGGATGGTGAGGATTTGGGGCATAAACTGAGCTGGATAGAAAGACAAGAATGTTCTTGTTCAGAACAGTGAGGAGCATCAGGTAAGCCAATGAAGCTCTGTTGACATCGCTGTTATTAACAGCAGTTCTTTAATCCGAGACCACTCCAGTTTATTGAAGCAATTATGTAGATGTGAGCTCTATTCAAATGCCAAATACTGGGATATTTTGTAATAATCCAATAAATTACAAGCATTTAGTTTGTTTCATTTTGGTTTTAATCTATGAGATCATGGAGTAACAGCTTCAGCATTTAGCTGGTTTTTCATATTAGGAAGATCCACCCAAGCTAGAGGCTATATTAAATGCTATCAATTTAGCCAGAATCTCATATGGAGATCATAAATTACACAAGGATATGATATGTATTTTGGAAAACGTTAATTTCCAAGTGAAATTTTTGTTGGTCTATCAGGAAAATTCATATCTACCAAAGAAAAGAAGACAAGAAATCCTTTTGTTCATTTTTGGAAGTGACTTATGAAAACTCATAATTATTTCTAATAGGGAGAGGCATCTTTATAAAGCGAGAGAAATAAATAAAGGAATAATAAAATAAGAAAGTGATGAATCCTCTTTGTTTCATTCTCAACTGATAAACAATTCTGGGAAAAATTAAAATTATGTTGTATCAACAAGATCAGTTTTGGCAACATATCTTCTTTGAGATTAGTAGTAACATGGCAATCCTGATCTTTAAATTGTATTTTGCTTAATGTTAGAGCTCAAATTTTACTGTTTTGGTCACAGATCACTTTGGGGAGCTGATGAAAACTTCACAGACTGTCCTCAGGAGACCATACAACTTCAAATAAACAAAGAATCTTGCATAAACAGACTCCAAGTTTAACACCCTTGGCTACCCATTTCATTCTTGAAAGTAGTGACTCAAACAAAGCTCCTATTTGCAAGTGCTAGATGAATATCAATACGGCTCTTCAGGATTTATCACTCCAATGTTATTTCGTCCTTGGTTATGTTTGAAATTATGACAATAATAATTCTCCTAATCCTACACATTCTTTAAAGAAGTTTGCATTCTTTTTTTTTTTTAAAGACTTTACTCATTGACAGAGACAGCGAGATAGGGAACACAAGCAGGGGGAGTGGGAGAGGGAGAAGCAGGCTTCCCAAGGAGCATGGAGCCCGATGCGGGGCTCGATCCCAGGACCCTGGGACCATGACCCGAGCTGAAGGCAGACGCTTAACGACTGAGCCACCCAGGTGCCCAGAAGTTTGCATTCTTTATATAAGCTATTTGGGCCTGAGATGTGAGGTAGATCTCTAATGATCTCTACATGTAACTGGACCCAATCCAATCCGCCGGGGTTCCATGTGTAGCCGGCATGGTGCCAGCCCTGGGCCTGCAACTCCCTCATCTGTTCTCAGTGGCCTGTTGGTGCTGGAGCAAACTCTTGAGAGCACCACAAGATACCTAGTATTTTTTTAAAAAGATTTTATTTATTTATTTGAGAGAGACAGAGATAGCAGCAGAGAGCAGGAGCAGGGAGGAGAGGGAGAAGCAGACTCCCTGCTGAGCAAGGAGTCCGACATGAGGCTCAATCCCAGGATCCTGAGATCATGACCTGAGCCCAAGGCAGACGCTTAACTGACTGAGCCACCCAGGTGCCCCCATACCTAATATTTTTGAGAACAACACCATGACATCTGTCAGACAGCATGAGAACTACTGGCCCAAGGTAGTTCACAGTTTCAGTGTTAGATCAGACTACTTCCTTAGCAGTGACATCACATCCTTGGGAGGCTGGGTTTGGGCAGTCACTCTATAGAAATCAAGCACCCCATGAAAATCATTGTGGAGCAGAGAGTGATGGTGGTGACTTCCAATTGGGTTCTAAGGTTTAAGAAGTTACGCAATGCCCAATAAGCACATATATCTCATTAGCAAGTGACTGTCATCATATAAAAATGGAATAAAAATATTATATTTCCCTTCAGTTTACATGTATTATTTTTTCTCAAAAAGCTACTGAGTTGTTAGGACATAAATATTTATTGTTTTTTGGACCTATTTAATAGATGAAACTATTAGATATTTCTTTAGTTCTATGGGCACCATGAAAAATTGCTGACACATCAAGGGCATTCTGAACCACAAGTTTGGGAATGACTGTCCTAGAGGGCAACTAACTTGAATAAGACTCAGTCCCTGCTTTGTAGTTGCTCAGAGAGACATCTATAAACCACAGTTAGAAGTCAATCAGGATATTTGCCATAACAAGAATATAGACGAAATTCAAAGAGCTAGGAAATCTCAGGTGCCACTCTGTTGACGCAGAAGAGAGACCTGAGGTGGTGTGTGCGTTTAGCCTTAAAAGACAGTGAGATTTTAGCAGGTGGGAAGGAGACAAAGAGCATTCCTCTATAAGGGAATAGCATGAACAATGCCACAGAGGCATTAAAATGCTTAAAATAAGCACCCTGTTTGGCCGGAAAGAACAAGGGCAAGGAGTGGCAAGAGGTAACCTGTTGGAAGAGCTGCGATGTTTTACCATGGACAAAGGCAAGACAAAGGAAGCTTCCAGGCGAGGGATGAGAACTGTGCCTTAGAAAGATAAGTATTACAGTGATATGAAAGGTGGGTGGGAGACAGGCAGTAAGGGGGAAAAGATATTGAAGAAAACCATCATTTCTATCTTGGATTAAACCTCTTGTTCGCACAAACTGTGCTTTATTAATCTATGTATGGATATTACCTAAGACAAGCCTGGTAATTTGAGGCACTGAATAAACTTCAGAATTTGAGGTACCCGGGGAGACAGAGAAATAGCTCATGGTAACTACAGGGAAATATCCTACAGCAGAGTGGAGACGTCAAACTTGCTGTGTCAATTTGGGAATCATCCACCTAGAAATGAGAAAAGAAACAAAATAAAATTTCACAGGGAGCAAATAGAGATTAAAGAGAGAAGCCCAGTGACAGATCCCTGGGGAACAGCCACCCTGGGAGCTGAGGACGAGCTGCCAGCAGAAGAGACAGGGAAGGATGCAGGGGCATTGATGGGGTGAGAACCAGAGGGGGCATTGGCCCAGGAAACAAAGCAGAGCACACTTTCAAGATGGAGATGATAGTCTATAATATCCAATGGGAGGAGGTGGATCCTGTAAGGGAGCTACTGGATGTGGTTAATCAGCAGGTGCTTGATGCCTTCCGGGAAGACAGGTTCAGGAGGCTCTAGAGGCAGAAGCAGACTGCAGTGGAAATGACCAGAGAGGCCCTTCTGGAGAAACTCGGGGGTGAAAAGGATCAGAAATGGGAGCTTTAGGTGGAAATAAGTTTGTGGGAAGATGCTTTGAGGACAGAAGTAGCCTGCAGGAAGATTGCAGTGGAGAACAGAACACAGTCAGGTCTGTGTACAAGAGAAGGAAGACATCATTCCAGTTTCCAGCAAGAGAGGAATCGGATTAAAAATATACTTGGTTCCTGTTCTCATCCTCCCTTTCTTCATTCCCTTCCCTCATCCTTTCCTCTCTATCCCCCTCACCCAGAGCCCAAGCAGGGTGAGGCGGGTCGCCAGACAGGGGTGGGTGAGGGCAGCCCATGCAGGGCGAGGAGGAGTGGAGGGGAGGGCACTGGAGACTGGTGAGGCAGGTGTCCATGCAGGGCAAAAGCTGGGTAGGGGGTCCAGCAGAGCTGAGTGGGGTGCAGAGGGCGTATTCCATGAGGTGGAACACTGAGGCCATTGGGTATTTCTTACACAGGAGGACTGACCCAGTCAGTACACATGAGAAGAATAAGGGGCTGAATTGCTCACTGCTAAAGAGGAAGTCACAAATATGAAAGGAGAGAGACTTAGAATGAACTCTGGTTTTGTAGTGGAAATGACACAGGTGTAAGCACACGGATTTCAATGTATGTCATTAAACATCGGAACAAACACAGATACAAGTGCAGGTGTATATAATATAACAACACACACGTTTCCCTAGCTTTGTCTACTGAGGGGGCTGAAAAGGCCTGGTAACAGCAAACTTGCAATAACAATGAACACATCTAGTACTAAAACGTGACTTTGAAATAGCATTCTTAGCTAAAAGCAACCAGGAGAGATGGCTGATTCCAGGGTTGGGTACAGGGAAGTACAAGATGAAACTGTGCCAGAAAACAAGGAAGTGCTCTTGGGAGGCAGGTCAAAGGAGGCAGAAGCCAGCCTGAAGTGGCTTCCACTGCTCAAAATGGTGATGAGCTGAGACCAATATAATGCCAATAAAAGGTTATGCCCACTGAGTGAACATCCTCAGCAACAGGTCACACTGAAATCGTGGGCCACCTGAAAGAAAGCTGTCAGTGAGGACACAAGATCGCTTTGGTGATATTCCTGTTAGAGACGCTGACCTTGAATCTAATCATCAGGAAACATCAGATGAACTCAGATTGAGGGACAGTCTGCAAAATAAGCTGCCTTTAATTTTCAAACATGTCGTGAAAGTTCAGGAAAAACTATGGAACATTCCAGACTGAAAGAGTCAAGAGACATGACAACTGTATCTAACGAACAAATTTAATCCAAACATATTTGGTGCTTTTGCTCTTTCGCCATTGCCACGCAGAGCTTCTCCCTCAGTAGCAACCCCCTCAGCCTGGGCTCTTGAATGAACACGCGTGGACCGGACGCGCACCCAACCTGCCATCCATGCAGCTCGGAGCAGAGCCGTGCAGCCAAGCCTAGCTCAAAGCAGGGGGCTCCAGCGACCCACAGCGACAACTTCTTTCTCGTAGTGTGAAACAGACTAAAAACTGTTGGAGGAACTTTGAGTTGAGGTGGAATGACCCACAATGGAACTGGGTCACCAAGGAAACTGTGGTCTCTCTTAGGATCCGCAAATCCCTGGTTCCAGTTCTCTAATCGGAAGACAACAGGTTCAGGAAGCCATGCCCAGGATCCGGCTGTCGCACCAGCAGAAAAGAGGTGTCGTGCCCTGCTTCTCAGTACCTACGAGCCAGAGCCTGGACCCTGGAGTCTCTACCACAGAAAACAAGACCCTTCCACAGCTCAGTTCCACTGCGTCAACAGTGGAAACTGCAAAACTCCTGCCCTCTGTCCCACCTGCCAGACCCCACTAAGTACAGCTGATTGGACGGCTTAAATCACAGGCTCACCCCTCTCCCCAAGGAAACCTTGGACATGAAGTTTTAGACTCTGAAATCTTTATTACAGAAGGGTGTGCTAGAAGGAGGATGGAGCAGATGTGGAATGTCAAACCACCATATTTATCAAAGAGGGGAGGGGAGCAAGGAAGGAAGGAAGGAAGGAAGTAATATAGTTCATTTAGACAACGGAATATTATACAGTAATGAAATTGAATGATCTAAAGGTAAGGAAATCAATCTGTAAATCTCAATATATTTTGTGCAGAAAAGGAAGTCATAAAACAATAGAATTTAATACTGTTTATATATAGTTAAAAACACTGCAAAACAATACTATGTATTTTTTAAGGAAGCAAAAATATGCAGCAACATTCTAAAAGCATGCATTGGAATGATGGATAGTGGGTTTACCTCTTGGGAGGGAGGAGTACAGAGAATGACTTTGGGGAGGGTGTCCATAGAGTTGTTTCAGTTACCTGTTGCTGCAATTAACAGGCCATCCCCAAACAGAGTGGCTTTAAAGCCACAGCTACGTATTTGCTCATGATTCTGTGGGTTGGTCGTTGAGCAAGGCTCAGTTGGGGTGGGGGGCGGCTCATCTCAGCTCCACGTGGTGTCAACAGTGCTCACTGCTAGGTCTTTCTCCAGCTGGTTTGTCAACTGGAGGTGCCTGGTCCCAGATGTCCTCACTTACAGCTCTGGGTCCTCAGCTTTGATGCCTGAACCTCTCTCTGAGAGAGCTCTCCCCATGCACTCCCTCACCCTCCAGGAGGCCAGCCTGGGCTTGTTCCCAAAGTAGCAGCATTCCAGGAGGCTGACAGAGGAAGCTGTGAAGTCTCTCTCTTAAGTCCAAGGCCCAGAAGCCATATAATGTCATTCCACCATATCCTATTGTCCCAAAAAGCCATAGGGCCAGCCCAGGGTCAAGGGTTGTAGAAATAGACTCTTGATGGGAGGAGATGCAAAGAACTTACAGTCACATTTAAGGTGTCACAAAGGAGCTCCCATTGGTATATAATATTTTATATATGCAATCTAGCAATATCTATATGATTTGATAATACTGAGTACCAGATATAGTTGTTGATGACATCATTTCCTATACTTGGTCTTTATGTATGAAATATTTCACAGTTTAGAAAATGAAATTAAAATGGTTGCAACGGATTGATCCCCACACAGGCATCCTACACATAGTAGAGACTATACACTCCTTCATGATCCTTGGAGACCCAGAGCTGTTCGAGTTCCTGCCCTTTCAGAGCCTGACTGTTCAGCTGCCTTTTCACTTCTAGAATGTAATCCATAGACTAAAAAAATACATGGTATGATAAAAAGCAAATTATACTTGGAGAACAATTTTTTGTGTGTCATAGGAGTGCATGGCTGAGTAGGAGTTGGAACTTCTGGAACATGCACTTTAGGCATCTATTTATTGCCACTGATTTTCACTGAGGTTGACAGACTCTTGGGCTAAACTCTGTCCATACATATTCAGAGATACACAGGTAGAGGGTGAACTGGGGTATCCCTGATGGGATCTAGATGACACAGTGAAGCGTGATGGGGGTCCCTTGTGAATAAGGACCATAAGGGAGATGGGGAGAGGGGTGCTGGTCACGCACACGAGAGGCAACAGCAGGACCTAACTGTGACCTGAGTTCATGGTTCCTGGCACATGTGGCTTCTAGTATGGAAAGGGATCCCAGGTCAGCCTGGGCATCAGGAAGAAAAGAGACTTTGAGAATTGAAAGGGCTACTTTGATTAAAGCTCTAATGTTTTCAGACCCAAGCAGTCCTGCTCGAGAATCCCAAAAGTCCTAAGGAAGAAGGAGGAACGCTTTCCTTCTGAATTTGTATGAGGGGTAATGAAATCCTGACCTCAAAGCATTTTGATGTTTGCCTAGTATCATCACGATGGAGTGGGGCAAATCCCCCTTATAAATGGCTTTGGGGGCAATGGCTGTGGGAGGAGAGCTCACAGCCTCAGAGTGGCTTTTCTGTGGAAGTACAGGCCTGGCGCAGACAGGGCAGACTTGGGGGCTGGCCAGCTAATAGGCCACTTTGTGCAGACACATAGGCATAGCCTTGGGGTTTCCAGAAATATTTTAGGAGGACTTTACAAAAAGCATCTTCTGCCAGTCAAAGGGATGGGGCCTTGGGTCCATCAAGATTGGAGTTTTACTCTTAATGGGACTTAAGAGGTAACTGACTCTCAATGGCTTTTAGACTATGTATTTGTATTTTCCCAGCATTAATGCAAGCAACATTTAGCATGTCTTTAATTACAAGAAGTTTATGGCATCCATATAGAACTCATTTCAGACTCTAAAGCCTCAGGACACTGTAAACATGTTTATAATGTGTTTTCTTTAAGTATTGAATTTAGTCAGACGATTCCAGAGAACAAACTGCCCTACCAGCACTGGGTATGTGCAGGCTCTTTCTTTTATTATCTGACGATTATGATGATGACAATAATGACCACCATCTGCTGCGGGGGCTCTGACACCCTTTCCTCTGCTTACTTATATCAACCTGTAATGAATCCCCAAGTCTTCTATTCTGGGTTAGCTTTTGTATCAGTCAAGGTTTTCCAAAGAAGCAGAACCAAAAGAATGTGTGTATGTACATTTATTTATTGTCAGGCCTTGACTCACTTGGTTATGGAGGCTGAGAAGCCCCAAGGCCTATAGCTGGTGAGCTGGAGACCCAGGAGAACTGATCATATAAGTTTCAGTCTCAGTCCAAAGACCCAAGAATGAGGAGAGCCAATGGTGCAGTTAGTTCTGTCCTTAAAGCCAGCAGGCTCAAGACCCAAGAAGAGCCAATATTTCAATTCAAGTCTGAAGGCCAGAAAACACTGATGTCCCAGCAGCTCAAGGTGGTGGGTCAAGGTGGACCCTCACAAGAGGGTCAAGCCTTTTAGTGCTATTCAGGACTTCAACTGATTGGATGAGGCCCAGCCATGTTAGGGAAGGCAATCTGCTTTATTCAGTCTACTAATTCAAACGTTAACCTCATCCGGACACACCCTCACAGAAGCACCTTGAGGCCAAGATAAGTCAACACATACAATTAACCACCACAGTTTTATTATGTGTGATAAGATTTGCAAATTTTAAATGTGCAATTCAGTGGGTTTTGACACATGCATGGCAGTGTAACCAATACCACAATCATGATTCAGACATTTTTATCGGCTCCTTCTGCCCTTGATTGTCAATCCCCTGCCACCATCCCCTGACCCTTGGCAACCACAGAAATGCTTTCTATCACTATAGTTTTGCCTCTTCTAGAAATTCATATAAATGGAATCATAAAAGATGTGGTTTCTTATGTCTGGGCTTTTCACTTAGCATAATGCTTTTAAGATTCATCCATATTGTTTAGTGTCTCAGTAGTTCATTCCTTTTTATTGCTGAATAGTATTCTGCTGTACGGATGAACCACAATTTGTTTTATTCACTCAGTGAAGGAAATTTAGGTTGTTTCTAGTTTGGGGCAATTATTAAAAGAGCTGCTATAAACATTTATGTGTAAGTCTTTGTGACAGCATAAGTTTTTACTTTTCTAAGTTAAGCACCCAGGAGGGGGATTGCTAGGTCTTATGGGAAAGTAGAGGGATAAGTTGATAAGAAGGTGCCAGCCAACCTGTTTTCTAGAAGGACTGAATCATGGTGCATTCCCACCTGCGATGTATGAGAGGTCTGGTTGTTATGTTCTTAATAAATCATATTTCAGGACGATCACAGAAGGAAGTGTGAGGAGGAGCAGAGGGAGAGAACTCCAGCAGAAACCGGGTGCTCTAGAAACAAACTAAGCTACTTGAACTGGGAGAACTTCAGAGCTGAGATATTTGAGGCAAGAGTGAGAAGGAAAAAAGTGTCATAAAGATGCTATTATCACTTCAAAATGTAGGGGATATCTGCCAGAACAAAAACAATTATAGGCTATGAAAATGGCCTGTGGCAGAGAGAGTTGCAAGAAAAATAAACAAGACTTATTTAGTAAACAAGCCAATGGTTAGGCAAAAAAACAGACCCGATGACTAAAGACAGAGAAAAGCATTCAATTCAGGACATTTCTTCCTTCCTTCCTTCCTTCCTTCCTTTCTTTTTTTTTTTTTTTTTTTTGGTATTACTCTAACTGCAGCGTATCCTTGTTATCAAGGAGAGATTTATGTTCTTAAATATTTATTAACTATTAATATACATAGAAGACATCTATCCATATGAGAGTGCATAGCGTAGGACAGTGTTTCTTAAACCTTACCATGCATAGGAATCACCTGGGGATCTTGGCTAAAGTGCAGCTTCTGAGTCAGCAGCTCTGGGCAGGACCTGCACTTTGGTATTCCAGGGAGGCCATGAGTGAGAACATTCCTGCCGGGCTGCAGGCTGGTGGCTCTGACTGCAGACTCTGGAGTCAGGCTGCACACGTTCAAGTCCTACCTGTGTGATTTAGAGCTGGGTAAATCAGAGCGCAGTGCTTAACCGGTCTGCCTTTGTTTTCTCATCTGTAAAGTGGGGGTGCTAGCCGTGCACAGGAATCTCACAGGGGTGTTGTGAGGATTCCATGAATGACTATGCGTCTAGCACTTAGATGAGCGTTGGGCAACCTGTAGGTGCTATGTCACACTCTTCTAGCTTCAGTACGTTCCAATGGCCAAGGCAGCAGCATGCCGAACAGCTTTAAGCCACGCTGATTGAGTGCACAGTGCTTTACTTCCTCCTAGGTCCTGAGCCATACTTCTGGCAGCCAGCAGTTCTACTCGGGGTAATTAAGGGAGCCCCTTCAGAGCCACTAGGCTGAGAGAGCCTTGGAAAAAGAAAACCCAGTGAAAGAATTTCAAAGAGAGAGACTGACCATTCAGTGTGCTTTACCTGTTGGAAGTGTCAGCAGGTTCATCCCCTTGGGGAGACTGGGGCCTCCACACAATAGCTATTCCTACAAGCAGGACTAGTACTGGATGGTGCTCAGACGGTGTGTTTGAAAGAATTTCCAGCCTAACCCGAGGCCCGGCGGGTCGCTGAGAGAGCTGCACCCGCCCGCGTGCACTTCTCTCTAGGAGAGCCAGGCAGTCACTTGGCCACACCAGCCAATGAATAGACACTCTATTGTTGTTTGCCTCCTGCCCCTTTAATCTGCCTCCAGCACCCCTGTAGACATCCTAATTGGTCCTATGGATCCAGCCTTCTCTGGCCTGTCAGCTCTGCTCTGTGTTCATGGCCCGCTTTTATCTCCCTGCTCACTTGGCATATTGCTCTATTCTCATAGTTTCTGATGTTAAAATGCAGCTTGTAGAGCTTGGATGATCTTCATACCATTTCTGCCTGTTAGTAACTACTAAAAAAAACAGCTGTTAATCTCAATTAGGTTTTGATTGCTAATTAGCAGCTACCTGTCAGGATCAAGCAGCCTTCATCCAGGTCCCTTCAGCTATTTCTCATGCAACCGGTACACTCAGTTTCCAGGAGAACCATTTAGCTAGATGCCTCCTCACCCAAAACTGCCACCTCTTCTGTGGCTTTTCTAATCTATCTCCAGGAAGCTCTGAGGTTCCTGGTCTACTTACCTGTTTCCTGGTTTTCTTAATTTCATTGGCCAGCCAGAGTTTCCAATGAACGCCACTTTCTCCTGCCGGTGTGTCTTGGAAGGGAAATCAGGGGATTAATAAGTCCACTAATTGAACTCAGGTTAAGAACCCACGCTTTTGAATTTCATCTTTAGACTTCTGATTTCCAAGCTTGGAAGTTGCCACTCCACCCGAACAAGTAAAAAGCTGAACGAGCTGAGAAGTCAACAACTTCTTCAATCTGTGAGAGAAGGATGGTCTTGGGGCAAACGGCAGCACCCCCAAAGTGGAGAGACTGTCAGGCAAATACAGAGGATCACAATCCGCTGGAGTGCAATGTCTGCGGAGGCGGCACACACTAGGAAAACTTGAACTCTAACTGACAAGTTGCTGGAGGCTCAATGAGGACAACTCTGAGAGGGAAAAATTCCAGCAGGATCCAGGCACTAGGGATCCCCACACTTGTGAGAGTTCTCCCTCCAGGAGCTTTACCTCAAGGTCCTCAAGGTGCATATCAGAGCCAAACCCCCACATGCCTCCTGCAGCAAGAGGGGAAAAGGAATGATTTTGAATAATGTCAGGGCCTTCTGTTCTTCACGAGATCTGCCCACCTGTGTGGGGTTTTTTTTCAGAACCATAACCTGGAGTCAGGGAAACAGCCAAGGCTGATCCCCTCTTGCCGTTCTGTCCTACCGAACGGGCAGGGGGCTGGGGTTCACCCATGTGAGGCTCACAGTACAGATGCAGGCTGACTCAAACACTGAGATCTGCTAGTAGGAGTATAGAGCACCATCCTATCCCCAGGCGTTCACACTGTGTTACTAAACACTCGCTCACAGCAGTTTTTTTCACACAGTACATCGTGTCTGGCTATCAGGAAAAAATTACAAGGCATACTGAAAGGTGAAAAGCACAGATTGAAGAGACAGAGCAAGCACTGGAACCACTCAGATATGGCAGGGATGTTGGAATTATCAGACGAGGAATTTAAAACGATGACGATTAACATACTCAGGGCTCTGATGGGTGAAGTAGACAGCATGCAAGAACAGACGGGCACTGTGAGCAGAGAGGTGGAAATTCCAAGAAAGAACCAAAAAGAAATGTCAGAGATCAAAAACAGTAATAGAAATGAAGAACGCCTTTGATGGGAGACTGGACACAGCTGAGGAAAGAATCTCTGAGCTTCAGGATACCTCAACAGAAATGGCCCAAACTGAAAACCAAAGAGAAAAAAGACTGGGGGGAAAACAAACAAACAAACAGTACAGAATGTCCAGGAACTGTGGGACAACTACAAAGGGTGTAACATGAGTAATGGGAATAGCAGAAGAAGATGGGAAGGAATAGAAGAAACATTTGAAATCATAATGACTGAGAACCTCCCAAATTACTGACAGAAAGTAAGGCACATATCCAGGAAGCTGAGAGAACACTAAGTGGGATAATGCCAGAAAGCCGAGTTCTACTGTACCCTGTATGTCTACTCAGTGGCAGCTGTTGTGCCACAGTGGCAGAACCGACTAGCTGCCGCAGAGAACTGATTCACAAAGCCAAAAGTATTTACTATCTGACTCTTTGCAGAAAACAATGGCTACTCTAAACTGCATGACAATTTTCCAAAGCCAAACGGCATGCTTCTTTTCCTATTGGTGAATAAGAGCTCTGAATATAGGTGAGTGCAGGGGGCAAGATGGGGACAGATGGCAAGAGGGATATTTTGACTTCCAGATGAGGAGGTTCAGTTTCTACCTGGTGGCAGTAACTTGTCTGGGGTGCATGCCTGTTTCCTCAGCTCCCAGGCAACTCTTAGAGTCCCCCTTCTCAGAGCTACCACTCCAGAAAGCCATGTTGTATAGAAATCATTCTAGAGAGAAAAATCTCTTCCTCCACTCCTGCTAGCATGGAGGGGGTATGAGATTCTCAGTCTCTGCTCCCCTTTCCCTCCAGCCCCAGCACTGACATTAGGCACCTTCCCTACAGAGAAGGTTGTGCTAAGTGTTATGGGCAGTAGAGAGGGGGTTCTATCGGCCCAGCTGCTAGGAATGTAGACCTTTATTTAATTATCCTGCTGATTGTCTCTTTAGCATCTGTTTTTGACCATGAGCATGGAGTTTTCCTAGAATACAAGTTCTTGAATTCTACATGTGTCAGAATTACCTGGTGGGCTTGTTAAAATCCAGATGGTTGGGACCCACTCCCCAAACTTCTAACTCTTTAGGTCTACACTGAAATTTAAGAATTTGCATTTTTAATAAGTTCCCAGGAGATGCTATGGCTGCTGGTCCAGGGACCACCCTTTAAGAATGCCTGGTTTAAGGCTTTATTGGGAAGAACAGTTCTCACCTGTGGAGGACCTTTGTCTACTGCTTTGGAGTATAGTTTCTCTACTTTCTATCTTCTAGAGCTTCATCAATTTCTGATAATGGTCCTTATGTTATTTGTTTGTTTTATGTAGAATTTGATTGTTCCAAACTATTCTTTCTTATCGATTCCATGGGCACTGGGTACAAGAGAGCAGATAGACACATATGCTTTATCTTCTGTTGTGATTTACTCTTTCCTTGTGATTTCTTCAGATTCATTTATGCTTAAAGAGTACTTCTCATTCTGCATTTACCTCTAGCATTTGATAAGTCAAAGGTCACCCACTGCTATGTATTTTAGGGTGGTAATTTAACTTTGTTTTTCTAAATAGTTAACCATCTGTCCCAGCACAATTATTCAAAAATGATTCCTTTTCTCACTAATTTGTGATGTCACCTTTAATACACACTAAGTTTGCATCTATACTGGGGTCGATTTCTGGGCTATCAAATCCATTACATTGATCTGTCTGCCAATTCTTTCGTCAGTAGCCCACTGCTTTAATTATCTAAGTTGCATTAAGGCAAATTCTCTTTCATTAATCTTTACTTTCAATATATTCTGGGTTATTTTTGCCCTTCATCTTCAAAATTACTTTATCACACTCCCTCTTCCCCATTTATCTTGGGTATTAATGAGGATTTCATAAATCTATTAAGTATTTTGTGTAAGATTGACATTACTTTTCCAATGCACTACCATTAATCTATTTATTCAAGACTACTTTTATATATCTCAAACTTTTGTAGTGCTCTGCAAATAGGTCACATACTTTTTGAGGTATTTTTATCTTTTCTGTTGAAATTATGAACTAGGACTTTATTTTTCATTACAGCTTCTTATTCCCATTTTGAGAGAGTTTTGGGGGTGGAGTAGAGGGAATACTTGCAAGAAGGACCTTTTTATAATAAAAGAATTCAAAGTGATTGGGGGTTTTGGCTCTCGAAAGTGGGTGTTTATTTTGGATTTCAGTATTATTTGAATTAATGGCAATGCTTAGTAGTTTCTAGACTTAAAACCCCTAATAATATGCTTGCATTATGCTGAATTTTTGTAATAAAACAAAAAGAATGTTAAAAATCGAATAATAGCAGAAACGTAATTCATAGTTAAGTTTGCCCACCAGTAGGCAGGGACAATGGAGTGCATCAAGCATACAGTTAAACAGACACCCTCTTTTCCATTTTATCCAAGGCCAGTTCATTCAGCGCCTGAATAGCACTAGAGTATGTCAGCCCCTTAACAATATTTTTTAATTTAGTCAATATTCCCAAATGATCTTTCCACGTCGGGATGATGTTTTGCATATTGCCTTCCATTCACAAAAGAGAATGTATTCTTCAGGTAATAAAATCTTACTCTGGTACTAAAGTTCAACTAGGCATGCTCTGAAGATGTGCTAACCTGAAAAATGCAGCTTTATAATACTGAGGGGGTATATGCAACTTAAAGAAAAGATTATCTTAGAACAAAAGCTTACATAAAACATTAAACAACTGGAAGTAGAAAGAAAGAAAGAAATCCCAAAGCCTAAAGTGGTCATCAAATCTATGGTAGCTTGTCAGATCTAAGACCCCACCGTTTTAAGTCACAACATTATTTTATGTATTGCAAAGAAGAAAAAAGATTCTTCCAATAAACTACATTGTGCTGTAGACTGTAAGACTGATTCTAGTTTTAGAGATTTTAAAATTGGGTTGGGGGAGTGTGCTTCTTAGAATCAGTTATATATATTAGACTGTTTCAGAATGACAGACATCTGATTCAGAAATCACATCCCTGGAAACTGAGAGGAAGTGGCACCTTCAGGAAGGGGCTGATCCAGCAGTTCAATATTGTCATTAAAGACCACTATCCCATCACAGGATCAATTTCATTCTCTAAGGCTGGTTCCCCTTGTTGGTAAAACACAGATGCCAGCAGCAAATGGGTTACAGAATTCCATGTTCACATTGAGTCAAAGACAGAGGATTGTTTCCAAAAAATTAAAATTTCCCAGACACCCTTAACTATCTTCTCATTGTTTTCTCAGCAGTCCAATTCCAGACAGTGTCACCTACCCATCCCTGAACAAACTAGCATTCTATGAGCTGTGTTGTCCCGTATGATAATGACTCACTGTGATGGACCCCTAGAGAGGCAAATGAACCCTCGTCCCAATTTGGTTTGGATGTCAAAGCCGATGAAGCCGTATACACACCAGGAGGATATGAGATGTTTGATAATTTACATAATTCAGATCTCTCAGGAGAGCAGGGCAGGCCTCTCAAGCAGGTTTAAAATGGCTCAAGAGAGCAGGGAAAGGGGGCTGTCCTGATTTCTTATTGTAGTCAGGGTGGGGCCGATGGCAGAGTTCCTGGGTGCAGGCTAGGGCTTGCATGGTTTGAATCTCTCATTGGTTCCAAAGGAGGGAGAACCCAGGCTTTCTTATCTGCTTACACAGATGCAAGCACAAGGGGAAGAGAGAGGGGTGAGGCCTAAAATCAGACGTCAAAAAGTGCAGATTCCTTATTACACTGGCCAAAGGTGATTGTGTACATTTAAATTAATTAAAATTAAATCGAACTAAAAGTTCAAGTCCTCAATCACACCAGGCACATTTCGAGTACTTAAAGTCACATGTGGTCAACTTATAGAACATTTCCACTATCCCCCCGCAAAAATGCTGTTGGATGATGCTGGTCTCCAAAGCAAGTGTCAACAGACTGTATGTAGCCCATGGGCCAGATTCAACCCAGTGTCTGTTCCTGTACAGTATGCTAGCAAAAAAATGGTTTTTCTATTTTTAAGGGGTTAAAAAAATCGAAAGGAGAATGGTATTTCATGATGTGAGGATGTCCACAAACACAGTTTTCTTGCAGCTGGGCCACACTCATGCATTTGTGTGTTGTTTGTGCTTTCACACACAATGGCTTGAGTGGTTGCCACAGGGACTGTCTGACCACCATGCCTGAAGTGTTTGCTATCTGGCCCTTCACAGGAAAGGCCAGGAACAGGATGGCCCTTATTCAGTCAGGCTCACTCCTGGGAACTGTGGTGGGGGTCAGCTTCTCTTGAGTTTCCTGGAGTGTGTGGAGGCCTGGGGGATACCTGTTGGGAGGGAGAAAGCAGAGCTAGATGCTGGGTAGCTTCACCACCACCAGCATGTACAACAGCCGATAGGAAACAGAGACTAACATTTAACTTGTGTGTGGAACGGAACTGGTGGTCTCTGAAGCACATCTCTCTACTCACTAAACAAATGGCATTTCTTACTAGAGCACAGCAACCTTTCCAGAGAAGACACAACACTTGGATTCTACTTTATGTTCATGGTGCCACTCAAGTTCCATGCTTTCTTAGTCCTGGCATATGCACTTTATATTCATCCATGTTATTTCATTGTTACTTCTGGAGTGCATAAGGTACAAAATTTCAAACCAATTCTTTGTGTCAAAATTGTCATCCCCACTTTGTCCCTCTCTCTCTCTCTCCACCTGCCCCAACCTGCCTCCAGTTTTTCTGTCAATCCCTTAGATTTCTTACTTTAAAACATCCCTGTTTTTTAAAATAGACTATTTTATTTTTTTTCAAGTTTTAATTTAAATTCCAGTTAGTTAACATATGATATTAGTTTCAGGAGGGGCGCCTGGGTGGCTCAGTCGTTAAGTGTCTGCCTTCGGCTCAGGTCATGATCCCAGGGTCCTGGGTTCGAGCCCCGCATCGGGCTCCCTGCTCGGCGGGAAGCCTGCTTCTCCCTCTCCCACTCCACCTGCTTGTGTTCCCTCTCTCGCTGTGTCTCTCTCTGTCAAATAAATAAATAAAAATCTTAAAAAAAATTAGTTTCAGGAGTAGAATTTGGTGATTCATCACTTACATATAACACCCAGTGCTCATCACAAGTGCCCTCCTTAATCCCCATCTCCCATTTAGCCCATCCCCCACCCAACTCCCCTCCAGCAACCTTCAGTTTTCTCTCTATAGTGAAGAGTCTCTTATGGGTTGCCTCTTTCTTTTTTTCTCCCCCTATGTTCATCTGTTATGTTTCTTAAATTCCACACATGAGTGAGATCATATGGTATTTGTCTTTCTCTGACTGACTTATTTCACTTAGAATACTCTCTAGCTCCATCCACATCCTTGCAAATGGCAAGATTTCATTCTTTTTTATGGCTGAATAATAGCCCATTGTATATATATATATATATATATATATATATACACCACATCTTCTTTATCCATTCATCGGTCAGTGGACATTTGGGCTCTTTCCATAATTTGGCTATTGTTGATAATGCTGCTAAAAACATTCTGGCGTGCATGTGTCCCTTCAGATCAATATTTTTGCATCCTTTGGGTAAATACCTAATAGTGTAACTGCTGGATTGTAGGGTAGTTCTATTTTTAACTTTTGGAGGAGCCTCCAAATGTTTTCCAGAGTGGCTGCACCAGTTTGCATTCCCACCAACAGTGAAGAGGGTTCCCCTTTCTCCATGTGAGACAATTTTAAAAAGTAATACTCACATTGAAAATGTTTTAACATTAAAAATTATTGATCTTTTAATTTGTAGAAGTTTCATTCCTACCCATTCATAGATTAACTGGGTTTTTTTCCCTCTGAATAGGATGCAAATTCTAGAATATGTACTGGAGCAGATTTGATTGATGTTATAGGAACAAATTATTAAAACATCTTTTCATCTGGTTAAAATATCAGTGTTGTGAGTGCCTAGGATGGACTAGAATTGGAGAAACTCTTTTTAAAAAGGATCTCTTATGTAGAGAATTTGAAGGACGTTTGACTCTAACATGTCTTACTTTTTTTTAAAGGATTTATTTATTTATTTGAGAGAGAGAGAGAGCACACATGTGCTGTGAGGAGGGGCACAGGGAGAGGGAGGGAGAGAGAGAGGGAGACACAAGCAGACTCTCCGCTGAGTATGGGGCCCAATGCAGGGCTTGATGTCACAACACTGAGATCACGACCTGCGCTGAAACCAAGAGTTAGACGCTTACCTGACTGAGCTACCCAGGCGCTCCTAAAGTGTCTTACTTTTTTTTTTTTTAATTTCTTCCAATGTTCTGGGACTATATAGAGGTGGTGGTTGCACAACACTGTGAATGTAATAAATGCCATTGAACTGCTTGTTTTAAAATGGCTAATTTGATGTTATGTAAGTTTCATTTCAATAAACAAAGAAAAGAGAGGGAAAAAAATGTCTTCCAGTGGGTTTATCAAAGTGGAATTTCACTGCAAGTCAAATAGAGGAGTGTTTCCGTGAATGGTCAATGAGCTTTAAATGAGAAGCTTTGGCCCTGACTTTGTAAATGTTATAAGTCATGCTTCTTTCCGTTGCTTGCCGATGAATAAAGTTTGTGGATTTTAAGAAAAGTGAACGGAGAAAGGGGAGGGGTTGGGTTAACAGAAAAACAAAGGAGGGATGTCAGGTGAGAATATTTCGACTTGACTTGTTTTGGAAGAGCTATTGTGGTATTGATGTTGTGCAAGCCCAGAAAAAGCCCATTGTTGCTCTGATCGCTAATTGGTTTTGAATGGAACAAATTGTGGATTTTAAAATTTATGTTGTCCCCCCACAAAGCTTTTCTCTCCTTAAAAACAAAAGAAAAAAGTGCCTTTATTGCAGCCATTATGGCTTTTGGCAGAGATGGAGGGGTTTTTTTAAAGGCACACAGCCCTATTGAAAGAGCTCCCCAGCTCACCCTCTGCCAAACAGGGTGAGAGGACCAGCAGGCGCTTCTATCAGAAATGCCGATGTATATTACTGGAGGGAGGGGGCTGCCAAGTCCAAGAAATGGGCTGTAGGGGCCCAAAGGGATTGAGTTTCAGGAGAGAGAATGGAGAGGAAAAGCTTAAGGAGCAAGCTTATGTCTGTTCACGTTTCCTTCCTGCTTCTCAGAGAGCGTGTTTTAATATTCAGGTGGGAAATATGACAGTAAAAGGCATGACAAATGAGTTGTTTGGAAAATGCATTCTAGACATGTAGAGGACCCATGGCTACATCTGCCCACTGCAAGGTCCTCTGAGGCCAGGCAGGGAAAATTGTCCCCAGCAGCTGCCCCCACCATTAAGGTCCACCTCTGCATCCTCCATCACTAGCCCACATGAAGTCTGCAGCCTGCCCAGCACGATAGCAATGGGAGGGAATCGGGTGGGGTTTTGTTCTACCCCTTTCTATCTGAACACATTTTATTTGGGGGAAGAAGCCAAGGAGTAGGGGCCTGAGAGATGCGGCATCAGCTGAGCATAAAATGTTAATATTTTCCTTACCTCACACATCTGATTCTCCAGTTTGCACATGCTTTTTTCCACATATCCTTTGAAGCTCTTTGAAGACAAAGAAGCTCTCTATCCTTTGCCCAGAAAAGTTCCACACGCAAAGAGGTCCTTTCAAGTGAGCTTTTAATCACACCAGAGACAAGTTTGCCCTGTAGTTTCCTGTATGTGGCTGGCATACTGCAGACCATGTTATTCTCAAATTGAAGATGTTATCTCCCAATCCCTGCAGATTATGTGTCTAGATATCTTAGAATAGAAGGGCTGTGCTGATAACCATATTAAAATCATAAAAATATCATTATGTTTTTCAAGGTAGAGTCAGGTTTAGTTAATCAGAATTGGTTTGCAAGATTCCATTTGTTTCTGTGTTTAAAATAGTGTCAGGTTGACAAGTCTTTTGTTCTCACACTATCACATTGGCTTCTATTCTAATCTGTGTGATACCAGGACAATACAGATAAGCTAAACGTGGTTTAATCAATTCTGACTCTTCTGATCTGACTGATATTTTTGCATGGATTTTGATTAATCAGAAATGTATAGAATATTCACGCCTCATCCCATAGTTATGACAGGTGCAGACTTTGGTTTTCATATGTTCAGAATGATGCCACAATTCAAAGTGTCCCTTTCATCTGACATACTACTAATTGAATGATTTCTTTTATTATTTGAAATAATGGAATAGCCTGTTAGCTTTATACTTTTGAAATAGGTAATGGGAAATGTGGTTTAGAAAAGCTTCTGTGAAGTGTTATGAAGGGTAAATAAATTTGTAATAACATAATTCACATGCTTTCTCAACACAAGAGAATTTCTGACTTGAGAAGAATAATGAAGAAAATATCCAAAATGGACTCTATGGCAAATATCAAATGATTCAAATAGATATAGGAGGTGGAAAAAATATACGGGAGGCGCATATTCTTTTACCTACAGAGGGAGTGTATTTTTCCGTTCTCCTTTGGGAGAATTAATTCCAAATCCCTAAAAACACTGCCACAAGGAAGGGTAGAGGCATGGGTGGACAGAATGGGATCTGGTCTTAAACACAGGGCAGATTTCTAGTTGTCTCATCAAAAGCAAACAGACATTTTCTGCTCCATCTGGGGATGCAGAAAGCTGGAAAGAGTATCACACTCATCCTTACAAAAACAGTAATAGCATAATAGCAGCAAACACAGCAACAACAGACACACACAAAAACAGACAAATAGCAAATCCACATCTCTATTTCCCCTATCAGAGAGGTAAGGAATGACAGGTGCTTACAAAGACAGAGGAGGTGAGAATATTTTCTTACCTGGGATACACGCACCTGGACACTAGTAAGAAGAACTTAGCTAAAATTGTTAAGTCGGTGAAGACTGAGTGCAGGTCAGCAAAGCCTAAGTAAAGGTGAGTGATGTACAGAAAACAGGATTGCAAGGGGCTTTAGATTTTTACCCTCTTGTACACTCTTTTCTCTTAGCTTCCCCATGTGCTCACAAAAAAATAATGGTGAGGGTCTTGAGAAAGCATCCTTTGAAGGGCATGCTTGCAGGAGGTGAACGGCAGCACTGTGGGAAAGGGAGGACTCCCTTCTCCCTGATCCTTCCCCTACCTCCCCTATGGAACATAAGCCTTAAACTTTAGGAAGAAGGACCACAAACATGGTCACTCTTAAGTACGGTGAAAACCCAGCAGGGAAGAGGCAGGAATACTGAGAAAGCAGTGAAAGCCCATGAGACTCAAGGGCACAGTGACTGTGTAAGTCTGTCATATTATCTGAACATTAGAAGCCCCTGTCAACATCACCAGGCTAACACATGTCAAGTAGTGGGGGCTTCTGCAGGGAGAATTGCAATAGTGTGGAAAGAGACTGTCTCTGAGGTGCAGCAAAAATGGATGACCTAATGCTAAGGGTAAGGCAGCCACTGAGAAAAAGCCCATGATGAACCAGCCCCGATTTTCCACACAAGTCATCACTAGAGGCATTTGAAGCATGTGGTGCATTGTGGGTAGCCATAGCAACAATTAACCCTAAACACAGCTCACATCCTTATTGGATTCATTTAAAACGGTAGAGTAAAGGACTAGCGTAAGAAAATTATGCCCATTTTCAGCATAAAATTACTTGTCTCAGTCTCTACTGTTCTACACAAGATGTCCAGCTCTCAACAAAAAGTTATAAAGCAGGTAAAACAAAATAAGGGAAAACAACACACTGCAAAGAGACAAAGCAAACAACAGAACCAAACTCAGATAGGACACAGATGTTGGAACTTTCAGACAAAGAATTCAATATAACTATGATTAATATGTTAAAGATTCTAATAGGAAAGGAGGACAATATACAAGATAAGATGGGTGATTTCAGCAAAGAAATGAAAACTATAAGCACAAGTCACATAAAAATGCTTAAGTGAAAAAAGTATAGTAACAGATCCTTCAGTATTGCCTTCAAGAGCCTCATCAGTAGACTCAACACAGCTGGAGGAAGAATCAGTGAACTTGAAGATATGTCAACATAAATTACAAAAACTAAAACACAAAGAGTAAAACTAATGCTAAGTAAACAAATAGAACAGAGCATCTAAGAGCTGTGGGACAATAAACAGTTTAGCATAGGTATACTTAGAATCCCAGAGAGAGAAGAGAGAAGAAATAGTGGCTGAAAATTTCCCCAAATTAGTGACAAATACCAAATCGCAAATTTAAGAAACTCTGAGAAGACCAAGCAAGATAAACACTAACACACACATACACATGCTCTCTACCAGCATCAGATCCAAAGTGCTCAAAACCAAGGGAAGGGAGAAGAAATCTTAAATGCAGCTAGAGAAAAAAAAATACAATACAGATAGACAAACAAAGATCAGAATTACGATAGACTTCTCCTCAGAAGCTATACAATCCAAAAGACAATGAAGTGACAATGGCACCAAAAGGAAAAAAAAGAAACTGTCAAATTCAGAATTCTACCCTGGAAAAAATACCTTCTAAAAATGAAGGAGGAATAAAGAATTTATCAGACAAATAAAAACATAGTATTTATTGCCATCATATGTGTCCTGCAGGAAATGTTTTTAAAAGGTCTTTAGGCAGGGGCACCTGGGTGGCTCAGTTGGTTAAGCGACTGCCTTCGGCTCAGGTCATGATCCTGGAGTCCCGGGATCGAGTCCCGCATCGGGCTCCCTGCTCTGCGGGGAGTCTGCTTCTCCCTCTGACCCTCCCCCTCTCATGCTCTCTGTCTCCCATTCTCTCTCTCAGATAAATAAATAAAACCTTAAAAAAAAAAAATAAAAAATAAAAAAAAAAATAAAAGGTCTTTAGGCAGAAGGAATATGATATCAGACAAAAACTTAGATTGATACAAAATTAAGAACTGTGGTATGGTATAAATTCCCATTTTCACTTTTAGCTTCTCAAAAAGATAACAAGAGTATCTAAAGCAAAAAAATCATAATTTGATTCTCAAAATGAATGCAAAATTTTCTTGGCAAAATCCAACATCAGTCCATGATTAAAGCCTCCCAGGAATCTAGGAATAGAGGGGAACTCTCTAAAGATAAAAGGCCTTTACTGGGAGCCTACAGCTAATATCATATACGGAGACTGACTGCTCTCCTCCTATGATGGGGAACAGGCAGGAATTTCTTCTCTTACCACTTTTATTCAACATTGACTAGAAGTCCTAGTTAGGGCAATAAGGTAATAAAAAGAAATAAAAGACATACAGATTAAAAAAGAAGAGATAAAATTCTCTGTCACAGATGATATGATTACCTATTATGATATTCCAAAGAAACTACAAAGAGGTCCTAGAACCAACAGGTAGTTCAGCAAGGCCACGAGATACATGGTCAATAGGTAAAAATCAATTGTATTTTTCTATATAAATAATAAAAATGAGAATTTGAAATTAAAAAACAACAGTATCATTTACAATTAGCACCAAATGCAGGATCCATATCTTTAAAAAACTACTGATGAGAGAAATCAAAGAAACCTAAAGAAATGGAGAGATGTACTGTGTTCATGGGTTGACTCAATATTGCTGATATGTCAGTTCTCCCCACACTGACCAAGGGAATCAAAGAAATTTCAGTGAAAATACCAGGAGGATATTTTATTGATATTGTTAAGTTGTTTATAATATTTATATGAAAGAAGAAAGCAACGAGAATAGCCAAAACAATCTTGAAAAAAAAAGAACAAGGTTGCAGGACTCACACTAGGTGATTGCAAGAATTACTATAAAGCTATGGTAATCAAGACAGTGAGTTATTGGCAAAAGGATGGACACTTAGATCAGTGGAACAGAAGAAAGATTCTAGAAAGAGACTCACACATCGGTGAGAACTGATTTTTGACAAAGGTACAAAGACAATTCAAGAGAAATGATAATCTTTTTGAGAAATGGTGCTCGATCCCTATACAAAAAATTTTACTTTGACCCATACTTCCGTACCTACTATAAAACTTAACTCAAAGTGGACCACCGACCCACAGATAAAATGTAAATCTATAGAATTTCTAGAAGTCAAAGGAATAAAATCTATGTCAAATTATACTTGGTGAGTAATGGTTAGATTAATCAAAATATTAAGTTCCTCTCCTATCATGGGATTCTTCATATCCCTGAGCCTCCTCTGAGTACCTGCTCACAGAGTACCAAGTCCACATGCAGAAGTGGCACTCATTGGCCCCCCCAACAGATGCAGGTCATCATGACTGTGTGGTGAACAGATTCCTTTCTATTGCCCATCTTTGCCTCCACATCTGTCTAGTTCCACTTGGCTATGAGGTTCTCATTCCACGCGCTACAAGAAAAGTACATCACAACAGACCTAAAAACGTGGATTTTCCCAGTTGGCTCTTGCTTCTGTCCAATTTTCCTTCCTTTGGGACCCCTCTGTGTCAGTCACTGGCTGATCAGTCTTCGCACCAGGTCCTGATTTAGTATAACCTGCAATTTTGATGAACACACAGAAGGATTCACTCCCTCTTCCAAATTAATGATGAAAGCATTAAATAAGGCCATTCCCGACAGCCATCTCTGTACCTTCCTACAACGAGATACTTTGCAATTTATCAATAACCTTTCCTTGTGATCTTGTAGCTAATTTTGCAAATAAAATTTCCTGAGACATATCAAATCTTTACCAACATTATATGACATCTCTTGCATTTCCCCTTCATCTATTCATAAGTGTCAAAAAAAGCTATTGTGCTGGCATGATTTGTTTCTTTGAAGCCCAAGCCACTTATTGTTCCTGATATCATCACTTTCCTGCTACTTAACCACACACGTGCATGCGCGCGCGCACACACTCGCGCACACACGCAATTATTACAGCTGGAACTGATGTTTACAGGATGATAATTGCCTCTGTCTTTCTTTTCTTCCTTCTCACTTTGAGGAGCAGGCTATGTTTCATATTCACAACGGTCCATTCATCTCATAATTTCCCTGATTCTACACCAAGTGCTCAGCCTGCTTTTCTATGATTACTAAGTGAATCTTATCAGGAGGCCCATTCTCTGGATCTTGAGCTACACCCTGAGTAATACGGGCCAACGTCAAGAAGGTCCCTACCCCCTCACAATGTGTGTGGAGGGGAGCACTTTGCAGGCTCCAAAAGGAAAGCACAGGGATACGAGGTTCTGCCGTTGGTGGAAATATTTTTGTCTCAGGGAGTTCCTATGGAGATACAGGGTTTTAGGAAATGACACGCATTATAGAAATCACAGAAATCAGTTAAGTATAGAAGTCCTACCTTGTTTACATGTGACCTAAAATAAATTGAGGAATCTGGCCATCTTAAACCTCTAAATATTTGACTTCTTTTGGTGTCTTGTCTTTTTAAGAAAAGAAATTGACATTTATGGAAAGTCTATCCTGGGGCAGACATTCTTTTAGCTCTCATTTAGTCCACATAACAACCCTTAATATATATGTTATTACCCCCATCTTATAGATGACGTAGAGTCTGTGGTTCCGTGGTTATGCCTCAGGCCACAGGGCAAAAGATGGATTTGCAGTCTGTGTATCCTCAGAGGCCTGTCACTCTACACAATCCATACCGTTCTCTATTTTGCAGAAAATCATTCTGTGACTGTAGATAAGTCTCTGAACTACTCTGACCTCAGTTTCCTACCTGTGAAAAGGAGAGGTTGGACTAGCTCAGGGCTGGGATCTCTGCCTGTTCTAACACTCTAAAGCCTTGAAGAATTTGACCTTAGGCAAGAGAAGACCTCACTGTATTTCCTATAGGGAAATACTAATTTTAAAAATGGAAAAAAAATACCGAGAGAGAGCAACAGGAGGTGGACAGTATTGGCCTAAGTAAATGTGCATGAGGTTAGTGGACATTCAGAGAGCTAAACAGCGAGAGGCAATTTTAGAGTTTTAGGATGCACGAGGAACTGAGGTTCCCATTAAAGTTGCTTCAGACGTCTGAACAGAAAAGATGGGAAATGCTGAGATTGAAAAGTCTTTGACTTCTGAACCCCTGACTCCAACTCTTGAGTTGTAGTGTCTCCCCAGGTAATCCAAGAGACTTCCAGAGATGGGGTTTTACTGAGCAAGGTCCAAGCTTCCGAAGAGCATAATTCCATTTACTGATATTTTCAGGAACCTCCATTACTTACAGAATTTAAATTACTAGCATGTCCTTCCCTTCTGTTCTATATCCCTCTCCCCTACCTTTACACAGAGTAGAAAAGATGCCTTTTCACATAATTTAGTACTTTCTATAGACAGAGAAGTGACCTAAAGTTATAAGAGGTGCTATTACTCATGTGATTGACTATGTTCTCCCTCCTCCCTCCTCTTTCTTTTTCTTTTTCTTTGTTTTTGGAGCAGAGTTTTGCTTTCAGGAGTTACCATGTCCCATCTGTAGCTACTACAAACAGGATCATACTTCAAAGAATTCAGTGGTGGTGGGTATTGAGGAGGGCACATTCTGCATGGAGCACTGGGTGTTATGCACAAACAATGAATCATGGAACATTACATCTGAAACTAATGATGTAATGTAGGGGATTAACATAAGAATAAAAAAAAAAGAATTCAATGGGCACAACTTAAAAATGCTCTATATTTCCACGGGGTGAAGTCCACCTAACTCTTTTGAAACCCTCTGACGGACCAAATACTTTAAGCAAGTGCTCATTTCTTGACAGCTTGGGTACAACGAAATCTTCTAGGACAGAACCCTGTGCATTTTTGGATGCTAGGTGAGGAATGGAGAAGTGTGGGTTAGCTGGTAAAAAAACAAAACAAAAAAACTCAAGGCCAAAGGACCCCTTCAATCATATTATAAAACTGTATGTATTAAAAAAAATTGAGATTCAAGTTATTTTCTGACTTGATTGAACCAGAAACTCTCAGCAAGAGCTTGATTTCTAGCCCATTATCCAGACCAAAGAGGTTTGGATGAGCTTCTGTTAAGTATGCAGTTCTGAAGCCCTCTGAATTCTGCTCATCAACGGGAAAGGCATGTTGCAGATGGCAAGCAGAGCTGCTTCTGTGTCCTCTCATTTCCACTGTCTGGGCCATCAGCTAGCAGTGCACGGCATTCTAACACATAGCGCCAGCCCAGCGCCCCTTCCCGGAACGGCTACTCTGCTACTCCCCGTGGTTACTTCTCGGGGCTGGGAGCACAGAGGGATGGCAAATCGAGCCTCACAAAGGCCACTGCATTCGTATTACGTCAAGTGTCTCACAAAATGCTGAGCTCCAGAGCACAGTAAAATGCCTGAGGCTCCTGTGGTGGCCGACCTTGCTTAATGAGTGCAACACACACATATTGGGGGACCCCCTCACCTCTGTTTCTTACCAGGCTCTGGGCTGACAGATGTGAGGGCTCCGGTCCATGAAAAGCCTGCAGGGACCCCTGCCATAGCCCGTGCTCTGCTCAGGCAAACGTGCCCAGAGCCCTCGCCAGGCCTCAGTCTTGAGTGGCCTCCTCATGTGTGCCCACTTCAGGAAGCTCGCTGGGCCTGTTACTCATGCAAGTGTGGGCCCTAAGGACACCTTTGCTGGCAAAATGTAAGAGGAGTTCTAATTTCCCTCCCCCCCAGTTCCTGAATCTAGAGGGTCAGGAGAACTCAGACAGTTGCTTTTTACCCCCAGGGCTTCAAAATGCACGTAGTTCCTAGCTCAGGCCTAAGGGTGATTTGTTCTTTATGAATAGTCAAGGTGTCAGTGCTCAGTATAAACATATCTTAAATTGTAGATAGGATGCCTTTTTTATGAAAAGGTTTGGGAAACTACAACTCTGTAGAATGTGCAGATAGTTTCAGTAAGTGTGTGTGTGTGTGTGTGTGTGTGAGTAGCATAAGTTTTGCACGCTCTTTTAGAAAAATTATAAAATTATGAGATACCAGTAGATACCAACAGAAATAACGAATGGTGGGGCACCTGGGTGGCTCAGTCGTTAAGCGTCTGCCTTCGGCTCAGGTCATGATCCCGGGGTCCTGGGATCGAGCCCCGCGTTGGGCTCCCTGCTCCGCGGGAGGCCTGCTTCTCCCTCTCCCATTCCCCCTGCTTGTGTTCCCTCTCTCGCTGTGTCTCTCTCTGTCAAATAAATAAATAAAATCTTTAAAAAAAAAAAAAGAAATAACGAATGGGGAGACTGAGTGGCTCAGTTGGTTTAGCGTCTGCCTTCAGCTCAGCTCATGATCCCAGGGTCCTGGGATCGAGCCCCGCATCAGGCTCCCTGCTCAGTGGGAAGCCTGCTTCTCCCTCTCCCTCTGCCTGCCGCTCTGCCTACTTGTGCTCTCTCTCTACCTCTTTGTCAAATAAATAAAAAATCTTTAAAAAAAAAGAAATAAAGAACGTAAGTGACCCCAAATCCCACTATTCAGAGTCCATTTAATGGTTAATCTTCTAGACTCTTTTGGTTGCCCATACATGTGCATCTAAATTAAGAATGTAGACATCTTATATTAATGTAGGGCCATATTTTGATAGAAAATTGGACAGCCACTTGCAGAAGAATGAAACTTGACCATTCTCTAACACCATACACAAAGATAAACTCAAAATGGATGAAAGACCTCAATATGAGACAGAAATCCATCAAAATCCTAGAGGAGAACATAGGCAGTAACCTCTTTGACATCACCCACAGCAACTTCTTTCAAGACACATCTCCAAAGGCTAGTGAAACAAAAGCAAAAATGAACTTTTGGGACTTCATCAAGATAAAAAGCTTCTGCACAGCAAAGGAAACAGTCAACAAAACAAAGAGGCAACCCACAGAATGGGAGAAGATATTTGCAAATGACACTACAGATAAAGGGCTGGTATCCAAAATCTATAAAGAACTTCTCAAACTCAACACCCAAAAAATCTTTCAAGTCAAAAAGTGGGCAGAAGAGATGAACAGACACTTCTCTGAAGAAGACATACAAATGGCTAACAGACACATGAAAAAATGTTCATCATCATTAGCCATCAGGGAAATCCAAATCAAAACCACACTGAGATACCACCTTACACCAGTTAGAATGGCAAAAATGGACAGGGAAAGAAACAACAAATGTTGGAGAGGTTGTGGAGAAAGGGGAACCCTCTCACACTGTTGGTGGGAATGCAAGTTGGTACAGCCACTTTGGAAAACAGTGTGGAGGTTCCTCAAAAATTTAAAAATAGAGTTACCCTATGACCCAGCAATTGCACTACTGGGTATTTACGCCAAAGACACAGATGTAGTGAAAAGAAGGGCCACATGCACCCCAATGTTCATAGCAGCAATGTCCGCAATAGCCAAACTGTGGAAAGAGCAAGAGCCGAGATGCCCTTCAACAGATGAATGGATAAAGAAGATGTGGTCCATATATACGATGGAATATTACTCAGCCATCAGAAAGGATGAAGCCCCAACTTTTACATCAACATAGGTGGGACTGGAGGAGATTATGCTAAGTGAAATAAGTCAAGCAGAGACAGTCAATTATCATATGGTTTCAATTATTTGTGGAACATAAGGAATAGCATGGAGGACATTAGGAGAAGGAAGGGAAAAATGAAGGGGGGGAATCGGAGGGAGAGATGAACCATGAGAGTTTATGTACTCTGAGAAACAAACAGGGTTTTAGAGGGGAGGGGGGAGGGGGGATTGGTTAGCCCGGTGATGGGTATTAAGGAGGGCACGTACTGATGGAGCACTGGGTGTTATATGAAAACAATGAATCGTGGATCACTACATCAAAAACTAATGATATATTGTATGGTGACTAACATAACATAATAAAATAAAATTTAAAAAATAAAAAAATAAATAAAGTAGGGCCATATTTTATATACTGATTTTATTCCACTCAATAATATTATAACTCTCCTTACATGTCTCTCTCTCTAACATATATATATATATTCCAAATGACTATGAATAGTATAATTTATTTAATCAATTTCCTATTATCAGATAGTATATTTTAATTTTTTATTCATGAATGGGACCTGAATGTCTCAGGCTTTGCTTGCCGATGAGCACAAATGTAGTCCCCGTAACATAAATTCCAATTTAATAACTCTAAGGCCCCAACTCCCATCATTTTTAGAGTCTTCCTCCCTAAATATTTCCAAGAGGCCCCAGGGATACTTACATGTGTCAGTGGCTCATTCCTGGCATTGCTTGTTTCCACGCCCAGCCAGGCCAACATGACACCTTCCACACAAGACAGTCCCACAGGAGTGCACTTTAGGCTGGAACTTGGTGTCTCTTGTTGCACCAACTCCTCACCATGTTCTGAAGATCTGCTATTCCAAATGTCGGCACAACCAAAATACCATCACTTCATACCATGTACTTCAAAACTGATGATCTTTATCGCTGGTACTACCCCTGTGAAGTGAGAAGATAAACACATCTTTGCCATGTTCAGCGAGGATCCTGCAGCGAGGCTGCTCCAAGCCCAGTGTGTTCGGTGTTGTATTACATCATCATTCTTACAGAACTTCTTCCTCCTAGTGCCAACCGCATCTCCCTAGTAGAGGTAGGATGGCCAGCTATTCTACTTTGCTGGGACTTTTCTGACGTCAGCACTCAAAGTCCCAGGCCCCAGGAAACTCCTCAATCCCAGGCAAACCAGAATGATCAGTCACCAGCAGAGGGATTGGTTCAAGTGCTGCTATCAGCTAACATGCTGTGCTCCAAATTCCTGGTTCCTTCTCATGATGAGGTCCTGCTGCTAAGCCTAGCTTGCTTCCTCCTTTATGATGAAGTTCATCTTAGCACTACCCCCACCCGGTTTCCAGTGGGGCCACATTCACCAGACCTGCCTGCATATGCCTTAATCTCAAAAAGAAAAAAGGACAAAAAGACAGAGTTTCAATTATTTTATCATCAAGAGCCCTTCGGCTCCTCACTTAGCCTATGTTCAGCCTCTTAAACCAGTGGATGCAAATGCATATGGTGGGAGAGATGTTGCCTGACCCCACTCAGCAGAAATTCCAGAATCCCATTACTTTCACCTAAACAATACTCTAATGGACATCTTGTACTGAGAGCTCAAAGTATGAGTCTGACTGTTTCTTCAGGACAAATCCCCCAAAATGTAACTGCCTTATGGCTTTTGATATGTGTTGCCAGAGTGTCCCCCAGAAAGTCTAATCCAATGTACTTTGGGGGGGGGGGTCTATTTTTTTAACCGTGAACATTTATGTCCAGAATGGAGAGAAGCTCTGTCCTGTTTATAGGCTAACAGAGTACATTCCAAGCCAGAAAGTACTTGCCAGAGGGGAAAGGGAGAGAATATGAACAGACGGCTGGGGAAGAGCAGTTCCAGAGTGGCCTGAAAGGATCTGAAGCTTTAATAAGCCCCTTATACTCAGAGATTTGTGGTTCGTGTACAGCACCTTCTCCTAGAATATCTATGCAGTCCATCTAGCACAGTGTCTCCTCTTTCACTCAGGTCCAAATTCCTGCAGGCTGGCCAGGCAGACCCCAGCCAGAGAATCCACACTTGGAGGGAAAACAGGGGCTGGGAAAATTCCACTCTGACTTGCCCTCTTTTCTTGTTTGATTCCCACAGAATCTATGGCTGTTGGCCCCCCAGGAAATAAAAATGAGAAACCCATGTTCGGGTCACCATCAATAAAATGACGTAGTTGTCTAGTTAGTTGCAGAACAGTCCAAGGTGGGGGTGGGGATTCTGCCTTGGACGAAGTTCCAGAAACAATGTGGGAGACTGGTCGGGGTAAATGATAGGGCTTTGTGCATTATGCAACCCCTGGTTACCAGGCTGCCAGGCTGCCAGGGCTCAGCTCCCAGGGTTGGCTTGAAGGGTTGGCCTGGCAGCTCCTAGAATCAGGCAGGGAAGGTGAAAGCTGGGAGCTCGGAGCATGTCAAGTGTATTTACCCCATAAGATAGACTCAGTACATACTCTGGGATGAAAAACACAGGCGTTGTGTACCAAGAGCCTGTTTTAAATAAAAAAAAATTTTTTTAAAAAGCCAAGTATTCAAAATAAAGAGGGTGCCATGTTTGCATGAACAATTTGTAATTCTCCTCGTGCAAAAGTTACTGGCAATGATCTGCTCCTCACTGGGCAGTACGGGAAGCAAACCAATATGACCATTTGATCTGATTTAAATGTTTAGTGCACTAAATAGACACATATCTACATAATTAACCATCCAAATGAACACAAATAAAAGACCCAATTCCCTCAGCTCTCCAGCAGAGTCCAGAGCAGGCAGATGGTTCTGATCTTGGTCCTAAGTGACCAAGGGTTTCCAACCAGGAACAGGCTTCCAAGAGACTCCCACTTTGCTCATTCAAGACAGTTCCCTGACCTGCCTGGACTTGAAAGAAAAACAAGGAACAAAAACATCCCTGCATTGAAGATCATGGCCGAGACAGTGTTTCTCTCCGGGTGCTTAACTCTTCTATGTCTCTGAAGGGGAAATATTCCAGCAGAAAAGACAGGAAGCTTGCTTTCTAGCCCCAGGACATCAATTGTCCAGTTGTGGAACCATCAGCAAGTTGCTACCCCTTTGTGCGCATCAGCTATCCAGACCTCAAACTTAGGAGCTTGAACTAAGTTGTCTCCCAAGATCTTTCCTCTTCTCACACTATCAGCAAAAAACTATCACCAAATATATAAGCTGGGAGCAAGCGCACCTGTCTCATGCACTTGTTGTGACTATTAATGATATAACAGGCATAAAACCAATGTGTGGCACATAGTAAAAGTGGAATAAAAGGCAGTTATCGAGAAAGTTTAATCAATATGGTTGATGTGGATTGGTGGCATAGCGTGTGGTGGGAAAGGTTCGTTTTTATGTCTTTCTCAGGTTTCACATTTCATTGTAACACAAACGTAATTTCAGCGAAAGCAACTGGAGAGCACACACAGCCTTTCCAACGACCTCCACCAACCCCAGGATTTAACAACATTAAGAGGGCTATTTAGACAGTTCAAGGCCACGTATTTGCAAATGGGATTTTAAGGGTGAAGGCCCATTTGTAACCCTAAGGTGTTTAAACAACCCTGCAATTTGATCTCCAATTCCCCCAGCACTGTCCCCACTCCTTGGGTTTTTCGTCTGCCGGCGCAAGCCCCACTTCCAGGACCACCTGTCAGCTGCTGGAAAGGCTGGGGCTCTGTGAGACTCCCAGCTGTAACCTGATCTCCACAACTGCCACACAATTTATAAGTTTTATGGTGTTGTACGGTGGCTGGGGTTCAATGGCATGCCTCTGGAAAGTTTCCATTCATTCATTCATCTGCTCATTCACCACAACGTGTTGAGTACTTACTAAGGCCCAGGCCCTGTGCTAACTCAGCCCTAGGAATAGAAAGGGAGCAAAATAGAGCCTCTGTCTTTGGGGGTTCACAGATTAGCAGCAGGCCTAGACAAAGACATATTACAACTCAGCATCACGGGGCAAGCAGAGAGAGGGGCATACACCTGAGAGAACGTAATTTACCATCCAAGGTGGGGGATGGAGGGAGGGACGATTTCCCACAGGAGTGACATTTGAGTGGTCTATTAGACATTTCCCTTGGCTGTCCTACCAAATCCTCTTCTAGTTCCCATGTCATTGTCAAGCAAGTTTCCAGCTTCTGATTCACCTCGTCTCTGTGGCCACTCCTCCCACCCTCAACACACACAGAGGCCCCAAATTTCGACACGAAATCCTGCTATTTCTTCCTCTGTCTGCCTTCTCCGTCCCACGGCTTTGATCCAAACTATAATCGCTGCACACATGGACTCCTGCCTCCCAATCAGCTCCCCTTCGTCCAGCCTGTGGGGGTCCCCTCTCTTCTATTGGACACACATCATCTAGAATCATCTTCTTCCAGTGTTGGTTAGATCACATTGCTCTCCTCTTCACATGCCCATAAAGACTCTCAGCTGCCTCCCAAATCATATTAAAACACCTCCTGTCTTGGGCTTCAAAGCCCACTACCAATTAGCCCTATTTTACCTAACTGCCATCCTTCCTACTTAGCTCAGGTTGGTGCGCTCTGCTCTAGCCAGGCAAAACTCTTCCACCTGCTTCTTTCTGCCTGCCCTGCCATCCCTGAGCACGGAGCCATCTGAGATCACTGTGTGTGTGCATACACTTGCGGTGTTGGTGTGTGAGTGTGTGAGGGGGCAGTGTGCAGGGGAGGGAAGAGGACACAGGGGAAGCCAACTCTCCCTCGATATTCTGTTACAGGGGGAAGCTTTAAAACATGAGAACCAAGGGTAGAGATGAAAGAAACACCAAGGAGAGAGTGGTGTGGACGGCAGTCAAGGGGGCAGAGCTGCCGCCCAGGGTCCTGATGCTGGTTGTGGGCAGCTGAAAGGGTAAGCAGGCCAACACCAAGTGCGTCTGTGAATCCTGCCTTCCTTCCACGTCGCCCTGCCTTATCTTTCCTACTTTCCTCTCTTAAGTTCCTTCGATCTGTAAATTGAGTCAGGACATTCCTATGGTTAAAATCCCTCCACAGCTTCTTCTCAGGGTAGAATATAGCTCTCATGCTTTACTCTGATGGCCAGGGTCTGACTATGCTTCCTTCTCTAACATCATCTCATACCACTTGCCTCACTATGCTCTAGATGCTCTGGTTGTCCTTACAGTCTCAGGAACATTCCCCTTCTCCCACCGCAGGGCCTTTGCCCATGCTGTTCCCTCTGCCTGACACCTTCTTGATCACATTCCTGACCCTTTTCATCATTCAGGTCTCAGCTTCCATGTGCCCTTCCCTGCCCACCTTCGCTAAAATCCCCTAGGACAATACTCTGTCCATTCCTTTCATGGTACTAGTTATGTTGTGTAAATCTACACGTAAGAGTTCTTTTTCATGTTAATTGGCCACCTCCACTAGCAGGTTGTAAGCTCCCTGAAACCATTTGTCTCATTCACTGATGTGCCCCTACAAAATGCCTGGCACAGGATAGGAGCTAAGACCTTGCTTACCCAGCATTATCTGGATTTCTCCAAAGCAGAGGCACCCTGTGATTGGTCCAATTTTGAGTCAGAAAGAAACACTCTGGCCTTCTAGAAAGCTTCCCTCTAAAATGCCTCACACCTGATCCACCAGGCCACTCTACCCTGCCTTTCAGAATCTGTTCAAGAATCTTCTCTTTCCAAAACACATTTCCTAACTAACCCTTCCTGCATCTGGTTCAGGACTTGCAACCTGAAATACCTACAGATACCAGGAAGTCATTGAGAGGAAAGGGCCAGGTGTAGGGGGAGAGGGAGAGCTGGGGACCATGGTTAACGGCCATGCTTATGTGCATAAGCATGCATATAAAGGGAGACAGTCCCTGCTCAACTCTAGTCAGTGCTAATATGCAGGAAAAGCAGGCCGTGCATTGTTAGATTTTCCAATTTTTCCAAAAAAGCTTTAAAAAATCTGAATTTCCATATGACACATCCAGATTTTTAAAACATGTAGAGGCATATTTCTGCAATTCCTATCAGCCTGATGGTCAACTTCTGCTCTATTCTTTCAAGGAAGTTGCTTGGCACTTGCGTTCTTATGTGGAGGGCAGTTTACCATTCCTGAGTCCTTGGCTGGGTCCTGTAGCCAGTGCCAGGCTTCTCCTAGGGCAGAAGTCATGCCTCTGCCTTCTTTACACTCCCTCCAGAGCACCTCGTGAACACTGAGCGCTGTTCTCCCTGTCAGTGCTGGGGCCTAACAAAGCGTTTCTTATAAAGGCAGCAACCTGCTTTGCTGTTTTGTGCACAGAAGCCTTGCCTATTATGCTCTGAAGCCTGGCACCCCACACAAGTCTCATCTATTCTGTTTATCAGACCTTTATTCCTCAATCAATGAGAGAGTTACAGACTCTCTCCTCTTCATCCTCCTTCTGCCTTCATGTCTCGTGGAGGAGTATCCCCATCCTTTGTTCTAAATCCCCATCTCTTTTGTGCTATGATGATAATGTTAACTTTGTAATTGTGCATAAGTCAGCAAACCAGAGTAATGCCTTATTCATCCAGAATCGTCAGGAAATGAGGTGTTCCACATAATTAAATTGTCCAGATAACTAGAGCTAACCAACATTTTAAAGATCAACGTTTAAAAAGAGTAAATGGAAACATCCCAAAATCTATTATAGACTCTCTTGCCTTATTTATTTTTAAATGATTTTGGATCATTTTTTTTCCAGAAGAGGAACAAAAGAGGAGGGAGTGATGATCCAGTCTTCCTCCTGCAGTGCCCCAGCCTTGGGCTTCCCAACCCTGACAGACCCTGTTACTGCCATCGCCAGGGTAGGGGTAGATCTCTCTCCTCACTTTTTGCAAAAGGTGACATGCTCTGACCTGGGACTGCACCCTGCTTTTTAAGATCTTATATCTTGGTCATCTCTTTTCATCAATATGTAAGGAGATGCGTCATTCTCTAGGACGCACTGTGTGGGAGCAGCATAATTTATTTAAGTGTCCCCTACTGAGAGGCATCTCGTTGGAGCCAATCTGGTGCTATTATCCAAAATGCCGCAGCAATGCCACAATTAGGAATTTCTGAATTTACTCCATTTTGTACCTGTTTGAGCGTATCTGCAGGTTCAATTCCTAGAAGAGAAGCACTGGGTCTGAGAAAGGACGGGTGCATTTGTAATTTGGGGAAGTATGGTCGTCACACTGCCCTTCCCCAGGTAGGTGTCCGTTGCTCTCTTGCCGGCTCCGAATGAGTGGACCGCTTTCCCCGCGCTTTCAGCAGCCCCATCTGCACCAAAGCCTTCTTTTGAAGTTTTGTCAATCTGTGAGTTAAAGAATATTAACTTGTTTATTTTAAGATTTTACTATTTATTTCAGAGAGCGCGCGCGCAAGCACAACCATAAGCAGGGGGAGGAGCAGACACGCTGCCGAGCAGGGAGCCCGATGCGGGGCTCCATCCCAGAGCCCTGGGATCATGAGCTGAGCCGAAGGCAGACGCCCAACCGACTGAGCCACCCAGGAGCCCCTAACTCGTTTATTTTTTTAAAAATATTTATGCTGTGAAATGTGGCTTTTATAAAGTGCCCATCTATGTCTCTTCTCATATGGTTTGGCTTGAATTTGACTTTGTCTGAGGTTAGGATTGCATACCTGCTTTCTTATTGCTTCCATTTTTCTTAGAAATCTTTGTCCATCCCTTGCTTTCAAATTAAGAGATTTTATTTATTTATTTATTTATTTATTTATTTATTTGGCCAGTGTCAGGTTTACGGAAAAACTGAACCAGAAGTACAGATTTCCTGTCTACCTCATCTCTGTCCCGCCCCACCCCACCACACAGTTTTCCCTATTATTAACAGCTCACATTAGTATGGCACATTTGCTAGAATGATTGAAGCAATATGGATACATTATTATTAACTAAGTCACAGTAAACTCTTTGTGTGTGGGGTTTGATCTATGCATAATGTCATGTATCCACCATTACAGCATCATACAGAACAGTTCCACTAAAAACTCCCTGTGCTCTGCCTGTTCATCCCACCTCACCATTCCCAACCCCCGCTAACCACTGATCCTTTTTCTGTCTCCACAGTTTTGTCTTTTCCAAAATGTCATCTCGTTGGGAATCAAACAATATGTAGGCTTTTCAGATTGGCTTCCTTCTTGTCCTCCGTGCCTTTTAAGGTCATCTGTGTCTTTTCATGGCTTCATAGCTCATTTCATTTTAGCCCTGAGTAATATTCCGTGGTCTGGATGTACCACAGTTTCTTAATCTGTTGCTATTGAAGGACATCTTGGTTGCTTCCAATTTTGGGTAACTATGAATAAAGCTGCTGTAAACATTCATGGGGAGGTTTTTGAAGAGACATAAGTTTTTTGATTCATGTGGATAAATACCTAGAAGCATGTTTCCTGGGCTTTATGGTAACTATATGCGTAACTCCTGTTCTCCAAAGTGGCCAAACCATTGTGCATTCCCATCAGCACTGAAGGGGAGTTCCTGTTGCCATCCATCCTTGACAGCATTTCGTTTTGTCACTCTTTGGGATTTTAGCCATTCTCATAGGTGGATACTATCTCATTGTTATTTTATTTTGTAATTCCCCAATGACATGATATTGAACATCTTCTCAAATACTTATTTGCTATCTATATATCTTCCTTGGTGACATATCTGTTCAGATCTCTTGCCTTCTTTTTAATTGGGTCATTTATTCTTTCATTGTCAAGTTTTAAGAGTTTTTGGTATATTGTGGATATAACTTTACCTGATATTTGGTTTGCAAATATTTTCTCCCAGTCAGTGGCTTGTCTTTAACTTGTTTACTTTTAATTTGCAGCTTCTTCTTTCTGAAGGAGGTTGAGCACCTTGTCATATTTTAAGGACTATTTATATTTTTCTTTCTGTGTGTTATACAGTCATATTCTTTGCTCTTTTCATGTTCATGACTTAACAGATCTAACAAAATCTAACCATTACTTGATAATTGAGTCATTAATATGAACACTGATTGCTATATTATCCTATCACTGTCCAAGTTGTTTTGCTCTCTTGGGCCTTTGTATCTGTTTTTTATCCCCCTAAGCTTCCTCTTTTCTCCCTAGGTTTTAGGATAAGCACCATAATTTTTTGCTTTCCTTAAATGTCTGTCTTTCAAAATCCCCACTCCATCTTGTAATTGGGTTTCTGATACTTAACCAGTAAAATTTGTTACAATAGCCTGAGAAGCCTGATTTGTGAGTCAAGTTCATAGGCCACATAGCACATACACTTTAGATATCTATTTTGGCCACTCAGGAGTCTTTATTGTGTCCTGCTTCTTGGCCTTCTTCAGAAGATTCAGAACCATCCAGCAAGTGAATTTCTAGTTCTAGCATTCTCTGCTAGGACATCGGAGGGTGTTCACAGGTTAGAGCCCTGAGTTATGAGGGGGGCCCATGTGCCCCTATGTTACTATACATATAAATATGACTGCCTTGAATTGGGGAGTTTGTTCTCTCACTCTCTAATACAGCAATAGGAACTTGTATTTCTGGAAAACTTGAAACAAATGGCTTTGCAAGGTCTTTTGCCGTGGAGGGTCCTGCAATGCTTGTGCTACATTTCCACGTGGCTTTGTGCCTGCAGCTCCTGAGAATTACACGGAAAGGGGACCCACTGTTGTGGCAGCCCCACTCCATCCCATAGATGGCAGCACACACACTTTTTAGCACTCATCATCTTCCTTGGAATTGGGCTCCTTCAGGGAAAGAAAATGCAGGAACTGTGGAGTGATAATTAGCCAACAGAATCTAGTCATTTGAAAAATTGGCAAGAAGCCTTATTAAAGGAGGTAATAATAGTCATATTTTGCACTTCTAATGGGGCTTTTTATCTCTAGGTCTCCAAGAGCCTGTCTGAGTCATGTAAAGGAAAACAAAACAAAACAAAACAAAAAACAAACCAAAAACCAAAAAACCGGAGCTAGGTCAGAAGTCAGGAAACAAGGGCTCTGTTTGACATTCTGGAAGCTTCTCTCCTATCACAGTGAAGGTAGAGTGTCTTTGATGCATTGAAACACCAGGAATTGATGCCGGTTAGAAAAGGAAAGGCCACAGTGTACTGTAAGATAAACTCCACATTCCTGGGGAATACGGAAAACATGCCCCCCCCTCTCTCTCTCTCTCTCAGAGTTGTTTTTTTGTGAAAATAACAATAGCGCTTTAAATACTTTACCTCCCATAAATACACGGACAGCATTATTATTCACAGTGAGCTAGACAAATTGAGAACGAGTTTTTCTATCCTCTTTCACGTATCAGGGCGTAATTATCAGCACATCCTTGTATTTATTCCTATGAGACTGGAAATAAATACTGCTGCTGATGGATATCAGTCCTGTGAACTTGGTATCATTCATTCTTTATCTCTGGCAGTGGTGGTAGCAGAAGTAAATGACTCCAAACATGTGTACACAGCAAACGCCTTAAATCTACAAGATACGGCTGTCCTCCTTGTCCCGCATTAAACCTGCATCTTCAATTTCCCACACAAACTCCAGATCTATTGAAATCTTGGAACATTAAAATTCTCCTTCATTGTTGTCAAGGTTTAGTAACTTGACAACCATAAGACAGACTCCCTGACTATTTGAGAGAACGTAGGTTTGGAAATAAAGAACAGCTTTTCCTGCATTAAAATTTGCTTGGGGCTGGGCAGGAAGAATGCGTTTTATAATAACCATTCTTTGGCTGTGTGACTTTGACTTTGGGCAAGCGAATTAACCTCTCTGAGCATTAATGTCTTCACTGTAGTAATTCCTACCTCACAAAAGTTGGTTTAAGGATTAAATGAAATTATGAATATAAAAGCGCTTAGCACAACTCCTGCCACTCAACAGGTATTCAAAAACTCCTGGTCATTAAAAAACAGATACACACACATATAAATATACATATCTATGAGAGAGAGAGAGACCCAGATTTCTACTGGGTTTTCCTGAGCCTCAGATATTTAGGTAAATTGCGTCAAACCCCCAAATTCTGAACCCATCAGTCATCCTTACAATTCCTACAAGTTCATGACCTTACCTCCTCTTGATTTCTTCCAATTCTTCTAAATCTGAAAGTCTCAGGTTAATTTAGTACCCGGCTAGCTATTGCATGAAAACAATCTTGCCCTCTTTCACAATCTGGTAAACTGATCAGAAATTCACATTTGAGAAGAGATGGGATCTTGTACCTCTCAGCTTTCTGTCCTTTTGCTGGCCTCCCCTCATGCCTTCTATCTTCCTAAAAGTGCAGGCTTGCAACACAGAACTCACACACCTATGCAGCCCCATCCCCGGAAGGCACAGCCCAGTCCTTCCTCACCCTCTCCAACCACTTTTCAGGTGGAGAACAATTCCATCTGACCAAGTGAATTGTCCCAGCCTCCTTGAAATTCTGGAAAATATGATTTCTTCCTTCTTCTTATCTTATGGTTATTAATTCACTGTGAAACTCAGTGGTTAACAATCTCATAAATAATGCCATTTCCTTTAGACCATGGAACAATCTATTCTTATGCATTTACATGTAAGAACATACGTTTAAAGTAAACACAGTAACATTATTTATTTCATACCCCAAGAGACATAAAACAAGCTATTCTTTTAACGATTACTTAGGTTTTTTTTCCCTTTTAGAATTTTAAATGTGTGTATACAAAGTTTTTCTGTTCACTGTATTCACCCTTTTCTGATTTTTTCTCTACTCAGAACATACCATTTTTTCCTGGTGGTCCAGAATCATCAGTATGCGTAATTGTGATGATGCTCTGCAGTCTGGGAGTATTGATTGGGCTGTACAGGGCTACGTGCCCCTGCACTAGCTAACCTCAGTGTCATGTGTGTTTGGAGTTGCTATGTCAGGTTGTTGGGGCTTCCCCCCCACTCTTTAGCCTCTTTGCCTCTTTTGCTGTTACTAATGTACGTTGTCTCCGGAACCAATTCTTTCCTCTGCAGTTTCCATGGGCAGATTCCAGTCTACAGGTAGACGAAAGCAGGACAAACATTAAGGTGGCTTCAAAGCCAAACCCACTGGCATAGGATCCCTTGTATGAACTCTCCTATGAGCGGAGCTTGTGAGCCTTGCTATGTAGACCACCTTCTAGATATGCTAAGCAGCTCAGTCATCTTTTTGCTGAGCTATTCTGGTTTCTGGCTGGACTTTAGATTATTTAAATCCTATGGAAAATGAGCTGAGAGGAGTGATAGGTTGCTCTATTGTTTTCCCATTGATCTCATTTTAAAATTCTAGATCAGTGACATCTGAGGGCTGAGATCCAGTGGAGTCCCACGGACACCGTGTATCAGGGGACACCTGCTCTGACTGGTTGGGGCCCTGGCCTGGTTTGTAAATTTTTAATGTCACCCTGGGGGCCATACCACTCTAAGACTTAAGGAGGACTCAATATAACGAAAATCTTAAGTCAAAATATTTCCTATGAAGGCAAAAATAATCACCAAACAGAAGGGCATCCGTAAGGCCAGACTATTTTAGGTGATCAAATTATATTCTCATTACCATGCTGCGTAGTTCAATCTAAGAAAGAAGTTTTCCTGTCTTCATGCCTTCCCTCCTTCTGTCTATCCTTCTTACCTCTCTCCCTTTTTCCCTTTCTTTATATACAAATTAGTGATTCTCTTTTTTTCTTTACAGATGGCAAGAAAAAAATTTTACCAAAATGCTTTCATTGAGGCCGAGACAAACTACTAAAACATGCCAGTAGCAAGGAACTTTTTCCTTTCTAACTTTGAGAGTAAGTATGCTAATTAAAAAAAACCCTTAATATCCTGCAGGACTTTCACGGTATGAACAGGTTTCTCCTGATTTTCACATTGTTAACACTCGAAAATTAAGCCCTCCCTACGTTCAGGAAACACTTACGACTCCTCTCTCTCGGTGTGCTCTGGGGACAAGCAAAGGGATACTACATGATGGTCACCCAGACATTCTCTGGCTGTTGAGCACGGTACAGGGTCAGTGTCCACATGAGGTGCTCCGAGTCCACGCTCTGTGGGTATCGTTCCTGAAAAGATCCTCCCCCAGCAAGTCATACATGTATAATCTACGTGCTTTTCTCTTCGGCACGGTGCCATAGCCATATAGTTACAAGGCGGACTGCCCGGGCTACAATTCTGACCTTAGGCAAGTCACTGAACCTCTCTGTGCCTCCATTTGTTTATCTCTAAAAAAGCAGATCATAACGGTGTTTACTTCACAGGGTTGTTTTGAAGTTCCTGGAACTGAGACATATAAAATCCTTAGAAGAAACCCCCAAACACAATAGCAGTATGTCAGTGTTTCTCATTACTGTGTTTGGAATGTGGACAGGGGCCCTCTAGAATGAGACGGTGTAGCTGTCACGTGGATTTTTAAGAGCTTGGGTTTTGGAGTCAATCTCATGTGGTTCTGGCATCTGCTCTCTCTCATCTTGGTAGCATGACCTTGAGCAAATTACTCAAGCACTCTAAGCTTTAGTTTCCTTATCTGTAGATGTGGTTAATTATAACACCGTCCTCATAGGGCTGCTATGGAAATGAAAGGCATGTAAAAAACCCACAAGATGCCTGGCACATAGAAAGTGCTCCATAAATGTTAGCCAAGGAGATGTTAAGGAGGAGGAGGGTGTCAGTGACATGATGACTTGTCTGCTGAGAATTTTAAAAGGCAATTTCCATATTTCCCTTGGGGGAGTGAAGGAACACGCCAGAGCTGTTTTTTGGGGAGCTGAGGGGCATAGCTTACATAGTTCTTGCCGGGCTTAGTTGGAGGACAGGGGGAGAGCAACTGAAAGCAAACTAAGGCTTGGGGCCCCCAATCTTGCAGGTACTGGAGTTGAAACATCTCCAGAATAGAAGGTCAGGGCTTCACCCTGCAGCCTCTGACCAACAGCAAAGCCCCCAAATAGTCCTGGTACGAGACTCAGGTCAAAGAAGACAAGGGCCTGGAAGAAACTAGGATTCTACTTTCTGAGTTTTCCTTTAGTCAAGCCCATTTTCCTGAAAGAGGCCAGGGAAGGCTGACTGGGATGGTTTAGCTTCCATTCTGCTCTGTCATTCACCTTGGAATGTCTTCCTTCCTTTTCCCTGGAACATTCCTACCTTCCTTTCAAGGCCAAGTTCAAATGTCCCTCCAGAAGGCCAGTCCTCTTGAGCTGTACTGTCTGTTGTGGAGGTAGGAGAGGTTGGAGAGGGACCATGAAATTTTCGGAATAGCTACTTACCTCGCTCGTATTCCTGGGATTTCTATTTGCCACAAATACGCCATGTGAATTTTTGCATCTGTGGTGACCTGTAGCCCTCCTAAGTGCCTGGAGGGAATGGGAAGACAATGAACAGATAATTAAAAGTTTTATAAGAATTTGAAGGTCTGGGGTGTCTGGGTGGCTCAGCCGGTTAAGCCATCTGCCTTCAGCTCAGGTCATGATCCCAGGGTCCTGGGATCGAGCCCCGCATCGGGCTCCCTGATCAGCAGGGGAGTCTGCTTCTCCCTCTCCCTGCTTGTGTTCTCTCTCTCTCTCAAGTAAATAAGATCTTAAAAAAAAAAAAAAGATTTTGAAGGTCTAAATCAAGCAATGAAACTGTTTTCTGCCTGGTATTGATTGTGAAGGTCCCACGGCAAAATGGGAGCTCCTGGAGAATAGAGACCCAGCCTTGCTGGCTTGTGACTCTTGCCCGGCACTGCACGGCGAGCAGAGAGTCTGACGCAGAAGCCGCCCAACAGTGCAACGGGGAGGGACTTCCCTGTCTACCCGGAGCCCAAAACCATCTCTGTAACTATCTCCCATCTTCCAAATGCATCCCTCTTGGGCCATGTAAATCCAGGGCACATGTCCTAATATTTTTCCTATCTGCAGACAACTGCCAAACTTAGCACCCACCCTCCTCTCTTCCCAAATAGTTGCCTGTCCCCGGCCCACCCCGTTTCTCTTATACCATTGTTTTGATTCCCCTTGCTTCTGGTGGCTCTCCCTAACTCATTCAAGTTCATCAACACTCCATTTAAAATGCTGCCCACGGAACTGAACTCATTCTCCCCTTCTCCAGCCTGCTGCCCTTCTCTGCCTTCCCGTCTCTTTGTTAATTGAACCAGCCGTCATTCATGCTGGCTACCCCGCGCTCCTCCCTCTTCTCCCCTACCCGCCTCCCGTCAGGCACTAAGTCCTATTGATTGTTCCAACTAAATATTGAACAACTCTAGTAGGTATTCAGACAGTGTGTGGTGAAGGAATATAAATGAATAAAATTCATCACTTTATATTCATTCCTGCTACTTCTGCCTTGAGTGAGAGTTTTGCTTTGCTTTGCTTTTATTTTTAAAAATTTCAAATGTACAGAAAAGTTGAAAGAAATTGTGATGAAGATCCACATACTGTTCCCCTAGATTCATCAGCTGTTTACATCCTGCCTCAATTTCTTCATTTCTCTCTCTCCCTCCCCAACACACACACACATGTACACACACATGCACACGCACACACACTTTTAAAAATGTGTTGACAAACAATTTGAAAGTCAGCTGCAGGCACTGTGACATACCATCTTTAAATACGACAGCACACATCTCCAAAGAAGTACGAAATTCTCCTTAGGAAATAAATTATTTCCCACAAAGAGTTTTAGGTCCGTGACATCCATGAGATCCCATGCAAAATGTTGAACACATGAGCAGTTTTCTGGGAAGGAAATTCACAGCGTTCACCAGAGGCTCAAACCTCTAAACCCCCCACCTCCAGTCTCTCCCTCTTGAACCCAAGTAGATCAGCAATCTGGTCAGTTGTGGGTATTCAGCCCGCCTCTGGACTAGTGATAATTCAGAAGCTACCTAAAATGCATTTAATGGCTTCCTTCTATTGGCTGCATGAGAAAGTTAATGTTTCTTAGCATAACACAGCTTTTGTGATCATGATTCTGAAGACATTTCTAGTCTCGTCTTCCACAGCTCTCTGCTCCCTGAAGGAAACTGGCCACCATCTCCACCCCAGTCATGCTCTGAGCTTCACCTCCCCCCACCCCCACTTCCTACCCGGTTCCCCTCTTGGCAAATTTCTACTTCCCGTTCAAGACCCATCTCAGCTGCCACTGCCTCTGGGAAGTCCTCCCCCAAACTCTCCCCAGTTGTTTCTGCCTATAATTTGTACAGTTCTATTATTTATGTCATTTACTACACTGATTTGTTTCCACAGCTTCACACTCAGCGATGTTGTGCAACACTTGATGTACAAGTGAGGAGATGCACGATGAAAGGATCACACAGCCCATGCTAACTGCCGGAACTCCCCATCCTCCTGCCACCCTGTCCTCTGAGACCCGTTTGCACCCTGACTCCAGGGGACTCTCCTGGTCTTCGACCCTAGATTTGCTTTCACCAAAGGCATCGACATCTCTCCTCTTGTGACGCGCTCAGCTCCTCTGATTTTGGCAGATTACCTCATATCCACATCCCTACAGTCCCTTGGCTGTCCAGATTCAACTGCTTAAAAAGCCTGCATCCAGACACGGTAAAGATGCCACAAGATTTAGAGGGGCACAGACACCAGGAAATGAGTGTCTGCCCAGGCACTGAAATACCGGGAGCAGAATCAGTGCCAACGTTTGGAAAAACCACTAAGCCAAACTGCAGGGCTATAGCTACTCGGAATAGACTACAATGCCATGGAGGGCTGAGCTATAAAAGCTGGCATCGGGGGGGTCACAGGTACGCCGGCTGCACCCCTGCATTGGGAGGGGAGGAAAGAGCACTAGCTTGAGGCTGCGTTCTTTGATTTTTCTAGGGTAACTCCTTTATGCCTTTCCAACATTCGTACTAACGCTTCTAAGCTAGAAATCATATCCTGACTTGCAAGATGGCAAGCAGCTGGCCTTTTGGCTGGAGCCCAGGTCTGAGGCCCAGGTAAGACACCTGCATTGTATTACTCCAAAGCAGAGTATGGTCAAGTGAAACAGAGTAAGGGGTTGGAGTTGGGGGGAGGGGTGCGGGTGGCAGGGACCGTTCTGCTGTGGGTCTATTTGCATCCAGGAGGGGTTGCCAAAGAGGATTCGCAGGAGGGGATGAGGATTCAGAAGAGAGGGGTTGGGACATCCCTCCAAGCCTCCAGCTTCCCCAGGGAGTAGTACCCCAGCGGCCATGGGCCTGTGCTGGGAAGCTCAAAGACTCCTAAGCTATCTGCTAATGTCAAGGCTGACCTCAGCCAGCAGCGCCCTCTTCCTCCTGCTTCCCTGGTGGGTCGGCCCCTGTGGGACGTCAGCCCATCGCATCTGCTTTCAGAAATGGGCCTGCCCCCAGCCCGTTTCCCACTATGGCTGCCTTCTTCTTGCCCAGCAGGAGCGCCTGGGCCCCGGTGAGCGATGTTTCTGAACGGATTCAATCCCCTGTGCTCCAATCGGAATGCATTACCAGGCAGGGTGCGTCAGCTTGGCGATTTGGCTTCAGCAATAAATCTCCTTGCTTTCATGAGTTTAAATCAGACTTTAAAACATCACCCTTAATGTTCTTTTAATGCAGTTTTCTTCTGAATGAGTTCCCTTTAGGTCCAGTCCTTGTCATTAATACACTCTCTTGGCAAATGAAGGAAGGCTTCTTCGAGGAAAACCCTGCCAGTTTAGGAAACCAGTGGAATTGCCTTGGTGATGCCAGGAGCCTCTTTTGCATTTTACAAGGACACTTGAGAAAACAAAACTCTCTGACCGTAAATTTAATTTTCTCTTGACAGCCTCAGTGTCTCTGCAGCCCCATAAGTTATCCATTACTTCTTTCTTCTGTAATTAAAAATCAAGGGGGGAAATGTACAGGATTAACAAGTTCTAATTTTCATTGATGAGCTCTAAGAGCTTATCAATAATGGGATCAGAAAAGCCGCTTCGCCTAAGCTCTATTTTTCTAGGGCATCTGAGTTTGATGGAGAATCTCCCTTAGGGTGGAAAAGGCTGGCTTTCCAAGGAGTCCCATTGCCAAAGTCAGGAGGAAGGGACAGGGCAGGCCGAGCGAGTCTTCAGCAGGAGTGAGCCGAAGAACGACCTGGGCTTGCAACTTTTACACACTCAGCATTTGGGCTCGGGGGAGCTGATTACAGGGAAAGATTAAACAGGCTGTCTTTCACACACATGTTCCTTTTCTATGGATGGCTTCTGCGGAAAAGGAGCTTGCACATATCTGCTTAGGAGGAAGAAAGATATTTCTAATTAAAAGAATATTGGTGGTAATTCCTTTTGAGTTATACATTTGTAGATACAAATGCTTTATCAGGGGACAGGGACATCCATCCTGTTTATCACCCACAGGGATGTAGCTGAGCATGGGTTTCTCCAAGAGACACTGAGCTGATCCATGGCATCTGGGCTGTGTCATTTCGAAAGCTGTGACACACAGGCTCCCAGTGAGTGTGACAAGCATGTGACAGGAATGAGCTGTTTAATTGACATGCACAGGTTCCACAAAACTCCCAAACAATCAGGTTTGAATCATAAATGATTCAAGCTAGGATTTTTTTTTTCTTTTTTCGAAGAGAGGGCAAGTGAAGTGTAGATACTGTGACCGGGAGCCCAGCCCCCAGCTTTGAGGTTCTTCTGTAGGACAACCTGCTTTGCAGAAGCACAAAGGTCTCCAATATGTTCTACAGGGGTTGGGCTTATGAGTTTCAGGCAGAAATTGGATGGTTTCGTTCCCAAGCTTTCTTGCTTAGAGCTGCAAAGTTCAAGCTATCTCTGGAGACCACAGAATGCACAGGATAGCAGAAAAGGCCAGCAGCTAGGGATTCTGTCAAAGTGATATCAACTTGGTGCCTGCCACAAAGAACTTCTTAAACCAAGACTGGAGAAGCAGGGACTACTGAGTTGCCCATTTCCAAGAGGTCACCTTTTCTGGGTATCCTGCCAGCCTTCTGGCAAAGCATCCCTCCCTCCCCCAGCAAGAACAGACCTCACTGCAGCAAAGTTTAGGTGCCAAGAACAGTCTCATCTAGAGAATATTGGTGGCATTAAAACCTATTAGAAGTGATATTGTATGGATAAGGTAAGAGCGTAGACTCTAGCAAGATGGTTGAATTTGAAGAGAATGGTCAACTCTTATCAGCTGTTTGATATTGGGCAAATTACTTAACCACTCTGTGCCTCTATGTTCTTTTCTGTAAGATGATTTTAGTCCCATTTCACAGAGTTATTATGAGGACTAAATGATTAAATATAAGCAAGCCATGTAGAACAATGTCCATCATGTAGGAGGCACTCAACAATATTAACAACTTAAATATTATGCCATCTAAGCATACTATTTAAATCTTACTAAAGGCAGTATGATTGGCTTCTCACAGGCCTCTCCAACTCCATGATTTTAAATAGCATGATGGCCCAGTTCACTGTTTTGAAAAAGTGGGGTAATTATGGTGGTACACAAGATGATCTTTGGGGACCGTGTGGATGGGCATTTAATAACTATGCATTTACTACACATCGGAAAAAAATCAAGTCCATTATTATTCCCTGAACATTACTGATCCAATTGAAGATAGGCCTTTTAAAAAATGAATGTGTGTGGGGCACCTGGGTAGCTCAGTCGATTAAGCAGCCGACTCTTGATTTCAGCTCAGGGGGCGATCTCAGGGTTGTGAGATTGAGCCTCGTGTCCAGCTCTGCACTCAGTGAGGAGTCTGCTGGAGATTTTCTCTCTCTCTCCTTCTGCCCCTCCCCCCTGCTTGCACAGTCTCTCTCTCTCTAAAATAAATCTTAAAAAAAAAGTGAACATGTGGTATGCAATATGGGCAAAATCTTAATGACACTTGAGCTGAATCTTAAAGGGTAAGAAGGAGTAGCAGAGGGAACTCCTAGCAGAGGGACTATCTGTGCATAGGTCCAGAGAAGATCCAGCATAATAGCAGGGAAGAGAGATGCAGCTGGAGAGGGGACAGTTAGAACACGGAGGGCCTCATACGCCATGCTAACAAGTTTGGACTTTGTCCCCCAGGTGATGGGAAACATTAGTGGATGAGGTTCAAGGGGACTTGAAGAAGAAAGGTGTTTAGGACAGTATTGCCAGTTAAGAGATGAGGAGGATGGGAGCAGAAGCAGTGGTCATGGAAGGGGTGAGAGAAGTAGGTGAAGTCAGTAAGTCTTTGGAAGGTAAGAGAAGATACTCAGGATTCATCTGGATATCCAAATAGATATTGTGTCAACAACCAAACCTGGCATGAAGGGGGTTGGTGAGGAAGATGATCTCTGATTGAGGGCAGGGTAAATATCAGATTAGTTTGGGACTGTTATTTGAGGTCCCTGTGGGGAGTCCTTAGCAGACAGATCTGGGCCAAAGTCTAATTCAAACTCAATTGGGAGGTAAGCAAGTGGACATGCAGGGTGCTGGCTGGCTAGTTTTTCAAGAGGCGTGGATGAGATGGGGAGAAGAGAGGCCAAGGACAGCTCTAGGTCAAGGAGTGGAGACCCTTGATAATGCCTTATTGGCTGACAGTGAGGAGCCAGCAGAGTCAGGGAGGCTGAAGCCCAGAAATGCCTTCGAGCCCCTGGGCTGACCTCATTGGTGTCCTCAGTGTGATCTGTGTGTCTTCATGCACTTACACATTTTTATCTTTGCATCCAGACCAATGTTTGTGTCTCTCCTTCCTTTATTCCTTCATTCAGTAAATATTTATTTAACATTGATACTATGTTCTAGGGGCAAACAGGCAAATCATGGAGCATCTATTCTAGTGAAGAGATGCAATCAACAAACAGTAAAATGTAAGCTGCAGAGGATAGTGATAAGTGCTCTTAATGAAAATAAAGCAGAAAAGGAAGTGTCTGGTTGGGTGAGGGGTAGGAGTAGCAATAGCAAGTAGAGAGGTCAGGAAAGATGTCATGGAGAAGGTGGTATCTGTGTACAGATCTGGAAGAGATGAGAGAAGGAGGGATGAAAATATCAGGGGAAATGTGTTCTTTATAGAGGGAAGAGTGAGAGCAATGCCCTAAATTAGGAACAGCACAGCACCCCCCACCCTGGAAGGTGTCCAGGGTGATATTGATGAGTCAACACACATGTCATTAAGACTCCATCCAGGTGGAGTTTGTAGCTCATTGTCTTTGTAGCCATGACATTCAGGACTTAACCTTGATTATGACATAACTTCACTGCATATTTCTATCCTCTTTGGCTCCTCATTCTTCTTGACTTCAAGCTAACTGCTCCAGGTTGTACCCATTCATGAGGCCCACTTTCCTCCAAACTCATGGAGAGAACCTAGGGAATGTAACATTCTTTCAACTTTTGGTACTGACTACAACATATTGCTAGCTGGGTTTTCAATCTGGAGCCAGGATTTAGGAGTAGTGAGGGAGACCAGGTGGGGGAAGGCCAGGATCAGAGGTATAGGCTGAACCCTAGGACATGGAAACGCCAAATTCCAGGAGCAAAGGAAAGAGTAGGTGTTCCCAGTCTTGAATCTGGAAATAATTCTGGAGCTCCAGCTCTGTCCTGTGGGAGACGCCAGGCAAGGAATGATGACTGATGATTTTAAGATCAAATATTCATAAAGTCAATTCAGAAAAGGGTGGTGAGCAGGGCAACTTAAGTAACCAAGAAGGTGACTTAGGAATGTGCTGGTAGGCCAGTGTGTTAGGGTGGGTTCAGCAGCAAACATGTGGGAAACCCAAGTTCAGGGTCAGGAAATGCAGTCCCCACTTCACCTGGAACTCAGACAGGACTTGGTCCTGGCTTCATGGACTTGGATCAGGCCTAACTCAGTGATGAGCCAGAAAGTCATTGGCTTGAGATCCGTCAATCCCCTGTCTAGGGACAAGACTGGTTCCAGAGTCTTGGCTGAGGCGAACCTTAATTGTGGGATTAAATGGCTCCAGCTTTGAAAACTGGGATGGCCACATCCCAGAATGCAGCCAACCCTTAAAAACATACGAACAATTTAATTGTTGGCTCCAATTATTTGCCAGTTCCTATAACTCTCCTTAGAGAGTTATAGGAGAGTTTGCCAACTCTCAAAGGAGAATCCTTCCCAGCCTCTTGTCTTTACACTTGGCCATGTGACTTGCTGTGACCAATAAGAATGGGTAAAAGTATCGTGTGTCAATTCCAAGCCTCGGCCTGAAGAGGCCTCGCACATTCTCACCTGCCTCTTGAACTTCCAAGATCAGCATAAGAAGAACAGACACTGACTAGTCTACCGGTCCCAGAAGGAAAATGGAGAGAGAGGAACATGGCCACCCTGACCATTGCGGCCTGAAGCAGAGCTACCAGTCAAGCCCAGTCTAGAACAGGCAGAGCCCAGATGGCCCACAGACGCTGGAACCACAAAGAATGAGTGTTGTTTTAAACTGTGAAGACAAAGACCACACAACTTTTTGTCCTGCCTCAAGGTGCCTAGCACAGTGTTTTGCTCCCAAAACCTCCAAATGGACTTGTTAGTTTCATTTGAGATGCTCAGTGGAAACCAGCTGGATATCTGGGTTCTTCATGACGAGGGGAAATCGAGACACGCCCATGCAAGTGACAGGAAGTAAAAAGTCGCCAGGCTATTTCCTTAGACACCAGGGGCAACAACCAAAGTTGCTGTCCTGTGTCTGCCCCTTGCATAGTCACGGTATCTGAAGGAGAACACCGAAGGCCTATAGTAGTTTGGGACTCACAAAAAATAATTCATTATGCATAATGGTGATGTTGGCAGTGCATGCCAAATGGTTAAATCTAATGTAGCATACATTTTCATTAAGGCACAACAAAATTAATCTATCCCTTCCCACCAGGAGGTTTAAACAAAAACAATGGGGAAGGAGCTGCATGTAAAAAGCATCAATTCATTAATGAAATGAAGACATGTAAAATAATTAGGCTTATAACAAGAGATTAGAGAACTAAATTAACCCTTCTGTTTACTTTGCACAGGATGCAATGGAGAAATTTGGCAAACGTTAAATTATTATGGAAATGTCACCTCAAAAGATTAACCTGGTGGAGTCCCACAAAAGGAGTGACCTGCGTCAGTCTCCAGTCTAGTAACTTTGTGAGAGTTAAAACCCTATCTGCGAGGTAGTTCTGTTTTGATCCTAGAGGCATGAAAGAAAGCAGGTATAGCCATGGAGTTGCAAATGAAACAGTTAATTCAAAAAAAGTAGGGGCCTAATGTTGACATGCTGTATGCTAACTTGGGTAATTAATAATATTGAAACGAAGGGGCTAATCTAAATCAATGGTGGGCTGAAGCTTTCCTCTGCCTGGTTAGTAATGATAAGCCAAGGGGGACAATTGAGCTTCTTTTCTTAATAACTCCCAAGTCCTCATCTGCATTGGGGGAAATGGTGGGAACAAGAACCTGTCCATGTGATGGAGTAAAACGCAGCCCAGGACAAAACAGACTGGGAAATGGGACGTGCACATCATGGCAGGCACCCCCTCGTGGTCCAGAAGCCCGAGGCTGAGGCTTTGGAACTTGACCCTGGTTTCTTGTACCTTAGCTCCCTAATTTAAGGGCTGCAGTGCAGACTTGTGGGCTTGTGTTTCCCCCACTGGTTCAAACTCTCCATGTGTTGTTGGAAGAAATCTAGACTCTTAATACCTTTACACTCTAAATCTGGACTCTGTGTATCCTGTCACTGAGGTTGGGGACATGCCGAGAGCTGGTAAAGAGTGAGCATGTGAGAGCACACACATCCCCTTCTATGAGGAGAGACAGCTGGAAGCGCTGTGCCCCAGGGACAGTGGTCATGAGGAGTCAGAGGGCAGCAGGAAATGGCCCAACCTGATGACTCCAGCAAGATCTTCTGGATGGAGATGGGAGCAAGGTCCCCAGTAGGACTCTACCCACAGTGGCAGCCCCACAAAGGACTGCCTGGCCCAGGCCAGGGTCTACAGTCCCCCTGCAACCCCTCCATGCTACGTCCAGGGCCACAGATGCTTTCATGTCTCACACATGGTGACCCCATGTCTTCCAGCTTGCCTTATGCTGACGAAAAACACTGGCCGTGAATTCATTCTGCATGATGAACTGAGGATCACAAGGTTGTGTGAGATACTGAGAACCAAAATTAACTTTTCCTTGGCACCTAGTTTGTGACTGGTGATCTTCCTACATTATCTTGTTTCACCACCCAGTGTCAAAGGGATTATGTTCCATTTTACAGATCAGTAAACTAGAGCTGAGTCACATTAAGAAATTAGGCTGAAATCATTTCATTTATTTATTTTTAATTTAAAAAAATCATTATGATTTTATGTATTTATTTATTTGAGAGAGAGAGAGAGAATGTGCCCGCACTCACCAGGAGTGGGAAGGTAAGTAAGGCACAGGGAGGAGAAAGAGGAGAACATGGTTGGACAAACTCATAGGGCTACGAGAAGAAATCTTAGTAGCTTGTTTTTCTGAAGAAGTCCAAATGAACAGCAAGTATCATTTCCAAACTAAAAGTAGGGCAATTGCTTCAATACAAGTATCTTTAATAAAGGATATTTGAAATTCTCTAGAAATGGGGCTGTCTTATTTGAGCAACTTCAGAGAGCACTACACCCTCATCTTCTCGTGTGTCCCCATGAATCCAGAAAAGCCATCTTTTTAGCACTAGGGTCTTACCACACATGGTTCTCCTGATCTTTCTTGGCCCAAGCGAGAGAGAAAAGAAAGCAAGTATAAGGAAATTAAAAAAAAAAAAAGACACCCTGTTTTTGCCTCCTTGGAGTTCTTGATGCACATTCCTATTCTCCAGCTTCCACAGGAGCTACTTTTCTCTTCATTCATTGGTGCGTTCCTTCAACGCAGCAATTGGTGTGCCACAATGGGCTAGACATAGCACTGAGCACTCCTCTCTCGGAGGAGCAGAATGACTTTCCCATATACCCCAGCTCCCAGATGTGGGACCCAGCCTGTAAACTCAAGCCTCTCCAGCCCCCGCCCCACACATACTGTCTTCCCTGCGCCATCACTTTCGCCAGGAGAGAAGGCATTTTCCCCCATTATTCATACATTCTAATTGAGGTCCTAGGGTCATTCCGGAATAAATGAGAACTTAGAACCCCCTTAGACTGTTGATATCTTTGCTAATCTTCAGTGATTTACTTTGCCTGCAGGGCCACACTCCAATTTCCAATGCTAAGTAGAAAGTCTCTCCAGAGAGGTGTTGTGTCCTTGATGGTACTTTAAACAAAGAAAACAGACTGTGAAACTTTGCCGACCTGTGAAGAGATGGTGTCCAGGGCCTAGCATGGTGTCTTGTACGTGTTAAATGTTTAATAGAGTTTTGATTTGAATGAACAAGTGAATGAACAAATGAACTAGTTTGAACCTTTGAAAGGTCCCTGAGGCTTCTCCGGTCTCCTCAAGTCATTGCCATTGATACAGACGTGTGAGAGAGGAGTGGGTCGACCACATGCCAGGCATGTCAGCACCGTGCTTCTCCACAGGTAGGCTACAGGTGGGTGCCAAGTGCACAGTTCATCTGTGGAAAAGCCTCTGTATAGCCGGTCTGAAATTCCCCACAAAGGTTGGTGGAATTTGTTTTTAGGATTACCTGACAGGCATTAAAAGCAATTGACTTCAGAACAAATACTAAAAAGTCACTTTGTTCATCGTCATTGATTTAATAGGGATCAAAAAGAAAATTGGGTGTGAATCTATCTTTTTTCAAAGAAATTTTGTTTTATTTATTAAGATGGAGAAATCTCTTTTCTTTGACCCAATTCTTAACTAATTAAATTAGATAAAGGTGGGAGGAATGACATAGCTAGTGATTTGCAAGTGTTTAGACTCTTGAAACATAATGTGTATGAGGTTTCACATTTCAAAAAATATATATAAATAAGAGTGGATCCTTAGTACCTAAATTATGTGGAGGTGGTAAAGACCCTAAGTCACATTGAAGGATTTCTCTTTTCAAATTTTTTTTCTCCTCATTTGCCTCCTCTCCCCATTCCCCATATCTCCCTCGAATCTTCTGGGTCTTAGGCTACTCAAACTGAAAGGAACTGTATAGTCAACCACACTCAGAAGGTAATTTTCGTTGACCTCCAAGTGGACTTGGTGCTCTGAGTCATGATGGCTTTGGGACCATTTTGTTACTGTCTCTGTCTTTCCCTGGTCTGCAGTCCTACCTGCTTTGGATTCTTGCAGTGGCATTGAACAACGCTCCACGGGAGTGTCATGAACACTTGAGAAATCCCCAAACTTAGAAACTTAGACACCTCGTCCCGTCTGTTAGTGGCCCTGGATCACATCCCTCCAATCCAGAACCTTTGGTAATTTTTAGCTTCATGTGAAGTCCTAATTTGTGCTTGGGTTGAGTTCCAGTTAGAAAAGCTTTCTCTTTACTCTTTAGGAAGAGAGGGAAATCAACTGCCTAAGAGGTGTGAGTAGAAAGGTGTCAGGAAGTACCTGGGGAGAAGAAATACTCTTCCATCACACCTGGAGTTCTTGCTTCTGGGGTACCTGTATTAAATCACAGATACCTTGGATTACTGGCATACTAAGTTTGGTGTTAGACCATTTTGTCATCCAATTTTCAATGCTGAATACGTTTGAAAAAGGGAAAAAGAATCCAAACTAGCTCTGGAAATAATCTCAAAAGTGAGTTTGAAAAGAGTTTTGAGGGATAAAAGTATCACTTAGGTGGGTCCTCCAAGGTGACTATTTGAAAGAATGATCATCACTGGATGTGAAAGTTTTGATATGGTAAAAAAGATCGACATCAGTTTTAATGTCTTTGATGCAAATTTTTATGCCCAGAAAAGACTACTTAGAGTCTTACTTTTGTTTTCAAAACCAATACTTAATTTATTAAGGTTATACTTTCAAACACATTCGGTTTTTAAGTTCAACTTCCAAATATTATTTTATTTCAAAATCAAGGAAATTTTAACACTTGCTTTTAAGAGGGCCCTTGATTAGTTTTTGGTCTGATTTACAAGCTAGTTATTAAAATGCTTTAGAAATTTTAAACTGAGTGTATCAATTTCATATATTCAATTTTCTTTTTAGGTATACCCTTTGTCGAGCTAGCAAACACATTTTTCTAAAAAGGTTTGGCTTAAAATCACAAATCTACTCATGTTAAATTGGAATTACAGCACTGTCCTAGTATTCTAATAAGCTAAATTCAGTTAATCATTACAAGTTTCCTAAAATACTAAAATGCACATATTACAAACATCCAAATATTAATATTATAGATTGATTTTCTTTAAAAACATACTTAATTCAAAATGTTCCTGGGGTCAAGAGATGCATATCCACCAAGGAAAGAATTATGTTGTTCCAAACAATTTTGCAGTAACCTTCACAAGCTGTTTTTAGGACTACATTTTTAGTTGAATTAGGTTACTTAGTGATTAAAGAGGCCATAGGCCAGGATGCCAACTGGATTTGTGCCCATGACATTGATGGGACACACAAAGTCCCTCTCAAATTTATAGTTGCGTTGTCCATGCTTGCCAAGAGTTAACATCATATCATTATCTTACATTTGAGTCTGAGTTTTAGAGCTCCAATCCCTACATTTTGCTTTACCACTTGCTTTGATTCAATCTGTCTCCTAACTATGTCATTATAAATTTGTATACATATATTTCAAATTCTTCATGTCAGAGCCAGAAGTCAAAGAGAAATTTTTTTAAGGATTTTACTTATTTGAAAGAGAGATTGACAGGGGTTGGGGGTGGGGGCGGGCAGGGAAGGAGGGAAGGGCAGAGGGAGAGAGAAACTTAGGCAGACTCCACACTCAGTGTGGAGCCCAACTTAGGACTCGATTTCATGGCCCTGAAATCACGACCTGAATTAAAACCAAGAGTTGGACACTTAACTGACTGTGCCACCCAAGCATCCCTGAAGAAATATTTACATAACATGTAATTGAATCTCTAATTCTGTCATCATTGTCTTAAAATTAGGTCATGCCAATGACAAAAATCAGTCACAAAATTTTATTGTAATGCCTCATCAATACACATGAGTGTTGATCTTTCTGGTTTCACCCTAGGAGACTCTGTGTAAGTTACTGAACTGTCCCCACTCCCAATGCCTCCCCACAACACACACATACTCGCATGGCTCCCATGGGACCTTTGCTTCCTTACGTCATTGCCTAAAGAGATAGGACAGTGTTTAGGATATCCTCAAATGGAGTTCAGAACTATTTCCCATGTTAACATTGCTAGGCAAATTGCTTAGCTCCCATATGAAGGTTGCTCGGTGTCCCACTAAGCTGGACACATGGTTATGTCGTGGGTATGGGGGGGCAGGCAACAGGCCTCTTCACACCCTGCATTTCTTCATGTGCTGTTGGAGCAGACAGGGCAGTTCTAGGCAAAATCAGGAGGCAAGTGAAATGTTCTGTTTTCTAGAATCCTCTCTTTATTCCCGGGTTTTCCTCTGTCTTCCAGAGAAAGCCTCTGTCTGTGGCTACTGCTAACCTATTAGGAAAGAAGAACAATTTGGCCACCTGCACTGGAATTCTGGTTAACAGTGGTCAGGAGGTTGGGGCACCTGGGCGGCTCAGTTGGTTAAGCGACTGCCTTCGACTCAGGTCATGATCCTGGAGTCCCAGGATCGAGTCCCACGTCAGGCTCCCTGCTCAGCAGGGAGTCTGCTTCTCCCTCTGACCCTCCTCCCTCTCATGCTTTCTCTCTATCATTCTCTCTCTCTCTCAATAAATAAATAAAAATCTTAAAAAAAAAAAAAGGTGGTCAGGAGGCAAGTGAGGGGACATGAGAAACCCTAAGAGGGTAATAAGATTAGAGAGTGAATGAGAACTCTTCTTGGAGCAGAAGAAAGCTGCTCAGTAGAGGGCTGCCATGCTGGTAGTGATGAACTAAAGGAAAGACACAGGAAGGACTCAGTATTGTTCTGACAAATCAGGAGATACCAAAGTCCACCTGAGCAGTACTCAGTGAGATTCAAAATCACCTTCTCCTTCTCCCCAGGACTTAGTCTTTGGATCAGTTTGGTGTCCTTGACTTTCTCTCCCCTTAAGTGATTTCCTTCTAGGGAGTTCTTTTGTCTTTCACGTGCATCATCCTGGACAAGCCCTCTCCAGCAGAGTCACCAGACTTGCTCCAACAGGGATGAATAAGCTGCTTGTAAACAGTCCATCACTGTAAGCCCCCCACTGCTCCATCTCACTCCCTACCCAAAGATAAGCCAAGATGAAGCGAGCTGTCTGGAGAGCTGGTGATTTCCCTTCATCATTCCTGAGGTATTCAAGCAAATATCTGAGGATACTCAGTGAGGATCAGAGAAAATTCAATTGTGGAAATAAGAATTTAGGACTTGGGTAGGCTGTTCTTAGGCTTGGAGGCCCCAAAATGTTTGGTGTTTGAATATGCCCACATTGTACACTAAAGATATTATTTCTGCTGTAAAATAGTTGGAAAGATATTTTATAATTTTGTTTTGCAATGATTGGATTTAAAATATTTCCAATGATTTCCAATCTATGAACACTCATTTCATATCCAGTTATCCCAAAGCCCAGTTGGCTCCTTTGTGCACAGATTCATAAGGATACCTTTGAAAATACCAGGTTCACATACATACAAGAGTCATTTCTTGTCTGCAACATTTGTCTGTTTATGCATACTTGTGACACTTACCACTGCCCACCTGCCACCCATAACCCTTCTACTCCTGTAAAACTGTCTTAGTTATGCTGGGTTATTTATTCCATATCATCTAGAGGATCAGCTTAGTAACCACCACCAAAAACTCTGTATGTGTTTTACTCAAAATTACATTTAATCTATAGATTAATTTGGAGAGGATTGACATCTTTTCTATCCTTCAATGAAGTTTTATAATCATCCCTACAAAGATCTTACATATCGGGGCGCCTGGGTGGCTCAGATGGTTAAGCGTCTGCCTTCGGCTCAGGTCATGACTCCAGGGTTCTGGGATCGAGCCCCGCCCGCATCGGGCTCCTGGCTTAGCGAGGAGCCTGCTTCTCCTTCTCCCTCTGCCTCTCTCCCTGCTCATGCTCTCTCTCTCTGTATCTCTGTGTCTCAAATGAATAAATAAAATCTTTAAAAAAAAAAAAAAGATCTTACATATCTTCTGTTGGATTTGTTCCAATGGCTTTTGTTACATTTTAAGTTGGTATCTATTTAAATTTCCACTTTGTAACGGTTTGTTACAGATGTATCAGAAGGCTATTGACTTGGGTATATTGATCTTACTGAGCTCTTACTATTTAATAGTTTACATGGTAGACATTTTGAGTCTTCCTGAGCATTCAAACAACACAACACAAAATAAAACAAACCCCTACACTTCCCAGGTACCTTGCAGTTAGGGGACATATGACTAGCTGTCGCCAATGAAATGGGAGTGGAAGTCCCATTTCGGTCTTCCCAAATGGGTCACTTCCAGGCTGAGGCAGTACAAAGCTCCTGCATGATTCTCTCTTCTGCTGCTGAAACAGGTATGGACGCCTAGCACTGAGGTGGCAAAGTCTGGGTTGATGAATCACACTACATGGCGGAGAGTCACTCAGAACTTCAACAGACTGCATGAGAAGGAAATAAATTGCTGCTGTGTTCAGCCACTGATGTTTCAGGATTAATTGTTACCACAGCATAACCAGCCTCCATTGACTAATACAGTCTGTCTATAGATTCCCTCAGATATTTTTTATATGGACCATTATAGCAGCTATGAATAATGAGTTTTTGTTTCTTCCTTTCTAATTCTTAGGTAATTAAATTTTCATGAATACCAACCTCAACAATTAATGAAGTTGACACAATGTTGCATTTTGTAGATCTTTAATTAAACATTTATTAATTTTGATTTGCAGTTTTCCTTTGTATTCCTTCGGTTCTCAGACATTTTGCTGGACCCTTAAAAAGCTGATAGGCCTCAGTCCCCATGATAAGAGGGCTTAAGGGTTAACAAGGCCGTGGTTAAGCTGGTTGTCACTTTGGGAACTTACCAGCCTAGGAGCCTGCGGGGTCCAGAATGAACTAATGTAACAGGAGCACACAGAGCCCTGGCTTAGGAGAGTCAGCTGGGCTTAGACCAAAACACTAACAATAGCTCCGTGGGTATCCTAGCAAATCAAAACTGGAAAGTGTCTTTTTTTCAGTTCATCTTTTCTTTGAGCAAGAGAATCAGAGTTAGTCTTCTCTTGCTTCCAGAATTTGGCGACAGCTCTGAATGTCTCATTATTACCGTTTTAACACTGTAGGTATGATCTAGTTCAAAAAGGTCCAGAATAATAAAACCTGACCTTATCAGAGAATATATGAATTGGAGGATGGTAATTTGCTTTACAAAGGGATCCCTATTCCACAAAATGAATTCAACTTTGGTGTCCCTAAAATAGCCAGTTCCCTTGGTGCATGTTAAATATAATTCAATTTACAAAAATTCAATTTGCATATAACCTTTTCAGTAGCACATCCATTGTGCAAAGCAATGTACACTTGTAATTGGCTGCAAATTGCCAAGGGACCACCCTTGCACATATTGTTCCTAGATGTGCAATTTTTTTCTTCATCTTCATGGGGTAGAGGAGTAGAGTGGCTAAAGTTTTAGTTGTTTATCTGATCCCAGTGACCACACTGAGAAAGAACATTTGTCAACGATTTGGGGGCAACAAGAGCTCTGTATGGACTAATGTTGTGTACTTAGAAGCAGGAAATGAGGAAGGTTACGAAAACTGGCTGGGTTCATGATAACTGTTTGGCTGTGTTGTAGGAGCTCCCTTTACCTTGGTGGCTTGATAGACATCAGGACAAAATGAAATGAAACAGGCACAATTTACAATCATGGTTTGGATATCAATTTCTTTTTTTTCTCCATGAGGTGGTGGACCTGCAGGAACATCTTCTAAGGGAAACAGAACTAAGTATAGGGACCTGAGCCATGTGGTCAAGGAGAGTCCCAGCTGACTGAGCCAGCTGTGGCAGCCTGATCCCTGAGGTCCCCTGTGCCAAGATACTAAGCAAAGCGAGCGTGGCATTTTCTCATGTGTTATGTAAAAAGCAAAAGTGGCATCTTTTTATGGCAAATTGAATTAAAGTAGATTATTGCTCGCGATGCCAAGTCACATCTAAAACCCTTTTCGACCTGAATAGTAAAAACCCCGCCTGGCACATCACACTGTCTTTCCAGAAATGATACTTCGGTCACACATTCCTACTGTCCCCCTTCCCCATGTCGGATACCAGAGCCCTGCTCTTCTGATTAGGAAGTTCCTCTGGGACTTCATGGGGGTGGGGGGTGGCGGGGAGGGGGGAGGTGCTAAAGGCCCTTATTCCCTAGGGTAGCCTGACCGCTGTGTCAGACACGTGGCAAGAGTCAGATTCCTCTCATCTGGAGACTGGACTCCTCTGCCAGGTTCAGGGAGGATGCGCCAAAAGAAGCTGAACCAGTCCTATTTAGATCGAGTTGGTTGATGTTTTCTTTTCTTTCCTTTTGCTGGAGGGAACAGCCCTTAACCCCAGTTCAGCAGAGCACTATCTCCACAGCAAGTTCAACTCCCAGAGGGCAAGGCCTGGCTGGTTCCGGTTCCGGTTCCGGTTCCGAGGCGGGGGTTCCCGTTGACCCCCGCAAACTCCTGGATGCAGAGCCATTAACAACCTGAAAATAGGAATTTCTCCTAAACCAAATAAAAATACTGCGATATTTCTTAGAAGCCCATATTTGGGGTAGCTCATTGAGTCCTTTATCTCAGCCCCCCTCCAACAGAGAATCTGTTATTTAACCAAAACGTACTGCAGCTGCAGCGGGAGGCAGGCTGCCACCTCAGGCGTGCAGAGGGCGCCCTGCGCCACTCCAGGGGCGCCGCTGGCAAAGCCGCACAGCAGGGGGAGCCCCCCTTCCCCCCAGTCAGGCGGTTTCCAACTTGCTCGTGTCCCGCGGCGCTGGCCCCGGGAAGAACGGGGCCCGATGTATTTCTATCCAGGTGGCCCGAATTTGGGGAAAGAGGACACCCAGGCTGCAGAGCGACCTGGGCTCACATACTTTGCGAGCCACTTAGAACCTGTGCAGTCCAGGACGGCGCGCAAAGCCTCTCCCCCACGCGCCAGGCACGGCACTGACAGACCACAGCCAAGATGACATCAAGACGATGAGGTGAAAGCGCCCGGCGTGTTGTCCAGCGTCAGTGTGAGTTTCTCTTCCTGCAGCGCTCCGGGCTGGACCGGTCACCGTCTGTCCCTGCCTCGCCGGCTATGATCCTGGAGGCTGAGGGGAGAGCGAGAAAGGAACACACGAGCGGGACCCTGGCTCTGTGGCCTCCACGAGGTCTGTGAATGCGGCGGCTGGGTGTGCGAAGTTCCAGGCCTGTCCAGGCCACCCGAGCGCCTCAGGAAAGTTCCCCTAAATTCCTGCTATGTATGTTAAAGCCAAGTCACTTGCCCCGTGAGGGCTGGGGTGGGAAATGAGGTGGAGGAGAGAAATATTTCCTATGCTGCTTTCCCTTTTATTTGTAGCACTGTGTCCAGCGGAGTCTGCCAGAGCTGAGCCAAGTCCTGCCCTTGGAGGGGGCACTGTGGCACAGGACAGCAGTGATCAGGTGACCAGCCCTCCTCAAAGGCTGCAGACCCCGGGAGGTCAGAGTCTGGCCCCTGGGTGGCCTCCTTGTTCCATTAGCGATGTGGAATTTAGAGTCTTCTGGGTTACTTCTTGGGCATTTTGTTTGAATAAAGAAGCCTCTTCTCTCCCATTGGTCCAGACATGTTGGCTCTAATAGACGGATGGATTTCGGAGGGCTTCTCCAGCCCTCTTTGCCCTGGCTGGAGATGGAGTTTGTCCGGGAAAGGAACGGCTTCAGATGCTGCTTTCCTTCCTCTCTCCGGGTTCTCCAGAGAACCGTGAAGCTGAGCTCGCAGCTGCTCAGATTTGATGACCACACACAGCAAGCAGGGGCATCTGCCAGGACCCCACCCTCAGCCACGATTGGTAACACCAGCATTCATCTCACTTCCCTGCAGAAAGTCAGGGCTGTCCGTCTTGACCATTGAAGGTAAGACTCAGGCTCCAGAAGGCTCCAAAGCAGCTTCTCACCTTGTTCAGCTCTCCTCCTCTCTACCTCTTAGCTTTCCAGCACTGATTTTACTATGCTAGGTTTAATCCATTTTCAGGACTCAACTCCCCCTGCCCCTCTGTCCAGAGAGAGCAGAAATGGGGTGAGCTGTGGACCCAGGAGCAGGAGGCCAGCCCCTGCAAGAGCAGTGTTGATTCAGGCAATGCACAAAACCTCCTGGGGCCGGTTTTCTTTAAAAAAAAAAAGCCTGCTGGCCTACCCATGCCCCTGTCAAGTAAGATAGGGGTGTGAAAGCATTTTGTAAACCATCACACACTGCATAGATGGAGGATATGATTATTCTCAGGAGGGCATGGGTGCTTACGTGAGGTGGGCCTGGGTTTCATCCTATCATCTATGGTAGGGACCTCAAACTAGCAGCCGTTGGAGTCCTGGGTATGTTGTATTTACACAGCATTTACAAATATTTAAAATTCACTGCCAATGTTAAAAAAAAAAAACCCTCAGGAAATTTGTACATTAAAGAAAGATTTCTAGCTTCATTAAAAAAATTAGAAGACCTGGCAGCAGTGGCTAGAGGGGCCACCTTGGGCTGTAACACCTGCCCCCATAACAGTCATCCCATTAACAGTCATGCGCTGGCTGGTTCAACACTGTCTCCACCACCCCCAAGTGTCTTATACCCTCGCCATTTGACCACCTTGCCTGCTTAGCACTTGTGGGCAACTGAATTTGCAATCCTTGCTTCACAGGAATTTACTTGAGAAAATTGCTTCTCATTGCCCACTTTACTTTCACTGGCACCACCACTGCCACACTCCCTTCCCATGGACAGGAGTTTCGCTCTTTGCCAAGCAAGTGAAGGGGGAAATCCAAAGCTCAGAGGAATGGCATGGAGGACCTCTCCATAAAACAGCAACAAAAGCTTGGTTAGGGATGCCTGGCAGTCTTCAGTAGCTGTTCCCAGAGGGACTAGCTTAAGTTTTCACCAACCAGTATATAATCAAACATTAAGAGCAATGTTCTGGTTAGCTATGTCTACATAACTATCCCAAAGCTTAGTGGTTTAATATTAATTTGTCTGACAGTTCTGTAGGTTAACAAGGCTCAGTGGGTGGTATGCACTTAGACTATCTCATCCTGTTGCAGTTAGGTGGTAGCTGGGATTGGAGTTGTCTAGAAGGCTCAGTTGGGCTGAAGTCCAAGAGGGCTCATTCACAAGGCTGGCAGTTGATGCTGCCTGGCAGCTCAGCTGGGGTTGTCCACTGGAGCACCTGTGTGGGTCCTTTCCATGCAGCTGGGGCTTCTCACTATACGGCAGCTGGGTTCTAAGGGAGAGTGTTCCAAGAGTGAGTGTTCCAAGAGACCCAGGAAGAAGATGCAAGGCTTCTTATGCGCCAGCTTTGGAAGTCACATTGTCACTTCTGCCAAATTTCATTGGTTAAAAGCGAGTCATGGTAGGTGCCTGGGTGGCTCAGTCATTAAGCGTCTGCCTTTGGCTCAGGTTATGATCCCAGGGTCCTGGGATCGAGCCCCACATCAGGCTCCCTGCTCAGCGGGAAGCCAGCTTCTCCCTCTCCCACTCCCCCTGCTTGTGTTCCCTCTCTCGTTGTCTCTCTCTCTGTCAAATAAATAAATAAAATCTTAAAAAAAAAAAAAAGTGAGTCACAGAGAATGCCAGATTCAAGAGAACAGGAGTACACCAAGCATGAATAATGGGAGGTGTGATTCATTGAAAGAGCCATCTTTGGAAACTAACCACCACAAGTAGCACTGGGGAGGCTGGTCCTTATTTCATGGCTGCTTTTACATGTGTTTTTATTTTAGAACAACTCATCTCCTCTCCCTTCAGCTTTCCCCAAGGTAAGATATTAAGGAGATCACATTTGAACTCCTTGACAAAGTAATGCCTCCTGATAAAGCGTCCTATTATTATTGGCCTGCCTGATGGCTTCCACCCGGAGCCCACAGAAGGCAGGATGAGGGGTGATACTGCATGTATCTCAACAACAAACAAAACTTCATTAAATCCATTGAAATAACAGACATTCATATTTAGTACAGATCAAATCCTATTACCAACAAATTGCATCGAATCACCTCCAAAAATCTGTAGAACCGGATGTTTCCAAGCCCTACTTCCTTTAGGCAAATACCCAATGTAAGCAACGTGAAGGACTACCAAAGAATTAGAATATCCCCTGAGATTTGTTAGGTTGGGATTTGACCCATTTTCTTTTAGTCCCAGGTTCAAGCATCTTAAAATCAGAAAGAACAAAATCGCAGGATTCATGAGTATGAGCTGGCGGAGAAATGGGTCTCATTTAAATTGTAGAAAATGTGTTTTTATGCTGCTACCAGGCTTCCCTTCTAGGCCTGGGGGATTCCCACTTGATTCCCTGGTCAGCATTTGGGGCGCTTACAATGCAAGAGCATGCCTGGCAACCAAGCACCCCACCTGAAATCCAGAGTCTTTCCTAGGAAAGACAGTAAATGACGGTAAGAGTAAGGGCTTCAGACCATGTAAATTTCCGGCATAACACTGGAGATATTGGCACTGCACAACATTTAGACATTTCCCCAAGTTAAGCCTCTGCTTTTGCTTTTCTGAACACACACATTTCTTAATATTTTCCTGCTTATTTCTGCTTAAAGACCCTAAAGGGATGTGTTAGGGTTAGGCCAGGTGTTCAGCCACAGGAATGCTCCTGAGCCTACAGATGGCAGCCCCTCCCCAGTGCAAATGTTCTGGAAGACCTTACAGGGCCCGCATGCCACCCACCGAGTCCTCTTCTAATGACTCTTGCTTTTCATTTCAGGCAACATCTTTCCTTTCCCGTTAACGGTCGCTATATCCCAGGCATCGTTTCTCCCCCCACAAAGACCTCTACCTACCTACCTACTTGCCCTCCTTCCTTCCTTCCCTCTCTTTGGCCAATATACAAATGGGCAAAGGGAGCAACATGGGCAAAGGACGCACACTGCCAGTCAGGAACTTGCTGGGAGGCGATTTGCTTTCTCACGGGGTGTCCAGAAATATGACATACCTAAAATGGGAGACCTCTGCACTCTTAGCCAAGGGCCATTTGCTAAAGCCATCTTTGTGTTTTCTTCCCTTCCAAATTCATCCATTTGTGCCTCTTTGCCTTTTTTCCACTAAAGAATGCCTTCCCCTATGTTCCTTAGTCCATTGCCAAATTAACCGCACTCAAGCTACCAGCGGCCACATAACTGACTCTTTTGTCTCATAGTTAAACACCAGGTGCACTGCTTTGCTAATGTTCAGTTTTCCTCTGGTTTTGCCTTAAATGCAACGATATTGAAGTGCTGGAGATTCTGCTAACCTCTGGGACACAGAAGTAAACAATACCACACGAGATGAGGCAGCATTGAGGACAGTCCTTACACTAACTGGGAACGGTCTTTTGTGTGTATTTGTCTTGCCCATCCGGAGAGATTAATCAGCACTTCAAAACAAAAATTAGGCTTCCTGTTTGCATTTGTACCTCTCTCTCCACACCAACCAGCACAAGGCTCTGCCCACAGTGGACACTCAGTATTTATGGCCAGAGGGCTGATGGTCCTGGGCTGTACCTTCAGGCCAGAGGCTCCTTCTACTTCCAGGATGACTCAAAGCACTGGGTGTGGGCTAAGGAGCCCTAAAGAGCTACCTTGGAAAAGTGGTCCTTAACCTCTACTGTATGTCACAGAGGGAGCTTTCGATCAGTTTTGATGTCTGTGGCAAGGAACTTTTTTCTAGTAGCTTAAGTATACTTTCTTAAAGGATAAACTTTATTTTTTCAAGTTTCAGATTTGAGTATGTCCTATAACTACCCTCTCTCTGGCTTGCACTGGAATATTCTTTCTTCAGGGATGTGGTGTCAGCATTCTTGAGTGGTGCTGGGTAGCCTTCAGTCTGTCTTCTGTGGCTTGAGCCAGTAGGAAAGCAACCATAAGCGATGAACCATTCACCTGTGGCAGCTACTCATTATCCTAGAGATTAACTTTTCCAAATTCTTAATTTTTAAAAATAGAAATCTGCGTATTTATGTGTTTGGGAAAGAGAAGGTCGGGAATTGTCTCTTTAAGAGGAGCTCTTGTCCAAGGTGCACACACAATTGCAGAGAAGAACAGTGGTACCTTGCTGAAAGCGCCCGCACCACTTTGGCAAGGAGGGGGCAGTCTGGTGGGCCTTTGTGCACTTGCCTAAGCAATTTTTTTGTCTCTCGCAAATGTGACTGAGACTCAGAGTGCTAGCCTTAGGGTGTGGAGAAGCTTGCCTTTTTAAACTGTTGTTCTATTGATCATGATGCATGCTAGTAATTGCCTCTTCTGCTTTATGTATTTTCATTCCTTGCCTTTTCTTCCCTGTCTTGGAGTCTCTGGGTGATTGGATCACCAAGAGGACCACTGCAAATAATTCTAATAAAGAAGTCAGTCTAGTATGATGTTGGCAAGTTGACCCTCTTTATTAGACCAACTCCAAAACGAACATCACTCTTCAGACATGCCGCTTGTGGAAACAGAGCTCACATCCTTGCTGGCCTTCAGAAGTGTGATCGGGAAGTGCTCCAGGATGCACACGCTGGGCAAAGTAAGGCAGGCAGGCTGCGGCACCTGTGGGCTGTGCTGTGTGCGCGTGCGTGCTTGCGCGTGTGCACGCATCCGGGCACGCCTCTCCCAGGGACAGGAACAGCAAGGCTGCCTGCCTTTATCCGGGGCAATGGGGGCACATTCCAGGATAGGAAGGACAATTCAAAATAAAGATTATGGGCTCTCTGTGTTCCAAAAGAGCTGCTGTGTTTTCAGAAAACATTCTCCCTCCCCTGTCACCTTCCTTCACTACTCCCTGTGGGATGCCGATTCTTACTGTAGTTTACGGGAGGGGCCAGTGGTAGAAAGCAGGCTGGGCCCTCTCCTCGCTCCAGGGGCTGCCCCTTGAACTGACCTTCTCTCCACCTCCTGCCCATCGTCCACCTCTCTGGGGCTGGTCGCGGGCATGAGGCAACCACAAGGCAGATGGTACAGACGGGCATGCGTGAAGCAACACACCGCTCAAGGCGGGATCGCATTAGAAGAAACTAAGCTAACGTCAGGTCTCAGACCCAGAAGTCCTATTTCTTTTTAATTCCTACCTTGTTCTGTCGGGGGGGGGGGGGGGGAAGTCAATTCTGAAATCTGACCAAATTCAAAAAACTGTTTATATCGTCGTTACATGATTAAAATGAATAAATGTACACACTTTATTTCTTTAAAAGAGTTCCTTACACGTTATCTCTGTAACGCTATGAGGCATTTAATTTTATTTTCACTTAACAGTTGAGGAGACTGAGACAGAGGAGTTAAGGGACTTTCCAGAAGTCCCACAGCCATTAGGGCAAAGTCAAGAATTTAATCTCCCTCTTGTGACTTCAAGATCAGTTCTTTCTAAAACATTTTTTCCTGTTAATTCTTTTCCCATTCAAACCTACTTCTCTCTTATTTCACCAGCCATCCATACATCACTGTAATGTTGTAAAACCACTTTTTCCTCCTTTAGATGCCACTTCAGAGACTGATTTTCTTGGATGCTTTTTGGGAAATCACCTCATTACAAAATAATTCCAGTACATATATCCATACACAAGCTCCCTTGATCTTAGTATTGTAATTGTCCGGGCTGTACTAGCAGTTGAAGGGACCTTGATGTGACAGGACTTCGTTCCATGCCACGAATACTCCAGGCTTCTGTCCCAATGACCCAGCTTCTCAGGCTCAGGGCCTGCTTTGAGATTTTAGAGGACACTTTTTTCCTGCTAAATTAGCTATCATGAGGTATTTACTATGTGCCAGTTTCTCTGCTGGATGCTCTCCATGTATTATCGCTCATGTCCACAAGAGGCCTAGGAGACATGATGAGGAGGAGGATTCCCAGTCTACTGATTGAGAAATTGAGGTTCTAGGAGTGTAAGCCATTGTCTATGCAGAATTGCAATTTCTTTTCACTCTAAAGCCCCATTTTTTCATTTATACTCCTTCTTCCTTTGCGTTTTGATATTAACTGCTTGGTATAAGAGAGCAAAAAGATTCTTGATACCTTAATTGCTTAAAATACGGGAACATCAGTATCAGCACCCCTGGGGTCACCCTTAAAGCCACTGGGTGAAGACTGAAGTGCACAAGTGGCGCCTTGGTCTGAAGGATAGGAGCATCAGGAGTTCCAGATTCAAACTCTAAGGCTCTATCTAAGCGCTAACCACCTATGTGATCTTGGGCAAGTTGCTTTGCCTCTCTGGACCTCCATTTCCTCAGGTATGTAACTGAGAGTTTAGAGGAGGGACTCTCTGAAGTCCCATCCCATCCTGAGATTCCTATCACACACCTACTGGGACACGTTCTTTCTCAGAACAATTGTGCAACCCGGAATCTTATGAAGCAATAAGACTCAATTCCCATTACCACAAGCATTCAACATTCAGCATTCCCACTTCCCCAAAGCATATGGCGCCATGGATGCCTGCCAGGAAGCACTGTGAACAGAAGTGAGGAATGAATGAACATCAGCAGCCAACACATTGGGTTTGTCCTTCTTGTTGTCCTTACCACTGAGCATCTACATTGGGTATGGGAGACAGTCCTTTTATTTCAAGGACTGGTGTTGGTGGAGTTACTCACTTCAGGGCCTCTACTTTACCTCACTGTCCCATCAACAGCACTGTCGTGCCCCAAATTTCTTTCTAGCATTTTTTATCTCTAGATGTCTCTCCATATTTATTATACTAATTAAAAACAAAAAACAAAAAAGAACCAACTAAGCTTCAAGTAGAGGGAAAAGAAACACAGGATCTCATGGTGGCCCTGCTAGTAAGGGAAGGACTGAATGAAGACCTCTTTCATATGGACAAAGAGGAAAACATGGGAAGACATTTTGATTTTTATTTTTGACTGGCTTCTCTGTCCTTTCCCAGACTTCTTCAACTCCATCCCAATTTTACTTTTTATTGCAAAGGCTCAAGACCCTGATGGAAAAGGGGTGGAGAGGAAGACTATAAGGATATAGAGAGGGCGAAAAAAAAGAGCAAATTAAATATAGTTCATGGGCCATCACTTGGTTCAGAATTCTGATAGTCAAGACTAAAGTCAGACTTTCACTGTTAAAAACCCAGGTTTTGTTTGTTTATTTTGTTTGTTGTTTGTTTGGTTTTGCCATTTGCAAGATTGGATTTTTGAAAATGCTGTCTGTTGACCACACAAACCCTGCCCCTCCAAGGTTGCTCATAGAGGAACTCTGTTGCCAGGCTGTGGGTACCCCAGGCCTGAAGGGAGCACAGCTAGGATCAGCCCAGTGGCAGGAGGTCAGGAATGCAGTTTGCTGCCAGTTCTTTCTGCCTTGGGGAGGGAAGGGGCTGGGGAGAGGAAGGGCAGGGCTACTGCAGGGTTTGCCAAAGATTCACAAGCACTCAGAGTAGGAGTACGTCCAGCAGAAATTCCTTTCCAAGGCTTCACTGGGCATCAGGAGGATGGGGAGGGGAGTAATGTGGTAGACAAAAATTTGATCTGTGATGACAACCTGGAGAGGCATGAAAAGGTTTTATTAATGATGCAAGTTGCAGACAGTCCTGCCAGCTACAAACAGGGGTCATCATGCATTGGAAGTGCTGTCGGGGGCTGGCATTGTGGGGAAGGAGTGCACATCTGGCGCAGTCACAGCAGACTCCTGCGCCAACAGTTGTTACAGAGGAGGTGGGTGGTGAGCTGATCCCAATCTGTGTAACGACAAGCTGCTTTATGATGGTGGGGGAGGGACTCAAGTGCCACATCTCCATTTCTGTAATAATGAACAGCCAAGAAGGTACGCACCCACTCACAAAGCAATAAAATAAGCCATGTGAGATGCAAGGAGAGACCCTCAGAGCTGTGTGCCCATGATCCCCAAAAACAGTGAAGTGAAAAGAGATTGAATCAGTTGGTTACTTTGACTTGATGACTTAAAAACTGGTCTGCCTCCTTTTTATTTCCCTCATTGATGTTTGATCACCGAATTAATGAATCTGGCCTCTTTTTCCTTTTGGTTTGACTTGGATGTAAACGTTGGGAGGAGAATTCTAGGATGCGTATCTATTCTATCTAGATAGTCCGTATTTGGGCAGCTAAACACTACGGAGACAGACAAAATGAAAAAGAAACAGGGGTGACAAGAAGTGGGACAAGATGGGAATCATTGAGGGGTGGTGGCATAAGGGACCAGGACGAAATCAAAATTGTGGCAAAGACCACTTTTGAGATTCATGACTTCTGGAAAAACAATTTATACCAGAGTCCCAGAGATCTCACAGAAATATTGTGAAGTACCAGTGACTTACACAGAATATTTAATAAATGCATACTTAGAATATCACTAGGCACCATTTTAAGTTGAAATGGATCTATGGAGGTTTAATAGGACACTCGCTATGAGTGGGTGGGGGAGAAGAACATGATAAAGACAACGATTTACCTGAGATTTGAGAAGGACCCCTGGGGAAGGTATTTGATTCTGTGTAGGACTAATCATGCTCTAAAATCTCAAGTTCATTTACACATATTTCTGAGACACTGAACCATGTTCTTTCCCTCAGAAGCTCTATTTGTTCAGTTTGCTGACACCAGACGCTGTAAGGCTATTGTTGGGATGATACTTGCAGCCTGTTCTGGGTGGGTAGAACAGCCTTTGAAATTTTCTCATACCTACTTTTCTCAGAATGTGTACAATGAGGAAAATTCATTTCCTTCCTGTCGAGAAAAGTTAATGATCATTTTCCATTATATTAAAATATTACCCATTGTTATGACTTCAGTTTAATGTTCCTGCAGAAATCACCATGTGTTACAGAGTTTAACTATGCCAAGGCCAAGGCACCCATGTCTTATTTCAGAGTTTCTCTTAAAAAATGGATTGTTTAGGATGAGTTATGACAAAAAAAAAAAAAGAAAGAAAGAAAGAAAGAAAAAAAGAAAGAAAGAAAAAAGAAAAAGACCAATCACACCACTTTGGGAGAATTAATAGGTAATTACATATTTTTTAAAAATCACTTTTAGCATGAAAACCCAAATTTTTAACAATGTTGTCTCCAGAATATAATTATAAATGCCACATTAAGTCTCTGAACCAGAAATAAGAACTTGCTTTTAAGATATAATAAATTCTTTAAGTATTAGAGGACTGTTTATCTTTTAGGAGAGATGAAAAGTAGAATTACAAGTTACTACGGTATTGTAATTCCTTGAGTAGGTTTGTCATTATTATATTTAAAAAAGTATCCATTCCCTCCTCAGAGGTTCATCATTTGTGTCCACAGAGGACAAAGGCAGGCCGGGAAGTGGACAGATGGAAGATCCAGAGTGGCCTCAGAGGATGCCCAACCTCCACAAGTTAGGAGGTACTTCTCCCCGTATTGGGGCTGATGTACAATCACCAGGACCAGAATCTCACCATGTGAAGCCAGGAGCAATGAAAGCAAGGGGAGAAAGAAGGTGGGGTCCCCAAGCAGAGCGAGATACTTGTTGGGAGAGGGGAGAAGAGCCTGGGATTCATGCCAGCAGGTAAATCCAGTATTGGTTCATTCCCTTCTGTGATTAGTCTGCTTGGGCTGCCAAAACAAAATACCACAGAGTGGGTACCATAAACCACAGACACGTATTTTCCCACAGTTCTGGAGGCTGGAAGTTCAAGATCAAGATGCCAGCAGGGTGGTTTCCTGTGAGGACTCTCTCCTAGTCTTGCAGACGGCCCCCCTCTTGCTCTCTCTTCACATCGTCTTTCCTCTGTGCATGGCCGCCTGACCCTGATCTCTCTCTGTCTTATAAGGACACCAGTGATACAGGATCAAGGAGCCACCCTAATGGCCTTAGATTAACTGAATTACCCCTTTTAAAGCCCTACTTCCCAAGTAACTTACATGGACTAGGGTCTACCCATATGACCTCATTTTACCTTAACTTCTTCTATAAAGGTCCTAGCTCCAAATTCATTAGATTCCATAGTACTTCCTTTTATTTTAGACGTCTCAGACAAAATAAACTAAAAATAATAGGCATCTTCAGCTATTCCTGTTGCTTTATGGTTGTACACATATAACCTGGATTTCAGCTGCCCCCGCCCCACCTACCCCGCCTTTGGACAAATAAGATAAACTTGATTCAAAACCGGTTCTACCACCCATTAAAATCCAAAATCTGCGCTGGGATCCTGGGATTGTCCAGGACTAACGCCCCTGTGGGCTCCTCCCCACTGAGGCTCACACTTATGGGTGCAGCCTCTATTTCCCCCACCTTAACCAGACCTGAACCTGGGCTCCTTCAGGGAGCTTCACAAAACCTCATCAGGGGCTTCCTCACTTTATTTAAGAGTTAGGGCTGGAGCCAGAGCCACGGAGAGGGGTGCTCCTTACATAGGGCACCACCTCTCACCGCCACCTCCCACTTCCGCTCTCTTTTCTCTCCTCTTCCCTCTGATGATTATGACAAATTCCTCTCTTTATCACATGCAGAACAGTTTAATAATAACTTCTCTAGCTTGACTATAGTCTTGGGTCTCACCCTCTACCCCAAGTGGCTTATTAAAATATTTCTTCATCCAAATATATTCAGAGCTCTAAGAGGAATTCTGGTGAATACAATTTTCTCTCCCTCATTATAAGCACAGAAGGCAGCTCCTTTTCTAATCCAGCCCCCAGGTTCATCCTACACCTCCATAAACCTGTGTGTTGGGGCATCTCCCCAAATGCCTTCCTGTAATGGAGCAGGACACCAGGAAGGCTGCTTGCCTGGTACAGCAGCCACAGCTGGGCAGAAATCAGCCACACGGTCGTGCAAAGTGATACCACCCACACCACAAGTCTTTATTTCGCCAAAATGCAACACTCCCCCGTGCAAAAGCTCAGCAGTTTCCCCACGTGCAACTCTCATTACCCACCAGGCAAACCTGTGGCTGCAGGCTGACTACTTAAACCTGCCTCTTCCAGACTTCTGAGTTTTCTCAACTCACAGTCAGGGTTCCCGCAGCCAAGAAATTCTCTCTTGCCACAGAGAAAAAAAATTCCCTGAATATCTGTGTCTCACACAATTCAGAAGATCACAAAGGATAAATGGGCACACTCTCTTTGAACTTGGCTTCAGGAGTGTGTCCATCAATCCGACAGATCCCAGCTGCCAGAGACCTCGGAATTCATCAGTCTAGGACCCAATTCGTCCGGTCAAGGTTCTTTATGTTTTCCTTCTTTCGTGTCTCTTCTGTCACCTTCCTTAGTCCCCAGTCCCCTTCAATTGCACACACTCCCTACAACTCACATACCAGATGGTATCCTGTTATTTGACAGAAACTCTCCGAATGAGACTGAGGATGCTGACTCTGAGTGTGAGGGCACTCGACCTATGCAATATTTTCAGCTCCTGCAAGCTGCCTGCAGTGTAGGCACATGCCTCGCGGAACGACTGTGTGTGCACAGTGGTGGCTGGAAGATGTCACCATCCTTGTCAGAAGCCACCGAGTCCCAAGTTTCTGTTACTCCAGTCTTTGAAATAGAAGAATCATAACGTCTTAGTTTTTCCCCTTTCTGAGCCCCTGAGCCAGCCATCCCTGGTAGTTCTCAGAACTTCTTGTCAAGGGCGCCTGGGTGGCTCAGTTGGTTAAGCGACTGCCTTCGGCTCAGGTCATGATCCTGGAGTCCCGGGATCGAGTCTCGCATTGGGCTCCCTGCTCAGCAGGGAGTCTGCTTCTCCCTCTGACCCTTCCCCCTCTCATGCTCTCTATCTCATTCTCTCTCAAATAAATAAATAAAATCTTTAAAAAAAAAAAAAAAGAACTTCTTGTCAAGAAAACACGTCGACTCCCTGGCCAAGCATTCCCCTGGGTCTATTTGCAAAAGGATATTCTAATGGGTACAATATTTGAGCACCACTGCATCTCCGTTACATCTGCCTTATTATCTTACAGGAATCTATCTGTCCTTTGTTTGGAAACGTGCTTATTGTGGAGCCTGGTAAGTCTCAGGCTGAACACGGGAGATTTATGAGCTGTCCTCCAGTTCCTGTCTGCTCTCTCCTAAGGCCACAACCCCAAAAGATCAGTCACTGAAACATGTTTTGGTGTCAAGTCTGAAATTCTGCTTCTTAAGAACATATCATAATGAAACCATGGAAATAGCATGCGAGGGTTTCACTCCTGCCATACCCCAGAAGGTCACATGTTCTAATTCAGCTTAAAGGGACACTAATCATATTCAGCGTTCGAGGAGAGAGGCTTACAGTTGGAGATGACACCATCATTTGCATAGGATGTAAAAATGAAGGACCATTAATTTCATAGCATTAATTGAAGAGCAGAAGTGTTAGACCTCTGTAATTATCTTCAGTGAATACATTTCAGAGACATCTTCGCAAATGAGGCTTGTGTGTGTGTGTGTGTGTGTGTGTGTGTGTGTGTGTGTGACTGTGCCAGGGTGCAGATACAAGAGCAAAGGCAAGGCTCCACATTGTCCCCTTCAAGATGCACGGATTAGCGCATTGTTAAGTTAAAAGCTTAACTTAAGTCTCAACTGCTTCCTCTGTGTGGAAACATGACATGTGTGGATTCCAGGCTCCTGGGAGGACAGTCAGCCTGGAAGAGGATTTCTAGAGCCTTATGCCATGTTTCCAAATGCCTGAGACAGAGAACAGGGAGGAAGCCCTGCAGCCCTGGGATGGAGACAGCATCTCCATATGGCCTCCAACACCCTGTGCTCCAGTGTGTAGTACCCCCACCAGGACCTGGCACCCTCTTGCTCCTGATTTCATCCCCATGTCCTCCCTACATTCTACATTTACCAGTCCTATAGATTATTCCTACACACTAAACTAGGCACAATGGCTGTGGACCCACAGAGGTAAATCTCACTCAACCAATCACTTTGCAAGCTTAGCCACCTGACTGGTCGGCAACCCCAGGTCAGCATGGAAAGGAGCACCTCTAAGGATTTACACAGCAGATCATAAAGAACCATCTGAGTGACTTAGTAGCCAAAAAACCCAGGAGAATAAAGGGTATGGGGGGGGGGGGTTGGCTGGCATGAAAGAAGTAGAAAGCAAATCCAGCCCTGTTATCACAAGTGACATGGTGCCAGGGTCAAAGGCAGCAGTCACAGCCACAGTGGTCCATCTTTGCCTCCGTGTGAATGGGGGAGGGGCTGGAGTAGGGCATTAGGGAAAGAAGGACTGGGCAAGGACTAAGTGCTGCCCAAGGTTTAAGAGCTGTTTAGGAGTTCTGCTAATTAGCCCAACATGCAAACTCATCACTTGAAAAATTATGAGCTACTTTTGAACCTTAGAGTCACAGAATCTCCCTGGTGGGTAATTTAGGGTTCCTCAGGGGAAAGGTTAGGAGCCACTAGTGTAAATAAAGCAAGGCATTAGCAAATGAGGTAGCACGACACACACACTCAGTTGAAATGGCCCTGTCTCCAGTGGCTGGGAAGGAGTGACAATACAGGGAGGAATTTCAGGTACCAATGTGCACAGGTCGGGGAGAACCCGGGGCGGATGAGCCTATTACGATTGGTTATGGTTGGGAACCTCGTCTGACTTTGTGATAAGCTTCTCTAGGTGTAAGGGGCTCACTCAGGATGGTGGAGGCTTCCACTAAATTCCTATATGCCTCACAGCTCAATTTGCTCTTCATTTCATGCTTCATTAACTTAGTTTGGTATATTCGCTTTTCTTTTCACCACTTTCTTGAGGTTGATTTTGCATACAACAAACTATACATATTTAAAGTATACAATTTGATGTGTTTGGAAAAGATTGCAGTATATATATACTAGTGAAATCGAGATAACAAACATTCCTATCATTTCCGAAGTTTCCCTGTGAGCCGTTGTAATCCCCACCCCTCCATTCTTGTCCCCAGCAACCACTGCTCTGTTTTCTGTCACTGTAGGTTAGTGAGCATTTTCTGGAGTTTTATGTAAATGCAATCATTCAGTATGTACTCTGTTTTGCCAGCCTTCTTTCATTCAGCCACACTGTATTCCCTGGCACCGCACTAGAGAGATTCCCCTCCCACACCAGAAATAGCCTCGTGTACCAAGATGGTGGTGATAGGACATGATACGTACATTACAGACAACATAAACAGTGGTTTTGTATACAACTTTTTTTTGAGATGCTCAAGGAACTATATAGTCATCCCACTTCACTGGTAAATAGGAATATGATCTTCTTTTTGGAGGATGCACTAATCCTTATTGTTTAGTCTTGTCCTATGATAGAAATTCCAAGTCCTTAAGGGAACCTTCTTCAAAACAGTCTATGCACCTGGGTGTGGAACCTCCTGGCTTCATTTTCTTAATTCCATAAAGTGGCACATGGACTTTCTGTGTGGAATATAAACTGAGTACGTGTACCTGGAAGTGAGAATGGCTGACTTGGTGCTTGTTGTTCTAACAGCCATTGGAGGAACTGGAATTCCCATGTAAAGGGCGCTGGACTAAGTGGCCTTGAAGGCCTCCATTGTCCTTGACTCCAAGAGGCTAAAAGACTCACCCAGAGGTCACCACAGAATCAACACCAATGTAGAAGCTTGCTTAGGTGTGATCAGTAAGACTCCCTCGAGTATAAGTGTCAAAAACTTGACTAAAAGTGATGTAACCCAAAACCAAAACAGAAGACATTTAGTGGCTTTAACAATTAAAATTCTGGGGGTGGGCTGAATTGGATCCAGGGGCTAACACAGGTCATCAGTATCCAGACTCTTTCTGCCCCTCAGTTCTGGCTTCTCAGCTTTGATTTTATTCTCAAGCAGCTGGGGACCCCAGCAACTCCAGGCATATACCTGCCACCTGTAAGCCTAAGAGAAAGGGAGTTCCTCACCCAGTATGCCCGAAGCCTCAGTTTTAGCACACTGACTTGGGTGGCGTGTCTATCCCCAAGGCAGGGGGATGGAATATTCTGATTGTTCAGAGCTGTGCTATATATTCACTCGAGGCTGGGGGACGGAAGGACAGAAGGTCAGCCAACCAGAAGGGCTAAAATGTGGAGGAGGAAAATTCCCCCAGTAAATACTACTACTTAGAGAAAGAGGACTAAATGCTGAGCATGTAACAAAAGATGTCCACTACAGTTGCTTTTTTTTTTTTGACTTTGTATAAAATTCCCATGGCTCTCTTCAAAAACACATAGGGGATTTCTATATACTTGTTCAGCCTTGTTCTATATATGGACTTATGCCTAGCATTAAAATAAAATTATAAGCAAGATTATTCTTTATTTCCAAGATTAGAAAACTATGATCTCTCACTTAAGGACATCAAACATCCTCTAAAAATGAGATAACATTGGGGCACCTGGCTGGCTCAGTTGAGTGTCCAACTCTTGATTTTGGCTCAGGTCATGATCTTAGGTTCGTGAGATCGAGCCCTGTGTCAGGCTCTGCGCTGGGCATGAGCCTGCTTAGGAGATTCTCTCCCCTGCCCCATTCTCACCCCCTGCTCATTCCCTCTTTCTCTTTCTCTTTCTCTCTCTCTCTCCCCCTACCTCCCCCCCCCAAAAAATGAGGTAACATCTCAGTGGGAATTTGAATAGCAGTGTACAGAGCATTTGACTTCCTTAGGACTCACTTGCCTCACATGTGCAATGGGAATAAACAATTCTGTACCCTCCATTTTTAGAAGGTAAAGTTTTGAGGCTCAATCAGATCACCTCCAGAAGTCCCTTCCTTGATTCTGCATGATTCCATATGTACCAGCAGGTTGATGTAATATATTACTCAAAATCCAAACAATCTCACTTTAATTAATGCGAACTAGCCTCATATGGTAATGGACATTATTCATGCTTTTTTTTTTTTAAAGATTTTATTTATTTGACACAGAGATAGACAGAAGAGCACAAGCAGAGGGAGTGGCAGAGGGAGAGGGAGAAGCAGGCTCTGCACTGAGCAGGGAACCCGATGCGGGACTTGATCCCAAGACCCTGAGATCATGACCTGAGCCGAAGGCAGACGCTTAACCATCTGAGCCACCCAGGTGCCCGACATTATTCATGCTTTGAATCTCTTTCATCTATCAAGGAAATTTCCCACCTTGGGAATCCTGCCATCCCCTACGTTTCCCAGTTTCTTCTGCAAGCTAGGGCACAGTTACATGACCAGGACCTAGGATCAAACACCCCTTTGTGAGATTTAAGTTTAGAAGTGACACGAAGAAAGACATGCAGAATAGACTGTGTTGGAGAGAGTTGACGAGATGGCCATCTTTCAGAAGAAGTCTTGTGCCAAGTCCTAGTGGAAGTATCCTATGCCCACCATTGGCCAAGTGAGTCATAGGGCTATGCTGGCAGCAGTAGGAGAGGGCTTCCATTGCAGAAGACCTGGAGTCATTTGGACATTGTTCATGGTTTCATACCTCTAATCTCATCTTCTGTTCCCTATGAACTGCTTAATGTGGTTTAATACATCATACCTGTGCACATGTTAGCTTCAGTGGATTCTGTTGTTTGCAGCTAAGAATGGCTTGGCCAATATACAAACTGATTTGAAGAGTGTTTTCAGGTCACAAACTCATGAAGAAAGGGGCACCCAGTAAGGCTAAAGCAGTGAAAAACCTAGCTAGTGTTAGCAGATGGGACACTGCTAGAATATTTTAAATATTCACCTGTGGTTACCTGGAATTCATATCTTGTGAAAACAAGGGCTGGGGGATACAGTGGCATGAGGAATTCCAACAATGTGAACGGCATGAGTAATTCAGAGGTTACTTCTAACTGCACTAGGGTGCTTAAATTCCCTGCTCAGGGCATGGTCAGAGCAACAGGGACCTCCTAGGACTGTGCTCTGTTGTCCTTTTCAGGTACAGGGCTAAAGTCTGAGTTGAAGTCAAATTACAAGGTCAGTTGAAATCATAGCTTATCCAAGTGTCTTCTATCAGAGTTAGGACCTTAGTAAGCAAGAATGGGACCTTGAGAATTTAAATTGGGAATATATAAGAAGCCTTCAACAATTCAGAAAATTCTGAATTCCCATGGCCTATTGCCAAAAAGCAATTGGACTTGCAGAATGGTAGAAAAAAATCTACTGAATTCTCAGGTATGATGCCAGCTGGAGCCAACTGAGCAACACCACCTTATGAGTTTGAGGTGGTGTGTATAGGATGTGGTACACTCTCTGAACCATGATAAATTTATGATACTATTTTCCCTTCTATAACCAAAGTACACGGAATTTAGAACCAAAAGGTAAAAACAACAGGGCAGTGCTCAGTATTAGATCTAATGATCCTATTGAAAAAGTTTTATTTTCAATCCCTGTACTTCTGGGCACTGCCAATGTTAAAGTCTTGGTGCCCAAGTGAAGGAGAGTTCCACCAGGAACATGGAATGTCTCATTGAAATAGAAAATAAAACTCCTTCTTCTCAAGAGGATATCATAGACTTTCATGCCACTGGAAAAACAGGCAATAAAGGGGTTTTCAGTGCTGACTAGGGAGATTGATTCTGATTAACAAGGTAAAACAGGCTAGTTTTTACCATTTTGTAGAAAGAGTATTTTGGAAACCCAGGAAATCCCCTTGGGTCCCTCTGTGTATTGCCATGGCCACTGGTAAAATTCAATGGCAACCAAACATAAGAAGGACCATAAGGAGAGGTCTGATTGTGAAGTGCCTGGGTGGTTCGGTCAGTTAAGTGTCCAACTCTTGATCTCAGCTCAGGTCTTGATCTCAGGGTTGTGAGTTCAAACCCTGCATTGGGCTCCACACTGGGCATGGAGCCTACTTAAAAAAAAAAAAAAAAAGAAGAAGAAGAAGAAAAGAAGAGGTCTGAATGTTTAGAAATAAAAGTTGTAGTCCCCTTGTCAGGTAAAGAACTCTAACCTGCTGACGTGCTGGTTCTGAAGGCAAAAATAACATGGCATGGTGGTGAAGACGACGTCCCTAAAACCATCCACATCCACAAGACCACGTGCACAGACAAGAACAATATCAGCCATTTATTTCTCTCCCTTGCCATGTATATGTATTGACTATTCTTCCTTCTTTCCTTCTTCTGTCTCCCTTCCATTTTTATAGGGTGTGGGGGTAACATCAAGTGGTAATTAACTTCACATTTTACTCTGAGCCGCAGAGTATCAAGATGGGATTGTGACAGAATTGAAGAAGGTGAACATCCCCTGATGACTTGAGCTAAGAGCTTAATGCGTAAACTGACAAGACTTTACGCTATCCCCCTTTTGAGGAGAGGGTGGGCATGCTTTTCAGTTGTACAAAGAATACTTGCATGATGTTAGGCAGAAGCATTTTGTTCTTGTGATTGGAGGAGTTGAGAATTTTAGTATGGAACAAAATTTATAGGGTTGTTGGACAGTCAAACAGTAGACATATTTTATGTTGTGGGTCGCCATCTATATTTTGAACACTCTGTCAGTGTTTGGGAATCTTCTGCCTACCCAAGGTGAAGGTGAGACACTTGCTTTCCCAGCCTCCTTTGCAGCTAGAGATAGGTTTCTAAAAATGTGACCTAGTGTCCACTAATCTACTAATCACTAATGATAGTTCAGATTGAAGGGATAAAGAAGACGATGCCATGAGAAGTTCATTCTGGTAAGGAAGACAGCGACTCATCCAGTGTGGCCTGGGCACTATTCCTATTGGCACACCCTCCTAGCTTGCTTATGTGGCCTCATGGGAACTCCTTGAACCACCACAGCTTCTTTGCCAAACTCCCCTTCCTGCTTCCACTAGCTACAGCAGGTTTGTTGTTTGCAACTCACTGCTATCCAGAGAAGCTTTTGCTGCTTGCTACAGTCAATCCTAAAGAGCACAAAATAAGGGAATCTTCCTTGTCTGCAGATGTTGGCATATCCCAGTTGTCCCTGGCTCAAAATGCTGAATACACAACAGGTAAAGGGAAATGGTTCAACTTAAACACTCCTTTACACAAAGGGACATTAGCGCAGCTGCAGTTTGCCTAGAAAACTTAAGAGTGGCCCATAAAGGGAAAGCCCATCTGTTTGGGGACACTAAATCTGCGTGTAGTCCACAGGATATCACACCCAAAGCAGGGACTCTAACTGTGAAGCCTAATTCTATAGACAAATCGTATTTGCCCTTATGGCAGCCTACTTGGATGCATCACTGTGTCCAGGGAGCCATACAGTGGATTAGTTGGTGGCTGTTACAGGTTAACAGGTTTGCAATGCAGTTTAACTAAATCTACATTTCCTACTGGCATTGAAGAAAATTCTGAAACAGCTGATCAGAAAAGAACACAACGAAATGTATTTTCATTTCAAAACTCAAGGCAAGTTCTTGAAAGGGACCTCAAGATTTCCCACCAAGAATATTTAATGAGCCACAGTTCCAAGCATGCTTAATTAAGTTGTTACCTATTGAGTATTCCTAACAATTGTGACTTAGTAGAATTTGTGTGAAAAATAAGGACTGGATAGGTATTAGTCAAGTTGTCTAGTCTGTCAAAACTTATGTCATCCTAGCTTACTGAACTAAAAATGATGAGAATTATCAAAAGGATGGTTTGTTCCCTGACTATTCACACATACAAACTATCTTTCCTTTATAGCACATTTTAATACAAGTGCCCAACATCCCCCTGCTTTGCTGATACCATATGGTGTTGATGTAGGTTTATTTAGGTTCTTTGTTATCTGGGGAACTGAAAATTGACTGGGGAGTTAGACAAGCTCTTATCTCCTGCTGGCTTCTTTGCTTGCTTATGCTGCACTTTAAATAAATCACTCAACCTCTGAGCCTCTGTTTTCCCATTTAGAGAATGGGATCAGTGATGTCTGCTTTGCAGGCTCTTGGGAAGCCAGGGGAAAGGCAGGGCTCTGTTGTTTCCTGGGAGGCTAGAAGCTATTGGAAGCAAATGCACCAGTGGTATTCATGAGAAGGTAGCAACAGCCTGCAAAAGAAAGATACTGCCTTTCCCTAGACTCATTATTCAGACAGCTCAAAAGCAAGTGCCTCCCTTTTTCACATTTCCCTCCAGAGAATTTCCTGTTATTTCCCTGGTATTAATTGATGGTGGGCACCCATATTCTGAATTCTCAAAGGGAGGAAGTGCTTCCTACTCTTAACATTGGCTTATTTTCTTTTTTTATTTGCTTTGTTTGTTTCCTCAGGGGAGTAAGAAAGAGGGAACGTGGCTTGTGGGGTTAATTGTGTGGATTACTAGGTGCGTGCACAGAACGGCCCAGCTGAGCTCTACCTGCTTGCTTTCTCCATGGTACTTTCCTTGCAGCAAACTTTTTGACCAAGAAATGAGGAACTCATTTCCGAGCCAGGTTCTTCATGCTGACAAAGTTGCCAAGAAGGCATGAGGCCATCCATATTCTTTAAGAGGAAGGCTACATTTCTGCAACAAAGAGACCCAATCATATGGTGACTTGCTGAGAATATGCTTTCATGGGTAGCAGTCCTGATGGGAGCAGGTCAAGATGGCGTGGCTCTTCTCCTGTCATGCTGAGACCTGGGTTCCTTTGACCTTGGTGTTTTATCATCTCAAATGCAATTCTGCTTAAATCGTACAGTGAGATCTAACATGGGTTCCATGAGAATGTTGGGTATTTTCCTACACTGGGACGTTTGGGTGGGGCCTCTGAATTAAAAGTACCTGGGTTATAATGGTCTTGAAACACTCCAGCATGCATGTCAACAGTACTAGGCCAGTCCTTGTTCTCTTCTCCAATTCTTATTGACTGCAACGTTGAGATGAGGTTGCAAAAATACTCAACAGTGATAGGTCTATACCAGCAGGAATATTTTATTACTTCTCCTTGAGACTGTCTATTTTGATGGGAGGAGAAGCAGTTCCCAAGTCATTCAGGTGGTGTTTGGTGACCTTTCTAGGGCTGAGATCTGGAACAGCTGCTCCTCAGGCTCACTTCTGCCCACCACTGTTCTCTGTCCCCTAACTAAAATTTCTGGGGACCTGAAGACAAACACAGGATCCCTCCCACAAAAGCCTCAGCTCTGGTGAGAGACAAAGACTGGTGAAGGGTGCATACCACACACCAGGGCAAGTGCTCTCCACAGCGGGGCAGGCAGGGAGCTGTGAGCACAGAGGAGGGGCACACAAGATTTCCCAAAGAGAAGGGAGGTCTGATCTGCCTACAGGTCATCCAGGTAAAGACCGGGGCAGGGGGCGAAGAAAGACTGTTCCAGGTAGAGAGGAACATTCACAAAGCAGTGAAAGGCAATACAAGCAGATCCTGAAAATGACCAAAATGAGGGGGACAAGGAGCACAGGTGGTAAGAGGTGAAGTGAGAGAAATAAGTAAGGGCCACTTCCTAAGGAGTCCTCACTTGCCATCTGAGGAGTCTAGGCCAGATACTGACTGCAACTGGAAGACACACAAAAAAATGTTTTTAGCTGTATTATGAACCTATTTGTGTTGTTAAAAGATCACAGGGGGCACTTGGGTGGCTCATTCCTTTGAGCGTCTGACTCTTGATCTTGGCTCAGGTCATGATCTCGCAGTGGTGATATCAAGCCCCACACTGGGCTCCACGCTCAGTGTAGAGTCTGCTTCAGATTCTCTCTCCCTCTCCCCCCACTCACCACTGCGTGCTCTCTAAAATAAATAAAATCTTTAAAAAAAAGATCACTCAATAGCAAAGAGGAAGGGATATTCCTAAATGTGTGATCTCAGATCCACCAGCATCAAATTCACCTGGGATGCCAATTAAGACCGCAGAACCTTAGACCCCACCCTATACATACTGAACCAGAATCCCAGGGAGTAAACGCTCCAAGCCTTGACTCACTTAGAAGACACCCTCCAAGTGATTCTGATGCTTATTTAAATGTCTGTGGTACCAATTCTTTTAGGGTCCTGGTCCAGATAATGGAGCATCCAGTCCTAGGGACATGAAAGGAGTCTATTATGGCAACAGATTCCAATGAGGAGGGTGAAGAAAGTGCTCATCACCCACATGAGGAATTAGGGATAGAACTTTGGCCCTGAGAAACCATTGCTGTAATTCCATCCCCACATAAGCAAACACAGAAAAATCTGGTAGAAGATAAGAAATAACTATCCTTCCTCTGGGTGGTCAATGGACACTCAAGGAGCCTGTTCCCAGGATGTGGATATGCTGGGGACAAGCTCTGTAAAAACAGATTACACTTCAGGCCAGCAAAGTTTGCAGCTCAGAAACACTGATTGGTGGCTTGCAGCAACAGTGCTGCTCCTTGTGGCATTTTGTTTGTTTGTTTGTTTGTTTGTCTTTCAACTAAGTGAAGTCAATATTCATCCCATGGCTTAGAAAGTTGACATTGACAAGGACAGGGACATTTTGATTGGTGCATCTGCAGTCTGGCTGCACCAGAGAAAGGTCAGATGCTCCTCTGAACTGGCCAGACCTGGCATCAGTAAGCAGAGTCTGTAGGGTTGGAAGGTGTCACACATTAAGACTAGTGAAGCCTAGAAGAGAGGAGGCATAAGAACTTCATTCTCCCCTGCAGCAGAAATCACCATCACCTGTGTTTCTGCTGGGGCAATTGTTTTTGCTTTTATGGGTTTTCCCCTTGGGTGGCTGTTTTAGCATCCGTGCTGTCATTTTCCTTGGCTGGGAACCCAAAGCCAGTGGGGGGCTGACCCAGTAATAGAACCTATCCTGCTCACCCTAAGCCTACTGCTCTAAAACTGTGCCCTGCTGCCTCATACCACGAGTGATCTTTTTCTAAAAAAGAAAAAGCCAGAGACCACAGAGAGGCTTTCCAGAATACAGTTCTGCTCTGTCCTGTATATAATATTCACCCATATTCAGAATCTGGTTGGAACTGAGAAAATTCTATGGAGTCCTATATTAGAGCAATGCTGGCTTTGGAAACAAACGGACCCCAAAAGTGCAGTAGCTTGACACAGTGAAGTTTCTTTCTGTGTGGCAGTTCAGTGCAGGTGTTCTGGATTGGCAAAAAAAAAGGGGTGGGGTGAGGGGGTGGGGGAAGGGTTCTGTTTCATGCAATCAATTAAGGATTCAGGATGACAGAGCCTAGGCTGCTTTCAATCTTTGTCTTCCAAGGTCACTCTGGGCATTCCCCAGGCAGTGGGATGGGAAAATTTACATGGAGCATGGAAATTGTGAAGCCTGGAAGTGGGACACATCCCTTCTACTACACTCACTGAAATAAAATCAGTTCATGGCCACACGTAACCGAAAGGAGGCTGGAAAACGCAGGAGAAACAAGTTATGATAAGTAAGAAATGCCTAGCAATCCACAGTCAAAGATGGAAGAGCTTCCAGGAATAGTTGTGACATAAGCCAGGGGACTCCAGCAAGGACTCTTCATTTGTTACCTTCCACTTCTCATTAATGTACTCACTACCTAGTCCACAAGCATCTATTAGGCTCTTACTGTGTAGGAGATGCTAAGTATTGTGCTAAATGCTTTGAAGGGATTTTTAGGTGTTTTAAGACTTTGTTCCTTGAAGAAGTTCACAGAATCATGGGAGATTCAGACCAAAATGGTGCCAAACAAGGAGATAAATGCTACAATACGGAAGTATAGGAAGAATTACACAATTCTTTTGGAGGGGGGATTCTGCGGGTGAAAAAATTCACCTAGGTGGGCCATCAGGGAGGATTAAAGAGCTTTCCAAATCAAAAAGAAAGGGCAATTTGAGAGAGAGAACAACATCAGCAAAGGCATGGAATTCAAAAAGTGAGGAACGTTCAGAGAATGGAATGTGGTGCACACAACAGGTGTAGTTTAGGGTGAGGAGGGAGATACACAGAAGGCAAAGGTGGAAAGCTGGGTTAGCACGACATCACAGAAGGCCTTGGAAGCCTGCACAGTGTTTTTGGTGTTTATCCCTAAGCCAGTGGTTCACCTTTTCTTTAATTATATACTGTTTTTACTTCACTCTTCTCAGATACCTGGTTCAAATGTTCATTCTGTATGTGTGTGGTGACTTGCCTCGGAGTATTGTGAAATAAGGCTGTGCTGTGTCCTCGGGACTCAGTCCCTCTCCATCTCTAGGCTGTGCTCTGTCTGCTGAGCTGAAGCCTCAGGCTTTGCGTGGTAGCAACACGGCAGGAGCACACTTGGCCCCGGTGTTAAGTTCACATTCAACACCAAGTTCTCTTGGTGTGTCATTGGCTTAGAGTGGCTCATATGCCCATTCCTCAGCTCTTGTCTTCAGTGTGTAGTTATTTATTGTTGTGTTTTTTTTTTTTTTTCCTGTGAGGTGGGGTAGGGGGGAAGGTGGGGGGGAGATGAGCTTCACAACCTCCTAGTCTTCCATGTTGCTGACACCTTGAATCAGTATTTTATCTCACGGAATGTACTCCTCTGGTCAGCCTTGAACCCAGGCTTCCCTACTGGGCTTGGAGTAGTAAGAGGATGGTTGCCCAAAAGGAAACATAGGTACAGTTACCAGAGGATGGGTGAATGGACACACAGGCAAGGAAAAATTCCTTCCCAGAATTTCACTGGACAGACTGCACCCAACTAGCCAACTGCTAGGACCCAAAATATGCCTTGGGCTTTTCTGACATGTCTACCTTTTTATAAGCCACCTCTCTTTTTGGATGGTTCCAACTCCCTCAGCTGGTCCAAATACTCTCTCTCTTTAAAAATTAAGGAAAAACAGCTCAAATCCACTTCCTTTATGATGCCCAAAGTGTTCATTGCTTCCTGCAAAAAATTATAGCACTGAATACACCACTCTTTAGGAAACAAATGTTCTCTACTTTCTACTACTGCTTGCCAACTTTTAATGACTACAGTTTTCCCATCCAGTGTGACTCTAAACTCCTTTAGGGAAACAACTTCACACATCTTTATCTTCCCTCGATACCTAATTTATATTTCCCTTGATTTACATATTTATATTCCCCCTTGTTCTAAAATGAATCGAAGGTATCTTATAAAAATGCACTTGTACCACAAAGTAGAATAATATTAAGAATAAGTAGGTGAGCTTCTTTGGGGAATCCAGTTACTATATAAGAAGTCTGACTACTCTGAGATTCTGCCATGCTGTGAGGAAGCACAAACTAATCATATGGAGAACAAGCTGCCAGCCATCCCCTTGCTGTTGTAGCCATCCTAGTTTAGACACCAGACCCATGAGTGAAGAAGCAATTTCAGACACTACAGCCCAGGCAGAAGGCACATGGAGCAGGGGAATCTAGCCGACAGCCAGTACTTAGGACCCAGATACAGGACCACAGCCAAACTGCCCCAAACATACCCGGCCACAGAAGCCATTCCTGCTGAGGCTCCACATTGTGTAGCAGACATAACTGCCCCTGTGAGCTCTGATCGAATGAAAACTTGACTCCCCAAATCTCATTCAAGGCACCATGCCAGACTCAGAGGACAATGCAAAGATGTAAGTCTTGCTTGGAGTACAGAAACCAGACACCTGAAGGAATAAGAACAAGATTTACAACTAATAGTTCCAGTTTTCTGGATAAAATGGAATAAGCCCCCTCCACTCTGTCTCTCCTGGTAATAAGGCCTGGGCAGAATGCTGAGGAATCTGAAAAGTACATACTAGTGAGCATGTTGGGCAAGTATGCCAAGATTTGAAGCACCATTTTTTTTATGTCTGGTATCTCATGAATTTATGCATGTATAATTCAGAATCTGTATGCATTCCTGTATCCAGAATACACTGATAATTCCCAAAATTTAATAGTAGGAAAACAACACAATTAAAAAGTGGGCAAAGACTTCAACCAACATTTCACCTTTGAGGGAAACAAATTAAAGCCATGAATTGCCATTACTTATCTATGATAATGGTTTTTTAAAAATTACAATACCAAGGGCTGGTGAGGACAAGGAACAAATGAGTCTCTCATATATTGCTGGTGGGAATATGAAATGGTACAGCCACTCTGGAAAACAGTTTTGTAGCTACAGAGAAAGCTAAATGTCCATTTCCCAGGTGAGCCAATGATCCCATTCCAAAAGCACTTGAACAGGTGAATGGATAACCATCAAAATACATCCTTACAAAGGAATATTACCCAGTAATAAAAAGGAACAAACTTTAATGAATCTCAAAGACACGTCAAGTAAGAAGAACCAATCCCTACTGGTTACATCCCATATGATGCCATTTATAGGGTATTCTCAAAGAGACAAAACTGTAGTAATGTAGAACAGAACAGTGGTCGCCCTCAGTTTGGGTGGGGGAAGGGTTGCAAGTACAAAGAGAAAGCATGAGGGAATCTGCTGGGATGATAGAGCTGCTCTGTATCCCGATTGTGGTGGTCCTGGCTACGTAACTCTACACACATATGAAAACGCGTAACTATACACCAAAAAGAGAGATGAATTTACTTTAATTTTTAGAATAATACTTTTTAAAGGGTGGGATGGAAAATATTGCACCTAGACAATTGTCTATAATGGAAAAATTGAAAAACCATACTACATGAAGGAAGAGGACACCTGAGAATTCTACTAGAGAAACAAAACCTACCTTTGAGCTTTGACATTTCTAGAGTGTAACTGTGATGGTGCTCAGCCCTAGTCCAGCAGCTCTCTTTGCTGAGGGCCACCCCAGCCATGAACTATGCTGACAGCAGCTCCTGGAATGAAGGGCATTTAAATGCTGACAGCTTGATGTAGACTTTGATCTGAGTGTTGAAAGTGGGAGAGAATTTTGAACAACTGAGATTGAGGCAGGGCCATCTTCCAAATGCAAAGTATGTGTGGTGGCCAGTCTCCCAAACAGCCCCCAGTGATTTTTGCCTCCTGATACCCACACCCTTGTGTGGTTTCTTCTCACACTGAATCAAGGCTGCTCTGGGTAAACAACAGAGTAAGGCAGAGGTGATAGTGCAGGACTTCTGAGGCCAGCTCATACAGGGCATTGTGGCTTATGCCTCATCTCTTAAATGCTCATTCTGGGAGAAGCCAACCACCATGTCAGGAGGTTGCTCAAGCAGCCCTAGGTAGAGCCCACATGGAGGGGAAGTGAGACGACTTGTCAACAGCCAGCACCAACTCAACCTCCATGTGAGTGAGCCACCATGGGACCCTCAAGCTCCAATCAGGTTTTCAGATGACTGAGAACCCCAGTAGATATCTCAGTGCAAGCTCATGAGAAACCCCAAGCCAAAACCAGCCAGCTAAGCTGCTCCCCAAATTTCTGACCCACAGAAACCATAAGAGATATAAATAATTATTGCTATTTTAAGCCACTGAACTTTGGGGTGACTTCTTTTTTTTTCTAACCCAGCTTAGGTACTAATAAAATATGTCAGCCAGCCTGCAGAAGAAAGAAAACCACAAGACATGTTCAGAAGATAGTCCTCTCCCAGAGGCCAGAGAGGCTCCAGCTGGGCACCAGGTAGAAATGAGCTGAACAATGGCCACAGCAGGAAGAATGGAAAAGAAGGGACACAAAGGCAAGGTGTCACAAAGAGAAAATTTCCCAGTCACCCTGGGGTTCCTTGCTGAACAATTAATGGCTATTTCTGGTGACATCAACAATGCTAATGCTCTTAGCAGAAATACCTTAGGGAACACAAGCAAGCTGTTTCCTTTCTACCTTACTTCATCATGCCATATGACAAATACCAGCGAGTCATTCACCATAGTCATTTTCCTTTCTTCCCAGACACGGTATTATACCACATTTCTCAGCTTCCCTTACTATCCAGTGTGGCCGTGTGACCACATTCTGGAACATAAGCAGCAGTAAGGTACAGAACTTCCAGGACGAGACCAGGAAACCTCCTGCGTGCTCCTTTGTTCTCTCTTCACACATGTGCTCACTCCATGCAGAGGGAGGGAGGCCCCAGAGGATGGTAGGTCAGTAACCATCATGGGCCCCACATTCCCTCACAGAAGGCCAGCTGCCAAATACCTGTATTTGACAACTGTATGAGCAAGAAATAAATTTCGCGTTGTGTGAAAAAAATAAGTGAAGCTACCAGGAGAGTGTAAAGTGAGCATAGGAAAAAATGTAGAGAATGAATGAGCCCAGTACACACACACACACACACACACACCTGGCTGGATGCTTGTTAGAAACGAGCCACGACATTATGATCTTGAACTTTCTAGTAGCCAAAGCAAAAAGGAAAACATGATCAGTGACATGATTGACAGAGACCAAGAGATTTATTAAAAAAATAATAAAAAAGAAAGAAAGAAAGAAGTCTCTCAGCAAAAGTGCAGCTACTTCCAATAATAAAAATAAATAGAACTTTTCCCAGTGAGTCTCCCTAAAGAAGACACTGCATGATAAACAATGTCCTCAACCATATCCTAGCAGCGAGTAGAACCACAAGATTCGTAACTTCATTTCTTCTAACATCCTTCAATGAAGGATAAAAGAAGGGATAAAATGCCATATAAAATCTAGTAAAGTCAGTTCTATGGGGTCTGGGGTGGGGGAAACACAAAATTTCGTGGTTGAATTAGTTCTCTGCTGGCCTGGTGGTGCTCAATACCAAATGTGAGAGCATCTAGAGGTATGAATAAACTGTGACTTTCTTACAGAGCCCCTCCTCAACCAGCAGTAGATACTTGAGATATTTTGGTTACCTGATTCACTGGCACTTACGTGTATAGTTTTAAGGGCAGGAAAGGGAAAGTAGTGGAAGGAGGCCCAAATGTCCGTGTGCTACTGCCCTATGACCCCACATGACCTACCAAACCCTAGCAAGCTGCTCGTGGGAACCAGAGTGTTTGACCATCTCACGTGTCTTGCTGTATTTTCTCCCTGTGTATTTTCCTGGGGCGATGTAATTAGAACACTGACTAGAGAATGAAAAAAGGAAGAATAATCGAGTATAAGTACAATTGCAAAAAGTCATTATAAAATGCTTTCAAAACCAGTAATTACCACTCTGACTTAACATGTAAATCACTATGAGTATTTTATTTGAACTAAAACTGGATGCTTGTTATTTGACACAGAATGCTTTTGAGAAAGACCTAACGGCTTCTCATAATTGGGGTCCTTTCCAAGCCCTCCTTAGAGGAGGAAGAAAGGGATAGTCAGGAGGGTAATTTAATGCTTGTAGTTAAAACCTTGACAGAGACCCACTGTAAGGGGGAAAAGCAGAATGGGATGAATTAATAAATATGCAAACTAACTTCTGATAGGCCCTATACAAGCAAATTCAGAGAGTGGTTTTTAAAGTGAGAAGCTTCAAGACTGGCCATTGGTAAAATAAAAAGGTTATAAACCATACCATGAAATCAAGACTTCTGAAGAACTGGCCTGATCTGAGAGGAGTTGATTGGAGCAGTGAGGACGCAGCGAGTGTGAAGCCCAGGAGAGCTCTGGGCCCCGAGACCCCTGAGACTGACTTCTTAACAGTGCTCAGTGAACAGTGCCAGTCACGTCAGTGAGCATTTAAAGGAAGCTACAGAAAACTGATCTTTGGTGGGCTGCGGAGGTTCCCACAACAGGGGAGTATGGTATTGCAACAGTAGCTTGGTAAGTCTTTGGATCTGGGGTGTGGCAAGGGGAGGATATTTGGAATTAAATGCATTTAAAATCTGAGTTGCACACCATGCGTAGTGATAGTCATTTAGATTCCCCTAGAGTCAGGCAAACTAGCTGTGAATCTGACAACAAGGTGGATAAATTATTATCCTGACAACTCAAAATCTGGCGAGAACTGGAGAACGACTCCAGTCGTAATGACAGAAACAGGTCAGGCTCGGACTGAGCCAGAGCTAAGTAACAAATACTTCTAGTATTTTATGCAAAATATTATTCAACCATTCTTCCTTCAGTTCAGTGAAGCTTAGAAACAATAAAAAACAGTATTTATATGACTTTGGAGGAATTTAGGAAAGCCGCCAGGACACCAGAAATCGGGAGTATCAATGGGTGAAGATAGATTTATGTTGTATCCTTTTAAGTGGTGCTGTAATCTCAGACCTCAGGTTCTGCCTTCAGAGTGACATAAACCTAATAACCTTCCCCAGCCTTGGAAACATTTCTTCTCCTCCCATCTCCAAGGCGATTTCTTCTGCTTCAATCTCTGGAACTACAGCGAACCACTTCTAAGACAATAATACTGCCTTGCTCTGTAGACAGGACAGGCACCCTCAGTTGCCTACTCAATAGTCATTTCACTCTTTCCCCTTGTAAACAAACCCCCACATTTGCTTGGCAAGGCATCCTCATCTACTTGGCTGTGTGCCTCACTGGACAAGTCATGGCAATCCTGTTTCTCTTGCCAGTCCTGGCTTAGGAATAAGCAGGGAGACCATTCCGTGTACTGAGATGTGAGGAGGAGTCTATTGGGTGGATTCTAGAAAAGGTTTCTCAGCTTTAAAAAGTGGTGCAGGGGCAAAATCGTCATTCTGCAGCAGATTCACGTTGTCATGGCTGTGTGTGCTTGGAACTGGGATAGCAGTTCTGCAGCCATAAAGGGTCCTAGTCAAGGAAAAGTCAACTAATGATAGCAGAGTAGGAAGACAGAAGGAACTAACATCCTTGATGTCATTAAGGTCCCTGAATCAGTGAACCTGGAGCTCCCCATTTTAGAACTTAAAAATGTTCTCATTGTTTAAGTGATTTTGACTTGCATTTTCTAGTTTTCTATTACTTGCAGCTAAAAGTATAACAACTGGCAAAACAGATATGTGTGTATTTATACTCCTTGCGTTAGGAGTATAACACCTTTGTTATTACCCACTGCATCTGCCATACACCAGTGTCAATGAATGCTGGTTTCTTGAAGAGGCAAATGCATGGATGGATAGATATGCCATTCTTAATACTAGCTGCATTCCCTAGCCTAGTAAATCATAGGTGAATAAGCCAGAAATCTATTCTAGATGCTTCCCTATTCCCTTCTCTCCATAGCCAGTTCACCTCCAAGTTTTGTTCATTTTGCCTTCTGGATTCATCTCAAACCCATTTAATTCTTTTCATCTCTACCACCATTCTATTTCAAGCTACTACTGAGTCTTAACTGGACTAGTGCAGTAGCCTCCCAAGTAGCCTCCTGAAATTTCTCACATCTATTCTCCACACTGCAGCCAAAGGGAATCTTTCCAAATGCCAAATCTCCAACTTCCCCCACTTCTGTCCTTGATTAAAGGATAAAGAACAAAATTCCAGAATTCATAAGATTCCACAAGCCTACATGGCCTGATGTCATCTATCCTTCTAGGCTACCTCTTGCCCTTGATACTCTAGCCAGAGAGACCTTCTGTTGATTCCTTGATGTACCCTGCTTTGCACATACTATTCTATCTGCCTGGCCGGCTCTCCCCCCGGCTCCCCTACACAATCACATACCTGTGTGTTCCATCTACCATTTTTCAGGTCAGTCTTGCCTTCCTTCTACTCTCTGAGTAGACGGTTCTCTGTTGTACACTTTGCTAATACCACATACCTTTCAGTCATAGTCAGGATGGCCATACAAACTGAGGACACTTCTCATAGTGAATGGTGGTACTATTAATGGTTACACTGAGACAACATGCATGAAGAGAGATTTTCCTGGACTAACAGAACATTTGGTCACCCTAGTCTTTAAACTTACTTTTTTGTTTTTAGTATTTTCATTTAAAGTCTGCCTCCCCCAGATCTCTACATGGGCAGAGACCATGTCTTTCTTTTCTCACCATCACATTCTCTATGCCTAGCACAGTCCAGATTTAGTAATAGACACTCAATAAATATTTGTTGGAGGAACATTGGAAAGAAGGAGTATAACTCAGCTCACATTTTCCTTTCCTGTTATTTTTTACATTCTTCTTAGATCAGTGGTGATGTAATGTTATGCTTTATTCTCATGTATTTTAAAATATCTGATCATTTTTGCACAGCACTGCTTTATTGCTGACTCATGCATTTAGTCAACAAGTATCTACTGAACATCCAGAAAGTGCCAAGCATGAACTAGATGCTAGGAATATAATAGCAAACAAGACATAGTTCCCATCCTCAAGGAACTCACAGTCCCATTAGGGAGTACTTGAAGCCCACTACGATTCTAGATCGGCTTTTACCATGTTAATGCCTAGGCAATCTGGAACTGACCTGGGCATGAAAAAGATAATCTGACTTTTTTCATTTCCTTCTCAGTTGTATCATTTCCTCCATGTCAGTTTCAAGATCAGTACTTTCATGATTTCCATTTCTTACTAACACCTGTCTCCAAGAAACATTTAGCTACTTTGCAATAGTTTCAGATTCTGGCAATATATTAAAAATCATATTCATGCATATCAGCTTCCAAAAAATAAATGGAAATCTCAAGGTGCCTGAAATTAAGAGCAATAAGCTAAGGATCTGATCCTGAAGCTTCCCCATGGGTGGTTATCAAACTCAGTAATAGCTGGGTTTTAACACACAGTCAGGCCAGAATATGAGGTTATGGGTTCAGTGGAGGCCCTGAATGGGAGCTAATACCCCTACATCAAAGGGATGTAGCCTTGGTAATGAGGTGCCTAGAAAAAAGATGGGCCCACCTTAACAGAGAAATGATAAAGTCTGCTATTCTGGGCTATGGAAAAGGAAAAACTTTGTTCCCAGAAAAATAAAATCTCAGGGCTCTGCCTCATGTTGTATCAAAGTTAGAATGTACACTCTGTCATAGTTTGGGAATTGTCAAGATTGGAAATTTACATAAAAATTAGTCCTGGGACAGTGATTCTCTAGAGTACCTGGCAGATGTGAACAGGAAACCTCTATGGAATGACACTTCTACAGCTTAGGCCACACAGGATTTTCACAGGAAGGTTTTTAGAACTATTATCTGAAAAAGATGTCTTAGGTAGAATCTCCCGGAAGCAGATTTTGAGATAGAGATTTGCATACAGGAGGTTTATTGGAGAGTAACCTAAGGAACACATTTGAGGATGTGAAAGGATCAGGCAGAAGGAAATACAGTGATACAGATGCAACAGAGCAGCCAGCTGATCTCATAAGGATTTTTGGAATTGGGGTATGATCTTCAAGAATATCCCAAATTGAGAAAACAAAACTTCAGCCTTTATATCCCAACACCAGCCAGCCACTGGATGCAACTTGCCCCTGAGAAGAGGTCATAAACCTGGGAAAGATGGCTCCCTTTGGCCAAAGACAATCCCCAGAGAGACCCAGAAGTGAGCCAGCAGCAGCCAATGCACCAAGCAATAAGATATGACTGTCTCATTCCTGAAATTGGAGATGGAAGGTGGGGATTCTGAGCAGCACACATCAGCACCCACTCTACTCCACTCTTGAGCTGCCCAGATCCATTTACATTTGCATTTTGTGGTAAGTGTGTCCCATCTGGGAAGAGCATCCTCAGGATTCTGGTTGGTCTCAATGCCTAAGGAATCGTACAGGGGAAGTTAGTGAAGAAACTTGGCAGTCCTTGCTGCTGCAACTAGTTTTAAAAGCACAACCAGTTTTCACTGTCTCCTTTCTTTACTACCCATTCTGAAGTCTCCTCAACCTTTGCTAGTACCCATCATGGTCTTAAGTAACTTAACTAGTGGAAGCTATGAAGGCCTAAGTTTCTAACCACAATGTGTCCTTCTGAGGTTGTGTCTACTGCACTTATTCATTAAGCACCCTAATTTGGCAGCACAGTATTAAGAGATACCCCAATTGCTCACTGAATGTGAAACATATTCTTCTTCTTTTCCATTAGGTAACAGCAGTTGTATTTACTCCTGATCAGTGTGAATTACCCTTGCAAGGTTGGTGTGTCCTTACCTTGCCTACTGGTCTCTTGGCATGAGGAACCTTAAGTGTCCCAGTGGCAGCCTAGTTTAAAGTAAAATGGGACTACTACTGTGTTCCCTGGTGGAAGCAGTCACCCTCTAGGAATAAGGACTTCTACCACAGAAGCTAAAGTTGCAAACACAGGAAAAACAAATTCCAAAAGTGGGTCATTGTGAGTGATAGTAAGATACAGGGACATAAAATAGAAAAGATAATTAAGAAATGTGGTGGATAAAATGGGAAGCTCCAATATTTATATCATATGAATAAATATAATGTGAGCTCTTCAAAGAAAAAGGTAATAGCTGGTAGAATGTGAAACAAGCAAAGTAAAAGTATGACTGGTTGAAAGCAGAAAATAACATGGTGGAAATAAAATAAAATGTCTATAATCACAATAAATATAAATGGATTGAACTCAACCACTAAAAGGCAGAGATGCTCAGATTGAAATTAAAATTCAATTGTATAAAAGAGACAGCTAAATATAATGGCACAGAAAGACAAAAAGGTAAGGGATGAGAAAAGATTTATGAAACAAATTCTTATATAAAAAAGCCACTATGGCTATATTTTATCAAACAAATTAATCTTTAAGGCAAAACAAATTTTTATGGATAAAGAGTGTCATTATTTTAAAAATTACCAGGAATGTAGGTGGTTCTGAGTCTATATACATGCACTTAACAGCACAGATTCCAAATATGTAAAGGAATTCAGGAGTTGGTGGCAGTCTGTTAAAGTGCTACATCTCCTGGGAGTTTTGCATTTTCACAAGGCTTAGTACCTCAAGAAGAAAAAATCATATTTAAGAGAGTGGTTTTTCGGCCAATTTAACCCTAACTATTCAGAAGCAAGGTTAATTTATAAATGATCTGAAAAGTGATTAAACAGGTCCTTTTAATCTCCTTATGTTTGTTTACAAGTACAGCTGTGTTTATGAAGTTGAATTTTTGCTTACTAATTCTAGGCAGTGAATTGAGTAAATGAATTGTGGGGTTGAGCTGAACTTTCATAAAGAAATCTAAAACCTGAGCCAATTGTCAAAATGCATGCATCAGGGTAGATTTTTCCAGGTGAGTTTGTTATGAAACTGAAACAATTTTTGAGAACTTTGGACTGGCTGACAGCTTTATAACAGAGTCAAATTCTGGAAATAGAGAGGAATACTGTTATATATATATTTATATATTGTTCTGTCTTTTTGTTTTATTGGGTTGGCTGGGAAATTTTTCCTTTCTTTAATTAAAATAAATCTCAGCGGTATGGCTTATACAATCATAGTCTCAATCAAAAAGGTCCTCCCCATGGACTAAAATTCTAAGAGAACCACATACCTCTCATTTACAATATCTATTTACAAAGTCAGACAATCTCTTCTCTCTACATGTAGGTTCTTCCCCTTCTTTATGTCTCCATGATTTTCTCACCCATTCTTGCTTGTCCTTTCTCAAATGAAAGTGAAAAGGAATAAAGGAATCAGGGCTTAAATCAGGCAGGATTTTTTTAACTGGTAATACTGTGACAGGATGAGGAGGTAGAGAGAGAGAGGAGAGGGAGAGGAGAGAGATGTGGGTATAGAAGCTTTTTGCAGGGGATGCAGATCTTGGGAAGGGAGGTGATAGATATATTCTTGATGGCCTTACCAAAGGGGAGATTTGGCTGCTAAATTTGACCTTACTCCCAAGTAATTGATGAGACGTAACATTATCATCAGGATAATGGTATTGAGCTATAGAGGCAGACTCTCTGCCTGTGGAGATTGCAGACAAAATAGACTTTAAGGCAAAACACATTATTCAGGCTAAGACGACTCATTTCATAACTTCCTGTTAGGAAAACTTTGGTGGGGTTATTTGATTGCGGTGAGCTCAGTTCTTCCACATCTGAAGAGCAGGAAAATTCAATGGGAAAAAAAATCTTCTGAACTAGACTCGGTCGCCATGTCTGAGCCTCCAGTCTCCTTGTTCCTGTCATCCTAAGAGGGAAATCTCACTAATGCCTCAAAATCAGGTTCAACATCAAGTTCATTATTAGGTTCTGTCTTAGTTAGACTTTGGTACTTCTTCTCTGACACTTGAAAAGGCCAAATATTTTCCTAGTTGTGGTTTTAGAATAAATTAACTTCTTCATTTCTGCTTTCTTTGTATTCTTTCTTGAGAATTTTCCTTTGAAGAAGGGTTTTGTGTTTCTATCTGCAGTAATCTGGACATTTTACAGTTAAGGCATCTCATTTCTGATCTGTAGTTTACCTTGTTAAATGGGATTTCAGTCATGCATCTTGAAAAGCTCTGCCTCTGGAATTTTGGTTTACCCTTGTGAATGTTCTCACTGACTTTGGAAGCAATTCCTCGGTGTTGTTGGATTTTTTTTTCTCTGTGTGGCAGCAGCCTTTCTACTGGTGTCTACCTTTTATTGATTTATGGTAATAGATGACCAGCCCCTTCTCTTCTGTCACTTACAGGTTGACCTCCTTAGGTGAGGTTTTTCTAAAACTGGCACACAAGGTATAAGAACAGATAACCTTGTAAATTCAAAGGCTGGTTCCACTGAGTTAAAAATCCTGTAATTCCAAGGTGCAGGAACTTGATGCTAGTGAAAATTTAAACATGCAGTTTGTTTGGTTCTTGGTGCCTCATGCTGAGCGATGTTGCCATAAATCTAGGTTTGTAAACCTGGGTTTGTGATATCTCTCTTTTAGACCAGTGGGCTTTAGATCAGGTGTGCATCAGAATGATGCAGGATGCTGATTAGAAATACAGACTTCCAAGCCCTACCCCTAGATATTAATTCAATAGATCTGGGGGCAGGGCCCTGGGATCTACATTTTAATAAGCTGTATGGGTGATTCAATGCAGATCATACTTCAGTCTTCATGAAACAAGATGAGAAAGAGAAAAGTATTTCCTGACTCCCATATAGATGTTGCTAGAAGCTGTCCTGGCACGGATTGCTAGGCCCTAGTGTTCTCCTGATGAACAAAAACAATTTCACAGTAAATCAGCATCAGGCAAGGCCACTCTGTGACCAAGATGGATAAGACAAAAACAAGATCATTCTGTGATCATATCCGAACACAGACAAAACCAAGAACAATGTTCAAACCACAAAATACCAAGGAGCCCCTGCCCCCCCTACTCCCAGCTAATATGAGTGACTGATGCTACTTTACCAGTTATAGGTTTATCCTCAGTATATTCTGGCCTCCTTATAGATAAAATTTACTGAGATACACAGTCACAGAATTACCCCTGCTTTGTCACAGTATCCAAGCCCGAGCAAAGCCCTGCTTCCTTAAACCCTCTCCAAAATCACCCAACACAATCATACATCCTGTAAGTCCCTTCTAACGTCTCCTTGCTGAGATGCCACCATAGGCCCCATAGTGTGCCTTCTCCTTCACTGCAACAGGTACTAAAACCAACTTGCCCTACTACAGGTATGTTCCTGATGGTCCTTGGCTGGAGGCTATTGACAAGGGCCACTAGTTAGACCAATGCTTTCCATTCTTCCTGTGTGCCCATGGTGTGCTGACTACTTATGGCTACTTAGCCACTCAAGGACCTTCCTTACAACATTCCTGGGCATTTGCGCTCTCTGCTATGGAAATGTATGGGTATGTACTGTGTCAGTCATGACCCACACAGTATGTACAGTATGGTACACAAGAAGCGGGTCATTGAGAAGAGTTCAGTGAATTTGCAGGGCACTGTCAAAAAAGGAAGATGAAGTACCAGAGACTAGCAACAGCTGGAAGCTGTTACCACCCCTAAACCTGGAGGAGCAAGAGCAAGGAGAAACTCTCAGAGACCAAGACAGTTACAGAGGGGGCCACCCAACAGGAGCTATGGCCTTTGGAAGAGGAAGGCAGCCACTGCTGACCAACGGGCCAGCAGGGCAGGAGCTGGGGAGACAAACACCCTGACTTGGCTGTTCTCTCTCCCCTCAATCTTCTGCCCACTGTCTCTGTAGATGCCAATGGGAGCCAAAGGCAAGAAGGTCCATGATACAGTCTATGTGGTCAGCCTCCAGAGACCAGAGCAGCATGACTGGAGGGGCAAATGGAGACCAGGCAGCAGACTTATAAGGAGTCCATTCTCTTTATTCGGTAAGCTCTTTATACCACCTGTGTTGCAGAAGTGTGATGTTATCAAATATTATATAAACCAATAAACATAAGCACAAAAAAACAGAGTTCTTAATCCTATGAAAACTAAATCAAATGCTTTGAAAAGATGGAATGACAACAACAAATGAAACAAACGATTGTGCCGATGATGTGCCAGGTCCTGTTCTAAGCACTTCATACATATTGTGTTCGTTCCCTATCGCTGCTATAACAAATGATTACAAATCAGTGGCTTAAAACAAACTTATTCTCTTACTGTTGGGTAACTCCAAAATGGTCTTAATGGACTAGAATCCAGATGTCAGCAGGGCCGCATTCCTTCTGGAGGCCCTAGGGGAGAATCCGTTCCTTGTTTTGTCCAGCTTCTGGAGGATGCCCACAGTCTTTGGTTTACATCCCCCTTCCGGAAGTCATATCACTCCAACCTCTGCTTCAATCAGCGCATTTCCCTCTCTGATTCTGACTCTCCTGCTCTCTTCTTTCCCTGATAAGGATCCTCCTGAATGATTCCTTATGATCTCCCATCTCAAAATACTAACTTAATTACATCTGCAAAATCTTGTTTGTTAGGTAATACTCCCAAGTTCAGGAATTAGGACATGGTTTGTCCTAATGGTTTGTCATATGGTTTGTATTTCCTACAAACAAGGACATTCTCCCATATAACTGCAATATAATCATCAAAATCAGAAAATTCACATGGGTACATTACCACCATCTAATCCTCAGACCCCATTCAAATTTTGACAGTTGTTCCAATAATGTCCTTTATAGTAGAAGAATCTAGTTATAAACCATATATTGCAATTAACTGCCATGTCTTTTCAGTCATCTTTAATCTGGAATAAGTCCACGACCTTTACTTGACTTTCATGACGTTCACAATTTTGAAGATTACAGGCCAGTTATTTTGTAGAATGTTCCTCATTATGCATTTATCCAATGTTTCCTCATTCTTTTATTCAGGAGTATCCAAGTGATGAGTGATGCATTTGATCCGATAATGCAGTTTTTATTTGTCCCACTACTGATGTCATTCACTTGAATCACTTGACTGAGGTGGAATCTGAAAGATTTTTACACTGTGAAGCTGCTCTTTTTTTCCTTTGTAGTTCATAAGTATTTTTGTAAGGAGGTATTTTGAAACTAGGTAAACACCCTGTCATTCATCCAACACTCAATCCATTCTTTCTTTATCTCCATAAGGACTCATAGTTTTATTCATGGGTTATAATCTACTGATATAATTACTTTAATGCCACAATTCTGTCAGTAGCATCTACCTCAAAATGGCTTGATACACTTTAAGTACTTCCTTGCTTCTGAAGCACAAGATGTTTGGGCTCCTCTTGTACTTTCCCTGGCCCAACCCTGCAATCAGCCATTTCTCCAAGGAGTCCTAGAGTCCTTTCAGTGGAGCATGGGATTGGAAACCAAGATCTGGGCACTAGGTACTATGCTCATCACTTCTGGATTCCTATAGTGCACAGAGCTAGGGAATATATGTTACACGCATATTTCTATATCTAAAATATGGAAAACCACCAGCCACACTGATATCTCCAATTCCAAACCAACCCCCACAAGTTCCTTCTAGTTTTCTACCTTTCCATACTGGGTCAAAGGATGAAGCATTATTTTGCCTACATGTATTAACTCACTTAATCTTTACAACAATCATATGGTTTAGAAAATAACATTGCCAGCCTGATCATCCACAAACACTATACCGTGTATTTCAAACGGTTCAAGAAAAAAGGCCTATATACTCCACTTGCAACTTTTCTGTAAGTCTGTAATTGTTTCAAAATTTTTAAAAGTTTATGCTAAAAATATTCTCTGTTGGATCAACAGACTATGAGATACAATAGTGTTCATAGTATTCCCAGTAATCTGAATGTGATAAAAGCATTCATATATTTTCCAAACTGGGGGAGGAGAGGAGAGAAAGAGAGAAAGGAAGGGACAGGATTTTAATCTAAGAAGGGTGGGAGGAGGGAAATGTGACCCACATGGCCTTATCTTTAACAACCTAGGCTGGTGGGTCAGAGCTGCAATCTTCAGTGTGACACTTCATTCATCATTTACATATGGCCATTTGACAACCATCCAGACCTGAGGTCCACTCAAGAGCTGGAGGATCCTGATTAGCTAATCAGCCATCTTGGCTGGGACACAGCCCATCAATGTGACAGAACATATTAGCTTAAAACTAACCACTAGATGAATTTCTTAAGGCTTATCCAGCCCCCTCAGTGTGAGAAAAACAGAAACATGTGACGACTCACCGGGATCTATCTCTGGTCCGCATCTCTTTACAGGCAGACAAACCCAAACACAGAGTGGTTAAGGAATTTGACAAGGTCTCACAGCTATGGAGTGGCAGGACTCAAAAAACCCTCAGGTTCCCATCCACATCATCAACAGCCTGCCAAAATTGCCTTGTGTGCTCACTGACTTTGTCGTATGTAGCAACAGACTTCACCAAGGGACAATGAAAGCCCTCTTGATTCTAGGGGATTAGGGCTGGGAGTTGTTTGGTTAGTTACTAAAGTCCGTCAAAAAGGGGAAGTCCTAAAAACTGTTATGTAAATACCTAAAACATTTTATTTGATAGTTTCTCTTTGCAACTTGTTCTCCTGATTAGAGTTCCACAGTGTTTTTCTTGTGTAAGTCAGAATCCATCATCTCTGATCTCCACTTTGTGTTTCCTTAAAGAGGAGTTACAACATAAAGACATTTGTCAAATAATATGAGTGCAGAACCATTCTAGATGTTAATAATTTTTCCTCTTTTTTTAAAATTGTCTCATCCAGGGGCGCCTGGGTGACTCTGTCAGTTAAACGTCTGCCTTCAGCTCAGGTCATGATCCCAGGGTCCTGGGATCGAGCCCCACATCAGGCTCCCTGCTCAGTGGGGAGCCTGCTTCTCGCTCTCCCTCTGCTCCTCCTCCCTGCTCGTGCTCTTTCTCTATCTCAGATAAATGAATAAAATCTTAAAAATAAAATAAAATAAAATTGCCTCATCCATATATAATTCAATAGCAATTTTATTAGATGTGTGACTTGGGCAAGTTCCTTAACCTCTTTGTGTCTCAGTTGCCCTTCCTGCAAAAGGAGACACTCCAGGCTCATCTTGCATTTTCTCAACCCCAACCCTGGAATTAGCCATTTCTCCAAGGAATCCTGTCTCCTTTCAATGAAGAATAGTATTAGAAACCACGATCTGAGCGCTAGGTGTACTCATCACTATTGGATTGCTGCTGTTCCCAGGTCCTCACAGGAGACAGCTAAGGAGTGAATATTATATACATACATACATACATATATATATATATATATATATATATATATATATTTCTATATCTCTTTGCATATATTGAAAACCATGAGTCACACTGATATCTCCAATTCCAAACCAAGACCACAAAGTTTGTTCTAGTTTTCTGTCTTTCCGTATTTGTAACTCCCTTCTCCAACCGTGAATAAGTTGGCTCTCATTATCCTTACTATATTTACTTATCTGATCAACACTCCTGTATGTAACCAATCAGTATTATTTTCACTACCTTCCTCACCCCATGTGGACTCTGTCACCTCATGCTTAGTCACTTCTCTGCCACAGACAACTTCCACCCCTAAGTGGGCTCTGACACCCCCCACAGGGCCAATTCCCTGCATGGACACACTTGTTACCTTGCTCATGTTCTGATATCCTATGTCAAGCTACTCTTCTTCAGCCTTGGTCCCCTCAGGCTCTGCCACCAACTCTGGGCTACTGTGGCTTCCCTCCTTCTTTTGGAGTAGATGCCAACTTTGCTTTGTATCACCAATGAGTTTAGGATTGAACTGTTCAGAAATAAAAGGGGAAGAGGGAGGGGAAGAGCCCCTTCTTTGTTTTTAATCCCTTTTCTGACACAGTGGAGACTTGTCAGTAGGGTCAAGAAACAGAAGGCACTGTTGGCGTTCAACAAGGCAGTTTGGAGCTTCACATCTTGACGTGTAGTATATAGGAGAGATCACTTCCAGATTTATTTATCCCCCAAACTGTGTTGTCACCAAAGGACACCGATAACTTCCTCACTGAGAGGTGTCTCAGCATTCAAATATTCAATTGCTATTATTGTCAAGATCACTTATTGGTAGATATTGTTTCCTTTTTCACTTCATTCCTTCATTAGCAGAGAGGCCTTACCTGCCCCATGTTATGGTGCTTAGCTCTTTATGCATTTCTGATACACTCTCGAAGGCCTGGTACACAGGGATATGATGCAATTATTAGTGTTGCCTCAGAAGCCAGATAGACTTGTGTTCAAATCATTCTAACAATAGTTTGAATTTTATAAGAATTAAAGATAAATATATAGATCTTTAAAATAAGGTGTGTGTATGGACACACACACACACACTCTCTCACATCTGCCACATGGTAAAGCATTCTCTAATGCTTTTACTCCTACCAGGCTTACCTTCTTGACAAAGTCTCATATCTGTGCATGCGTTTGTCTGTCTCTTTGTTCACTGGTCTTCCTTTGAGACCTGAGACCATGACAAGAATTTCAGGCATGTAAAAACTGATCAATAACAACAGTTCTGAAAAACCAGAAGATTGAACTAATTTCTCAGTGAACTTGAAATAAATGCATCACCTGTTATTCTCAGAAGTTTTGGATCCATTGGTATTCCCAATGGTATCATTCCAGTGGCATTCTCATTAGAGCTAATATGCTATTTAAGAAGAGGGAAGGGAGAAGCCGCACTCTGTAAATCTGCTTCTTTCTGTGCTCAATTGCCAAGAGTCCATCCTGCCACCTACTCATGTGAAAGTCCTTCCAGGTCCTGGCTTACATGACTCATTCTCCCTCAACCACTCATCGGGTTGTGAGGATGCCCTGTCTCCTCCATGTTTCAGAGGCCATTCTGAGGGAACAAGAACGGGGAAACCTGCAAAAATATACTCGTCCAGTGTGCCCCAGTGAGCTGGAAAAAAATCTCAATTTGTTGCCATGTAAAAATCTTCTGTGGTATCCTGCATGATGCTCTTGTCTTTGAACCCCTTCTGTGGAAACTGCTTTTTCTTCAGTTACTTTATTGTAATTTTATTGTGCAAAATCCTCCCTCTGATTTCACTGGAGTCTTGTGCAGAGTGAAGTGCAGCCTCTCTGTCCTGTGATGAGATGGAAATCGTTATCCTTGCCCCCATGACACCAGAGGGAAATGGGAAACTGCACTTGTGTAATCATCATTGTACAGACCATATAAGAGAGGTACAGAATCACTTCCTTTTTAGAGGGTTTAATTAAAATCATTACTTAAAAATAAGCCTTGTGACAACATCATGATTGGGCTGTTTTCAAACTGTAGAACACCTATGAGAATTCCGGGTTCCGTGAGAAAACTGTCTCTTCGTAGTTCATGCATGTATGTTTGCAGGACTCCAAGATGCAAAGAACTCTGTTAATCTTCTGATATTGGCTGCGCTGATTATTTTATGGTTGTCTAAAAATGAGAGGCATATCGAAATAATTTAATATTTTGTAATATTTTAGAGGGTCATTTTAAGACATCTGCTTTTACTCAGAAGGATTAAATAACCAAGTCTATGTTTTTTATTACTGATTTCTATGATTAAAGCAAGTACATATAAGCTGAGCTGATTCCAATATAAAGAATTATTCTCTTGGGTCCTACTTGTATTCATTCTCTTTCTACATTTTAAAAACCCATTCATCAATTACTCTGCAGTAGTACCAGGAGTTAGCATGCGCATATTATCTTCTCATATTCCATCACGGTCTTCCAAGATCACGCGTGTGCGTGTGGGGATGTACACACCCGCCCACACTCACACATACACACACATGCAGGCACTTATAATGGCATCCAAACATATTTACCCATAATTACATTCTAGGCGCTTTATCGAACAGATAATTTTTGCATTCATTTGTGGAAGCCGAAAAGAATCCATGCTACTGTTTGGAGTCTTAAAGCAAACTGTAATCTTATAAACAGTGAGGTGAACCTCAGAGGCAGTAGTCTTTTGATATGCAGCATAAGTGAAATGCTGCATAATATAAAATGATGGCGCTATTAATCCTACGGCACTGGTGGTGCCCAGCTCCCCCCCCCCCCTTTGCTATTGATACCAACACCATTGTCTCTGGCTTTAAACTTCATCAGTATGCAAACGGAGTGTCACTATGATGGGTGGTAACTTGGTTGGATGCACTTTCTACATTTCTGGCAAATGAGTATAATTATTTTCAGAGCTGCGGGCAACTCATGCATGTTTTATCCTCCATCTGGACCAGCACGGTACACAATAGTGATAAAAGATGATTTTCCCCCTTGGATGTTCACAGGCCATCATCGACACAGTCCTGATGAAATGGCCATGTATCCCCTAGCAGCTCTATATCTGCCACAGCTTGACAACAAAATTATTTCCCCATAGTACTCAAACACTTCAAATATTCAAGCCCTCTGTGCATATATTTGTGTTTTGAAGCATTCAGCGTTAACATAATGTGGTAATTTATAAACTGACAAATTAACTATGCAGAAATCACAGAGAGACCTTATGAGGTCTGCAAAGCAGCAGAAAAGAAAGCAGAAGCTTTTTGCGCTCTGTAATAATAATAATCCTATCAACTGTCGCAGATTGCCCGGCCTCCCATTGTTAGAACTGCGCGCTCTCAAGCTTGCTTACTGTAGGTGATATCACCCGAGCCACCTTGCCTCAAACCTCACCAACCAGGAGGCTCAGCTGGGGCTCGAGGTGCCCTCCTTCTCTGGGCCTGGGGCTCTTGGGGGAATGGGACACCAATAAAAAAAAAAAAAAGGCAAGTTGCCTATATTGATCACTTGGAGCCAGAAATGGTTGTGTGGGATGGAATTTGGGGAGGGTGAGATTTGCCTTCAAGACGGGAAGGGAATTTAGGACCAGCAAAATCGATAACAGCAAAACTGAGATTATGCATGTGAGAGTACGATCGGCCTTCTTTGTTTCGTGCTTATAAAATCATTTTAATGATTAAAATCCATCATCTTGCTAGCCTGCTTAGCAAGCGCTGGCGATCCTCACAGACCTACTATTGATCCTCAGACAGACAGCTGAATGGAGGTAGCATTCATCAAAGGACGCAAAAGAGTGCATTTTCACTTTTATTGTATTAGCTTAATTCTCTTTCAGATGAATTAAAGACTAATTTTTGCTAGACCAAGGGGAGAGTCTATGGATCTTCTGCTGCCCCCATCTGTTTAACATGTAGATTCTTAGAAGGCAGAATTCATTTTTCAGAGGCAAGAAAGTATTTACAAATTCTTTGTAAAAACACAGAACATTCCTTCACGATATGCCAAATCAGCCTCTCCTCCTTCCTTCTCCACTACACCCAGCTCTGCACTCCACCTCCCCCAGTCAGTGTGCACGCGCGCGCACACACACACATGCACGCACGCACACACACACACACCGTCCTTTAAATGGTATGTACCATGCTACGAGGCCTACCAAACATCAGACACTCTTTATCAGCAGTTGTGCCAGGGTCTCCATGGCAACAGTATAATAGATTTGCCCTTATTCAATCCCAGAGGCCACATTGAAGCGCAATGCAAAATTTGCTGGGGCCTGAATTCCTTTCAAGCCATGGCTCATGTGTCAGGAAACAAGTCAATGCACAGACAGCGCTGCACAGAAAGATGGAGAGGAACCTTTTCTCTCCACTGCTGTTTGCTCACAGTGACATTCAGAAGCTCAGGCCCTTCTAGATCTCATTTCTGTCTTGTTTTCTAGTTATTAATTCACTTCTTGGGGTGGAGAAGAGAGTGGGGGAGGGGAGCGCCAGGCTTTGCAATAATAAACCGCCAATGAAAGTGCACAGCAAGCTGCATAAAAACGAAGCGTGCGTCTCAGCCTCCAAGGTTATGTAGGATTCAATATGGCTGAAGCCCACCACGGCAGCGGACACAGTTCTGGGGTGGGAGGCACCCCAGGGCCGAGCGGGGCTGAGCAGCCCACACCACCTCCTTGACCCACACCGGAGTGGTATTTTGTGATACCCAATCGACCCTCCCTGGGGAAGCAGAGGCAGAAGAATGGACAGATGCCCTTGTCCTAAAGCCAATCTCGCCAGTCAGGAAGAATTCCCGGGAGCTCACACCTGAAGTACACTGTGGCTAAAACAAGCACAGCTTAAAAGTTAAACAATCATTTGTTTCAGGTTTATTTTAATCATTAGCTTTGGGACTTACAAGATGATTACTTTGTGGGTTAATTATTTTCTGTGCTTGGCTTTCCAAACCTAATTGCTCAACTTCATTATTGTACATAGCGATCCATAGCTGGTTCCTAAAATTACCTGTCCAAATATTTTCCCGTTTGATTATCACGGAGAATTTGCTATTTTTCTCCCTGACTTGGAACTTTGCAGAAATTACTTGGTTGGCAGACACTTGTGTGATTTTGAACATTGAACTAGAGACATCATGGCCATGAGAAAAGACTCAATCGCTGACGGGATTCCAAAGAACGTTCTTAAGGGGCTTTGCCCAGACGAAGCCTGATTAATTTCAGGGCAGTGGTTCTCACACTTTAACGTGCATAAAAAGCACCTGGAGTTTTGTTAAAACAATTTCTTGAACCCTGTTGCCAGAGACTGTGACTCGGGAGTCTCGGGGGCAGGGCCCAGGAGTCAGCATTCCCAGCAAAGTCAGAGACGATGCCAGCGCTGCTGGCCCAAGGGCCGAATGAGTCTCGGGAACCACAGCTTTCGGCCAATCTCCAGCAGGAAAAGCTCCTCAACCTCAGACTTAAAGTTTATTTTGACTGTTTACTGTAACTTCGACTTCAATACTCTTCTAGAAGGGCATTACTTGTCATCCTAGCAGAATTACCCCCTTCTCCAGACGATCAGACCTGCAGTTTCACCCAGCACCTGGGACACAGCAAGGACAGAAGCCACGGGGAAGAAAAAATTGTCAGGAGATCGGGATATATCCTCAGGCCTAACACTATGCCTGCCACACATCAGGTCTTGATCAGTATTTTTTTTTTTTTTAAAGATTTTATTTATTTTTCAACAGAGAGAGAGAGAGACAGCGAGAGAGGGAACACAAGCAGGGGGAGTGGGAGAGGGAGAAGCAGGCTTCCCGCGGAGCAGGGAGCCCGATGCGGGGCTCGATCCAGGGACTCCAGGATCATGACCCGAGCCGAAAGCAGTCGCTTAACCAACTGAGCCACCCAGGCGCCCCGATCAGTATTTTTTTTTAAATGAATACATGAGTGAGTAAATATGATTGAATTGCAAGACTTCCGTATTTCAGGAAAGAGATCTTAAGTCAAGGATCTGGTGCTCTGTGTTCTATTTAAATTGAAATCAAGTCAAATGTCATACACCTGTTTTTAAAAGTGGCGTATGAATATTTGTGGGGGAGATTAAATTGTACTTTAAAATCTTCTAGGAAGCTGGAGCCATAGGATGAATCACTGTAGAAAGCAAAATCCTTTTATGATTAAAAACATTACTCTCTAACTTATCTAGTTTTGTAAGTTTGGGTTTTCTTCAAGTGGGAAACACTGCATTTTCACTGCAAGACCCACCAGCTTTGCTTCCTACTGCACAAAAGGGTGTATTTCTGCCTGATGTTTCAAACTTGGAATCATCGTTTCTTTCTTTTCATTTCCCGTTCCTGCTGATTTGACCCTAAACTCTTGAGTTATTTTAACAAATAATCAGTTTCAACAGCAACAAAATGTGGAGCCAATAATACATAGCACTGACTTAAGACGATTCTGCTCCCTTTGACCAGAGTTTGGTCACCGGCACTACGTGAGTTATGCACTAGAAAGGGACACCCGGGCAGGGGGAGGAGGGGAGGTCAACTCAATTACAGCACGTGCTTCGTGAATTACCTCATCTACGGCGAATTCATGATAAGATAATGGCAGTGTTTTTCGCCATGCTTTACAGTATGTCTTCCGTTCTGAGCTTTTTCTTCCCGGAACAAGGCCAAGGGCACGGAAGTGAGCAGCCTCTTAGGCAGGGAGCCTAGCCGGCCCCTTCCGCCCTTCCAAGCAAGTGAGGTGCAGTGGGGATAAGAAGAGCAGATTTCTCTCTCCCACCCTGCCCCTTGCTTCAGTCCTTGAATAGTATCATCCCTCATGGGCTGGTGACAAATAAAATTCTCTTAAAATAAATCCAAATATACAGGATTGTAGAATTGTTAAACTAGATCTTTGAGAGGGTGGATCTCGATGCCTCCTTTTGCCAGAGAAGGGAGATCCCAAGATCATGCAGGTAGTCAGTGTCAGAGATGGGGCGTGCGCCCAGTGCCTACACTCTGATAGAAGTCCTAGGACACCTACCCCGGGCTGTTCCAGCCTGTTTGCCCTCCCTGGAAGGGAGCCCATCACACTGCTTGAGTAGATGTCCCCTCCCACACTCCCCACCTGCTGCAGGCTACCTAGAAGGGAGCATGATTGCAGAGTGCTATCAACAACTTCCAATTCAACAAATATTTATTGAGCACCTGCTGTGTGCCTGGTGCCACACTGCACTGTGACAACACTAGAATGAAAGGACACAGCATTTTATTACAAGGTGGTTACAACCAGGTAAGTCTCTTTTTCATCACTTTACAATAGCTGTCTTCTCTGTAATGCTCTGCAAACTGGTCTATGCCCCAGTATGTCCGGAGCCACAGGTTAAACTGGTTGTTACGTCCTGATGTTTCCATGTTCCTTGATAATAGGGACACTTTTTCCTTGAGTTTATGACAGAGATTTTTCTAATTCACGCTTTAAGCTTTGGAAATGTGGATGGATGCCTCTGTCGCTCAAAGTGTGCATTAAATTGGTGCTGTCCTCTTTCTTTTTCTTTCTTCCTTTTTTTTTTGAGATACGATTGAGCTTCATCTTCGAATGATATCTTAGAATTGAGGAAAGCAAGGAATTTAAGTTGGTATTTCTAATGTTAACTATTTTAGGCCACTGCACAATATGTCAGTTTTTAAAAGGTAAACAAATACTTCAACCAAGTCCCTCCTTTGTGGAGGGTGCTTTAGGCTCCCCCACCAGAGTCTCTGAATTTGGACTTTTAGCTCCTCTGTCACTGGGGGCACTTTGTTGGGGGGGGGGGGGGCACTGAGAAGCTCCGGTTGAGATGAGGCAGTGTTTTGAAGTGCCAAAGTGAGAAGAGGACCAACATAATGCTGAGCGTTCCAATCAGACCCTGGACCTGAACATGAGGAGACAAACAATTCCAGATGAACTCGCCTGTTTTCATTTTACAAACATTCCTCTCCCAAGGAAAGCCCGTCTGTCATTTCCTGCTGTATTGTTGCGTTCTTCCACCTTGCCCCTCGCCTCAGTTCTTTGTGACCAACGCACACTCCGGACCCTGACTCTTCTTGCTGTCCTGCTCGGCCACCTGTCCAGCCCTGCGTTTGGCGGTAGTGACCAACAGACCGTGCCTTTCTTGCCGAGTGGAGCCGCCGCTCTGTGGACCATTGTTTATGGGGCCACACTGCTGTCCACATCGCTGCCCCTATAGGACGGACACTCATCAACAGCTGTGAGAGGCTTCCCATCCTGGCCCATAGAAAAGGAAGGCCTAGAAAGGCTTCTTAGAGCATCAGTTCAGGGGTCCCGCAACCAGCCAAACAAGACACAATTATTCAATGGCTCCAATTCCTTTTCCTCTGCTCCTCCCCCACCGTTACCCTTGAGAGAAAACTAATTTGCAGAAAAATAGCCCCTGCCAGCTAACTTCTCCTCCTAAATGTATGATGACCCCCGAACTCTTGTCTCTGTGGATACTTATTCTCATAGTAAATGCCGTCTTCTCCTTTAAAAACCTCCCTCCCCCATCTTAGGCAGGGAGATGCTTTTTTTTCCTTTTATTCTTTGCTTCTCTTTTTAACATGTGTGCTGAAATTGGCACTTTCTCTTTTCAGTTCACTCCCTTCCTGGGATTAATGCAGGCAGCAATGGAGAAATGTGCACAATTTTTCCAGTCTCTGCACCAGGCGAACCCATGGGTGATGGATTAAATGTAACAGGCTCTACCTTACATATCACTATTTAAGCGAAGCGCCGTGCGGCTGGTGATGCATGGTGTCATCCAGAGCGCCCTACACAAGCAGGGGAGTGCGGCTGCCTCCACTGTGGTCTGAGTAAATAATGGGGCTAATGGCATTTGGTGCAAATGAGACGCCTATAGAACTCATAGTGCTTGTTGATCTCCTTCGTATTTTTCTTTGTCAAGGGGCTGCTTTGGCAGTATGGCCTGCCTTCGCTATCCGGGGGAGGAGGGAAGGTCTCCGGGAGTTCAGGATTTTGTAACTAATATTGAACACCAGCGAGAATGGATGCCAAGGTCGGGTTAAGAATAAAGAAAATTGATATGGAGGTCAGGGTCACAATGTGAAAGGCCCTGGATGCTGCCAAAATATTTTCATTATGCTGTTTTTGTTATGGAAAAGACCAGGCCTGCTGAAGGAGGCGAAGAGATGGGAGGTGAGGCTGGAGAGAGAGAGTCTGGGAGACACGAGGGGAATCAGAACTCTAGGATTTATGGGCTGTGGGTCCCCAAGTTGCATCTACCTGGCACCTGCCTCCCTTGGAGAAGTGCGTGGATGGACAGACACTGATCATCATGTTTCCCCCCCCGCAGTTCTGTACTCTCTCAGTCTCTCTCTCTCCTGTGGCAGAGACGCTGGAGACACATTCTTCCAGCTGTATTTGCAGGGGTAAGCTATTTCATGCATCACTGTGATTCCACTTTTCGCCCATGCCTACAACATACCTGCACCGCAGGGCTGTATATTTTAACAAAATCCTGTTATTATTGGAGCTGACCCGATTTTGTTTCTATATTCTGAAGTAGAAAAGACTCCAGTGGCATGAAATTAGCAACGCATTCTGCTAGTGTGTTAATTGTGTGAGAGTTTTTGGCAGGAGAATCTCTTAACACTACACGGAATTTATTTTTTATTTAAATTTGGTAGTGATTTCATATTGTGTTTAAAGAGAGGTACCATGGCTGAAAACACTTGGGATTTACTGTATGTTCAGAAAAAGAAAAAAAAAAATCTTCCTAATGCAGTGGTGCAGAAGGAATTATGTAATTTTTTCACTTAGCAGGGAAGCTGCTAGCGTTGATTTCTGATTCATTACAAGAAATTGGCATTCCCAGGCAGTGGTTTGGGACATCCTTGGACCCCAGTACAGTATCCAAATGCGGTTGTATCTGGCCAGTAGCAGATTACCTGCTCTGATAAAAGCAAAAACACATGACAAAGAGAAAGTCAAAATCTCCCAGGACTGAGTGGCTGTTTTTCTCTAGTGGATACCCCTTCTGAATCCCCCAAAGACCAAAGGGGACATTGTATGACCAGGTTGTCCCCATGAACATGTGGATGGGGGAGCAATTCCCAGAAAAGGGAAGGGTGTGCAGACAAGCCAACAGATGTGTCCCACTAAAGAGGATGGACTCCTGCTCTTATCTTAGTGGCAGAAGGCAGCTCTGAAAGAGGAAAAACGTAAAATAATGATTACTAAGTACTTACTATCTACCAGCTATTGTATTGGCTGACATACGTCATCTCATTACCCCGGCCATATACTAGATGTCTGATTCTCTGCTCCTGGCTTCTTGCCCACCTCCTCTCCCCACACTTCCCTCCTTGCCCATCACCCACCACACCCCTGTCATCTGAGAGGCTCTGAGCTGCCCTGGCTGGTGAGGAGCTCCTCCTTGGCCTTCATTCACTGTGTGGCTCAGTCTAGCAGTTCAAAGCAGGACAGACAAGGGCTCTTCTCCCTGGTACTATCACTTCTGTAACAAGTCCTTCTCCAGAATAACAAGCATGGCCTGAATTTGATTTGTGGTGTAGAGTAGAAAGACATAGAACATGATGCCAATTCCAGCTTCCTTGGGAAGATGATCTCCTCCATAGTTCTGGGTTACTACATCAGTGAGAGATGGCTATACTTTGGGCCAGGATTAAACAAGGTGATGGATGTAAAGCTCTCAGCTCCAGGGCTGGTCCATGGCATCTTCAGGTCCCTTTGCTTCCTGATCCCCAGGCATGGCAGTCATACCTACTGAACCCACATTAGAGGCCAGAAGCCACGCCAAGCTAGGCATGAGCAGAGATGTCCCCAGAGGTACCATGGAGTATGTATCACCCCTCATTTAATCCCCACATAACCTGGACAGGGTGGTATGACCATCCTCCTTGAAACCATACCTTGAAGAGCAAAGCTGGAATTTCACCTGGTTTGTCTGATTCCAAAGACTCTTAACTCAGTGGTTCTCAATGTTGGCAATCTGGAGAGCTTTTAAAACATTTGATCCACATACCCCCTACCTGAGACCAACTGGACGGAGGTGGGATTGAGTATCTGTCACCTTTAAGTTACCCAAGGAATCTAATCTGATGGTCAGTGAGCTATGAAACCATTGTCTTAATTATGCTCGACCACCTACCTTATCTACGATGGCCATCCACACAAACTAGGACATCTTAACTAAGAGAGGAATTTCAAATGCTGGCTGCTCACTAATAATTAGACTAGTATTTATCACTTACGAAGGTTCTACAATGGCATAGATACTTTATGTTATCTTTGATCCTCACAGCAACCATGCAGGAATGAAATGTGGTCAATCTTCCTGGTTCACAGAACTTACATAAATAAATTAGTACCTGGTACAAATAAGCTGTCTGTAAATAGTATCGTTAACATCGTCACCATCATCATTATCTCTTGAATCCTCGTAGCAGCCTCCAGACCTGTCCACTCTGCCCCCTCACCAGCCCGAGAATCTGTGTGCATCTTACCTTCTTACCACTGCCCCTTACCCCGAATGCCCATCATCTCTCACCTGGACAGCTGCGGCAGGCTTCGAACAACTCCCTGCCTCTAAGCGCATCCTCCCCCAATCCATTTTCTACAAGACAGCCAGGGTGATCTTTTTTAAAACACAAATATTTAACCTTTCCTGGCTGTAAAATGGTGATAACTGTCAGACCACTGTGTAAGGTTTGGTAGGCTGGGCCCTTCGTAAAAGCACCCAAGGGAGGGGCAGGTGGGTGTCCAATCTTCTCCCTGTTCTCTGCCAAGCCGCAACCCCCTGTCTCCCCCCGCCCCCCCCCAACTGGAGACTGCACTGGCCCTGAGATCAGGGTGCTTTTTGTGATTTATGTGCCCAGAGTGTGTGTGAGGGAGAATGGCTTGGTTTAGGGAGAGGGTCATGTGCTTTTCTAATTCACACAAAGGTTTTGTAGTAACAGCAACTGCCCTGAAGTTGAACCTACTTCACTGAGTTACTATGCTAGACAAATGTGAAAATTTAAATAAAATGGAGGTTCCCTATGGGAGATGAAATTTGAACCCTGGCTGTCAGTCTCTAAAGCTACTATCCTAACCCCTGTTGTTCCCTGAAATACAGAGAAGGGAGGCTCTCGGGGGGTCGGCGGGGGATGTCTACAGATAGGAAATTCTTTGGGCAGCAGGCTTTTTGGGAGAAGCTTCACAGAGGTGGAAGGTGCAATCTCTCCCATTAGGGCCAAAAGTAGGCCAACCAAAGCCAACCACCTTGTTCCCCCTTGTTCCCCTTGCCCATCTCACCTAGGTAGGTCTTCACTTTCTTTGACCTTCAAAAAAATGTCGGAAAACTTCGGATGAGAACATTTTTCTTAGGAGAGGGGAATTTAGGGGACAAGGTTATGCTTGGCGTCTGACCTCTGTTTCAAGTAGATTCATTTCAGGCTACCTACTTGATAGGTGAGGTGTAGCGATAAAATTAGATTTTAATGTGATAATCTGTCACTATGCTTCCTTATCAGATCATTGCCTTTGTTGGCCCTTGGATGGAACACTTGGCATAGCATTTTGGAACCAGAACATCCCTTAAAAATAATCTACTCCAATGGTTAGCATCCAAGAGCCCCTTAAGGATGGGGATCTTCACATGACCTTTTAATATCTCTGAGCTTATAAGTGTGGTAAGTTGGCATGGACGCACTAAAACATCCATTTCTTTGTCTTTGACTAGAACTTTAGTAACTTAATATGTTAAAACTGTGGACATCTCATGCTAAGTTCTAGCTAGCAGCTAGGTCTTCCACTGATAAAAAAAAATGAAAATGAAATCACTCAGATCTAAAATTCTACTTGGGGCCCATGGCACAGTCCTGTCTTCCAGACCAGGATGTAGTTCCACCACTCTGAACTGTCATTTTCTTGACATTTAGCTCAGTGAGCAATTTTGTTGGATAATTAGTTTCCAATCATACAGCCTGAATTTCAACTCAATACTTTTTTTTCAAATTTCATTTTAAAGGAAACTTAAGCTACTGTAAATTGAAAACCAGATCACTTAGCATCAACAGAAATAAATCCTGTGGAAAACAAAGCAATGTGCCTGATTCCCAGCTAGCTACAGTTGCTTACTGGAGATCTTAACCTGACGCCTATTCATTCATTGTCAAGGAGAGGGGTGGGAGAGATGAGGCCATAGTGGAACCCTGTTAAGGAAAAAGTGGCTCTAACTGAGGCTTTCTCTGGACTTCTTTTGGAAACGCAATAAAAAAGGGAATACTTTTCTCACAAAAAGTGTTTCATATTCCTTCTGCCTTCACCCTACAGAAGAAATACCATGTTAGAGGTTGTAAAATGGAGCCTCTGCCATCATCCAGTGTCTTTCCCTTTCCAGTCCTTTCCAAGGACTCACCCCCTTTTCCTCTTGGATGAACGAACTATCTCTACATTTTCTTCTCCAGGCCTCACTGATCCTTTTTTCTCATTTGTCCCCCTCTTCCAGGGCCCTGTGTCTACTCTGCTAGGTCTCAAGCCATGGGGTTCCCAGGTGGCTGATGAGGGGGCTTTGGGTCTTGGAGACAGAAAAAGAGAGAGTGGAAGAGGCAGAGAGCTGGTGGTGGTGCTGGATAGAGTCCACTGTTCTTAACCAGGTCTGATATTCCTGCTCAGTAGTCCAGGCTTGTTTAGTTCTCCTCCCCATTTCCACTATGCCATGCAAGTGCAACTGAGCCTCAATGCTGACTCTGACACCCTGATGAAGCCCTTTAGCCCCTTTCTCCCTTTGCCCCCCCTTCCCTGTGACCCTGCTCCTCTATAATAAGCAGGATGCTCTCATCTTATCCTCTCTAGCCTTCACTCTGCCCTGCCTTCCTAAAGCATTCATAAATTGCAATACTATTTTGGCATCCAATGATGTAGGCTAGAGAGATTATTTAATTGCCCAACATTTTCTATCCCGTTCACCACCCTGCCTCAGCAAATTTTGGAAATTTAACCATCAGAAGCCAAAGAGAATGTGGTTATAGATACCAGCTTCCTTGTTACCTGAATCTTCTCAATTATTCCCCCCCCGCTCTGTGTCCCTTGTGTTTTGTTTATGCTGCAAAGCCCTGATTATCTAAAACTCTTTTATCCAAAAACTCTGTTTCACAACCTGAAATGAGGTTGTGCTACTGGATGTGTTTTATTTACTTTGAAAACTGTCTAGCTCATCTGAACCCCTGCTTGTCTGACTTCAGTCAATGCCTGTCTAGATTCTTCAGATCTTCAGGGCCTCGGGGAGCCCCACTCCATTTTCTTATTTTTTAACCTCTGCTGCAGAGCAACTCCGATTTCAGCCTTACTTTCTATGGTGGAGACACGTGCCATGTTATCTGAATCCCACAGTTGTTCCACTAGCTTTCTTGTTGCCTACTTTTAAAACCCACATTAAAAGCATAAGAAATGGACTTTTTGAACCTTCTTTGGTATTCTGAGGCAACATAGCCAGAGGGAAAGGATGCCGTCCTGCATTAAGGCACCTGTGTTCTTGGCTTGGTTCTAGAGTTGTCTGTGTAACTTAAAACAAGTCCCCAAATCCCCATGTATTGCCATTTCTCAATCAGCCAGTTGTGGGTAATAATATCTAAGCTTCCTTATTAGCTGATGTTCTGTCAATTACAGAGAGTATAGCTTTAGAAAAGTTTACAGGGGACTATCATTTTTATAATTAACCTAGAGAAGGAGTCCTTAATAATTATTTTCATAATATCTCATATTTGGCAAAAAAGATAATAATAAGGTTGAGAAGTATTAATGGAAAACTGGCATCAGATTGAGGTTTTCTCTAGACAACACAGAAATGCTGATTTCCAGCAAATGAGCACCCTCACTCTGCTTGAACACTTCCCATAATAGAAAGATCACTACCACCTTTAAAAGTTTCCATTACTGAACTCTTAGATATTTCTTTCTTGCATGAGGCAAAAAATATCCCTTTGGGAAATTTTCACCTGCTTGTCCTTCTGCAATTCAATTTGCCAACCATTCACCAAGCACCTCCTATATGCAAAGTCCTGTGTCAGTCATCTAGGGTTACAGAGATTAAGTCAGCTTGGTTTCTGCACTCAGGATCTTCGCAAATATTCTACAAATGAAAGGTTGAATGTAGTGTTGGACATTTTAAAGACAGAGATACTCCACTACTAGCCAAGATGTAGTAATAGAGACTTATCCTCCTATCTGGAACAACCAAAATGATGAACAAAACTTGTACAAGAATAGTTTTTAAAACACCAGATATTAGGTAACCAAAACAAGTGATTCCCAAGAGATGGGAAATAAACAATTGCCCCTACACAAGCTTGCTGCCTTGAGAGACTTTTCAGGCCCTTGTGTGGGGGTGGGAATTCCAGGCACAGGAGTCCAGTGGACTCCCTGAGAGAAGATGGGGATGATTCCTAGAGACAAAGGTACCTAGAGTTTGCAGAACAGACTACTGAAGAGGGGAGAGCTGCACAGAATAAGAGTACCAGACATCTACAGAGGGTCACCCCTTGGATATTCAGCAGAGTATTTATCAAGGAATGCATGTGAGTAAGCTAGCCAGTGAGGAAGTTACCACCCAGAAAAATTAGAGGGAGCAGGACCATGAATAGTGCCTGCCACCAGCCAGACTGAAAAGCCTCATAATTCATGGGGCATTGGGTAGAGTACTCAGAAGTTTTGTTTTTTTCCTCAGGATTGAAGAATAATTCACCCTAGACTAAACAGAGTTCTGGTTCCACCTAACAAATCTTAAAAACAAGACCCAAAAGGAGCAAACTGTTTACAAGCAATTTAACTGCATCCCAGAACAAAGCTCAAGAATATTTATAGGAATACAAAAATAGCCAAAACCCAGCAAAGTAAAATTCACAAAGTATGGCATCCAGTAAAAAATTACCAGTTATGCAAGGAAGCAGGAAAATATGACCAATAATGAGAGCAAATAACAACCAATCAAAACCAACCCAGAACTGACACAGATGTTAGACTTAACAGACAAGGACATTCAAACAATTATCAAACTGTATTACAGGTAGTCAAGTAGTGAAGTATAAACATGGAAGATATTTAAAAGACCTTTAGATATTAAAAAGAAGATGAACTTCTACTGATGAAAACTACAATTTCTGAGATTAAAAATTACACTGAATGGGTTGAATTATACTTTGAAGAACTTTAATAAGTAGCAGTAGACACTGTCTAATTAAACACAGAGAGAAAAAAGAATTAAAAAAAAAGGAGACTCACTGCTCTTGGAACAATTTCAAGCAGTCCAACATCCATGTAATTGGGGTCTACAAGGAGAGTAGATGGGGGGTGGAAAAAGAATTGAAGCCCAAGCATGGGAAATGTAAAGCAAGCTAAACCAACAAACATGATAGAGAAATTGTTCAAACCAATGACAAAAAGAAAATCTCAAAAGCAATCACAGGAAAATGACACATTATGTACAGAGGAACAACAGCAAAGAATAGCAGCAGTTTCTCATCAGAAACAATGCCAGTGAATAACAGCAATGTCTTTAAAGATGAGCAGCTGTCAACCTCGAATTCTGTACCCAGTGAAAATACCTTTCAGAAATGAAGACAAAATAAAGACTTTTTACACAAAAGAAGAAAGACTTTGTCACCAGGAGATCCATGCTACAAGAAATGTTAAAGGAAGTCCTTCAGGCAAAAGGAAAAATACCTGATCTACACAAAGGAATGAAGACCTCTGGAAAGGGTCAGTATATCAGACATTTTAAAATTAGCTAAAGCCATCTAAAGGATAATTGGCTATTTAAACAGCAACAAAAAATAATGTAAAGGGAGATTGGTAATATATATATATGAAGGAAATTTATGACAAAAATAGCATGAAGCCCTAGAGGGGAGGAATGGATGTATCCTATTATTGTAAGGTTCTTAAGCTATGTGTGAAGTACAGTATAACAAAACAAAGAGTTCTAGCTAAGGAGACAAGGAAGGAAATCAAACAGAATAAAAAAAAAAATACTCAACCTAAAAGAAGGGCAGAAATAGAGGAAACAGGGAACAAATAAAGGATGGGAAAGAATAGATCTTGTTATCCACTCTGGACTCAAAGAAAAAAACTGTATCTCCCTTTCCAGAGTAAAACAGTTTCCCCTCATGTGAAATGCTGCCAAGGCCTTTTCTGAAGCAGGTGCTTTACGAGATGATGCTTGTCCTCCTCAAGGTATGACCTTGCCTTCCTCTCATTACCAATAACTACAGTCAGCTCTAAGCACAGTCTGATTCAGGAAATAAAATGTCTGCTCACTCTTCGTACACCAAAGAAGTTGCAAGATCTGGCAAACAGGCATTGGCAGAAACCAGCAAAAACACTCATGGAAGTGCATGTTGAGAGAGTGGGACAATGGAGGCCTGAAGATAAAGATGAATGGGAAGAAGTCATTGATATAGGAGCATTCTTCCTTGACTCAGGGTTTAGCATCCTGGCAAAAACATCAGGATCCTGTCATAATGCATTGCCGGCATGACTCTTTGAAACTTGGATATAACAATGGATTACGGCAAGTAAGACAGTTGTTAGAATGAACTTGGCAGACTATTGAGGAGAGGCCAAGGGGGGTGGATTCATTACTGAGATCAGAGAAGTCCCCATCTGTTTATATTTCCCAGGAATTCCCAAAGGACATTGCTTTGGCTAAAACAATAAGAAATACAGTGATGAAAAAAGCCCTGGTAACTCCAACAGTGGTTGTCCCCTGCACCCTGGGGTTGATAGGAGGAAATGGTGCCATAAGTCTAAGCTCCTCAGCATCAATAAGAATGATAGAATTCTGGAATGTCAGAGGTCAGGTGGCATTTCTTAAGTGACAGTAGAAGGTATATGTGATTGCTATATGGGCACAAGGGCTGGAAGATGCTTTAGCCCTCATACATCTGTGGCAGCAGCTAAAAGGCCAGCATGTTCCCTGTGATGGGACAGGCAAACAGCCAACTAGGATAGTACCTGACTTGTAGAACTGTGAAAAGAAATTGTGAGCAGGTACAAGCACACCTCAAAGGAGATCCAGTATGTCCACAGAGCCACCTTGTAGTTATTTCCCCATTCCCCAAGTGCATAATTTGGATAAACAAAGCAGCTGGCAGTATCCTTCCACTGGTTCCCTGACCTACAGAGTAAGAGCCATGAGGTAGGAAGAGCCAAGTGGAAGCCTCTGAAACTACCCATCCGCAATCCCACCAGCCAAGAGAGTAAACCCAAGTCAACACTGCATCCTGAGAGACAGTTAAGGTCACTATCAAAGCCAAAATATGTGGGGTTGATATACTCCATCATATCCATGTATAATCCACCTGTATGGCCCTTGAAAACATAAACTAACAGATCATGAAGGAAGATAGTGGACTACCGTGAACGTAACCAAGTGGTAGCCCCAATCTCGGTTGCTGAGCTATAAATGGTACCTTTACTAAAACAGATCAACACAGCCTCTGGCACTCCATATGTTGCTATTGATCTGGTGAACATATTCTTTTCAACCCATCATCAATAACCAGGATCAAAAGTAGGTCTCACTTAAGTGGGAAGGACATCAGTACACATTCAGAGTCTTGCTTAAGGTTATGTGAAGCCTCTCCTGCAATGGCAAAGTAGCCTGCAGGGATCTTAACTGCCTTAATATGTGGGACACTACCCTGATGACATCATGCAGATTGAACCTGGTAAATCGAAACAGAAGTTGTGTGTCTGAGAAATTAAACCCCACAAAGATAGCCCAACCTGCCACATCACTGACATTTTCAGGAGTCCGGTGATCTGAGGTGTGCTGCTATGCCATCTTTGAGGTAAAGGACAAGATGTTAAATCTTGTACCTAATTCCAGTCTTCTATCGCTGCATAACAAACCACAACAAAACCTAGTGATGTACAACCACCACCATGTTATTATGTTCACGGGTTCTGAGGGTCAGAAATTTGGAGTGTCTTGTCTCAACTTCTCAATTTCTGCCAGCTTTTCTAAATTGGGGTTCCATGGTAGAATTAAGCCCTGATGCCCTAAGGCATCCATTTGTATATAATGAACTAATTTCTCTCCTGTGCATCTAGTATGGTACTAGTTATGTACTGTACTTGGGAGAATGGGAAAGAAATATTGACTCAAACCACTTTCTGTCTCCTGTGGCTCAAACGAGGAACCTCAGTTGAGAAAGGCTGGCTGGAGCAGTAGCTAGGGAAACTCCACCAGCTGGGGCTGACTCAAACTGGACTAGAATCTTAGGGAGTCCTCTTCACCTATATTTGCAGTGCCTGGGCTGGGGCACTTGAAGGCTGGGCTCAGTAAGGACTGTCAGTTGGAACACCCACACATGGCCTTACCATGGAACTGTGTTCCACCTGTGATTTCTTCACAGGATGGCGGCTTCAGGGTAGTTGGGAGAGCAAGCGTTCCAGTGAACAAGGGGGAGGCTACGTAGCCTTTTATGACATAGCCTCTCAAGTCACAGAAGGTATCTTTTGCTGTCTTCTCTTCATGGAGGCAATAAACCCCTACCCAGCTGAGGGGACATGGATTTTGTTTCTTGATGGCAGGAGTATCAACGAATTTTGAGGTTGTTTTAAAACCACTAAGAATCTTTAGAAATTAGAGGCAGCATATACCACTCTGGGGGATACTGCTCTGATTCATTTATTGGGTGACTTGGAAGGCTGCCAGTTTTGAATGTCAGAGCAAAATCTGCAGCAGATCTTGCCACTTAGGCCCTATGACCAGTAGATCTCTTGGGGCTATTTACTGTGAATAAAGATGTGGTGTCCGTGTAGTCTCTGTCAAGCCCAATAAAAAGAGCTGCAGCACAGATCCTAGAGTTCTAGAACTAGACTTTCCTTCTGAAGCAGAAAACTAAAAACCATTTGAAAAGCAGCTCCTGAGCCCTGATAGAGATGGATCTTCTGACCATGGGACATCAAGTGACCGTGCAGCCAGATGACTGTGCCCATTATGAGGTGGATTGTGTTAGAGTCAGACAGGCACAGCAGTAATACTTTATACAATGGAAATGGTTCATTTGAGATTGGGCCAGAAGGGATCCAGAGGACACAAGGAAGTTCCATCTGCCTCAGATTCCTGTGTTATCTACCTCTCTTGCTCAGTTCACACCTAAGGCCTTAGAGTTAGTTCCCTACAGCTGACAAATGAGAAAAAAACTTGGACCTAGTTCATGGATGGGTTGTCTTGACAAGTTAGTGCTAGCAGTCATTGGACCACCATACTATAGCCCTGTTCAGGATGGCACTGAAGAAGAGTGAAGGTCACTCCTCCCAATGAGCAGAGCTGTGAACAATTCACTTGCTTATTCACTTTACAGGTAGGGGGAAGCTGTCTGAGTTATGGGTATATCCGGACCTATGGGCAGTGGCAAATGGTTTGCTGGTTGGGTTGGAAGCCTCAAAGACTTGAAGTCAGGAGACAAGAAGATAAGAAAGCGTGGAGAAAATCATGTAGATGGATCTCTGTTACTGGGCACATAGCACCTGGGTCTCCATCTCAACACCAGGCACACCAGAGCACCTCCTCTACAAGTGTGGCACCAAACCACTAGGTGGGCAAGATGTCTTGAGGATGCCAGCCAGCCTCTCTCCCTAGCGTCTCCAGGACTTGCATGACAGAGGGGATGTGGCGCAGGGAGAGAGGGTCTGCATGGCCCCAACAGTATGACTGCCATCTCACTAAGACCAGTCTAGCAACCGCTGTACTGAATCACTGAAACTGCTGTACTGGTCACCAGAGAGACTGACAAGGAACACTCTCCATCTGGCACACGTTCCTTAAGGAAACCAGTCAGTCACTTGGAGGTGGGTTTTTTTCCATCAGACGCCTTCTACCCTGAGGGAGCACGGACTCAATCTTACTGGAAATGGATATGGGTTTGCCTTCCCTGACCCAGTGTCTCTGCCAACCCCTCTGATGTATGTGCATATCTAGATGGTGTTTGAGGAGTTAACACCCCAAGGGCAACCCTTGACCAGTTGGTGCCAGGAGCCAGGAAATGATCCATCCTTACTTTCTCTCCTTGAGAGGATGGTCCTCAAAGGTCCAAGGAGCATGGAGCCCATTTGACCACACCAGGAACCAGCTCAACAAGTACATTGGATCGGCTTTCTTGCCATCTTGTTTGACATCTCTTACTCCCCCAATATTGGTGCCTGTGTTTCCCAAATCAACCACCTCCATCACCCTCCTTTCTCAGGCTTTGTTTTCTGAGAAAACTCAGGCTAAGACACTAACCCAGATCTCTTCATAAAACATGATTTTTCTGTGAAGTGAGATGTCCACGTGCTATAATTCAAGCAATCTCAACTCACATGGACACAAGGTGCTTTTTTGTTGCTTGCTTGCTTGTTTTTAGGTAAGAAAAAAAATTTGGAGAACACAATATATCAGGTTCCTGCTTAGGTTATGGTAGGTTCTGTTTGTGGATGCAATGCCCATCACACTGGTCTTCAGGTAGGCTGGTCAGGTGGTGCCTTGCACAGGGGGCTTGGCTGGGGAGTGGGTGGGCCTTCACTCACCAACCAGAGTCCTAGTAACCGGCTGCATCTGCCCAGAGGAAGGGGTGCTGCTCCTAATTCCCAAAAGGCACTGGTGGCTCATGAAGTCCTGTACCTGAGAGGCACTTCCACCCAAGGAAGCCACATCCCCTCTACCCCAGAAAACCATCCTATGGGGCGGCAAAGTGGGGCCTTTTGACTTGTTGGTGGCACAGCTTTGAGACTGTTCTTGTAGGTGGTACCTAATCATATTTCACTGTAAAATGAAAGATGAAACTGATGAAAAATCTAGTTATAAATCCTCTAAGAGGAAGCCAAGAAAGAGATGCAGGTAAGCTTGTTTCCAAGAAATGAACTAAAGAGCAGGAGGGATCATGCTGTGGCCCAGGTGACCTCAGCATTTGGTGCTGGCTTTTCCTCATGGCCTTTCCCAGATGACTGTTCCTGACCCTTCTCAGGTGAGGGGATAAACTGATAATGAGTGCACTGACATCTTCCGTGCAAGGAGGGAGTCTGCCCCCATCCTGTCTGTCAGCCCAGATCAGGCAGCTGAACTGGAGCACACATTTGCCATGGCTCTCCAGCATGCACATTTGGGAAACTGAGGAGCCCCCTGGTGGACCTGGGCCCCCAAATTCTCACAACTCTGCTTTCTCTTCTGTCTGATTTCAAGGAATAGGAGACTGGGAAGTAGCTACGCACTCACCCCTATCTGCCAGTTGCCTACTGCTGGGGGTCTACACACCTGTCGGAAGTGACCCAGGAGGAAGTGAGATTTGAAAGGTGGGTGAGATTTCTGCAGACTGTCACCTGCACGATGGGGAGAGTATCCCAAAATGTGAGGGACTTGTTTTGCATCTTAGGCAGGCTGAGAGTGTGGTTCCTCTTCAGACCCAAAGAGGTGATTCTACCCCCTCTGCTTCCAAGTAGCAGGGAGGGAAAGAGTGGCCCTTTTGTATAATCCTGGAACCCCACTGCTTGGCCAGAGTCCCACCTCTGCTGCCTATGGGCTCTGTGACATGAGGCAACTTCTTTAACCTCTCCGTGCCTCAGTTTCCTTATGTGGGAACTGAGGACAATAGCAACTAACCTTTACTGACTGCTTACTATGTGCCAAGCCCAGTTCAGAGCTCTTGACTCATAAATTTATTCATTTCTTCCTCATAATGATCTTGAACGAGACACTATTCTTGTCCCCATTGTACAGATGAGAAAACAGAGTCACACAGCTGGGGAATGGCAGAGGCAGCATTCAAACCCAGTGGTTGGCTCCACTGTTCTGCTCTCAGCCATGCAATAATGTGGCAAACATCACCTCCTTCACAGGGTTTGTTGAGAGATGGAGGTGAGTTCATCACGTGGAGTGCTTAGAGCACCTAGTGCAGGCCACCTGCTCAATAAATGTGAGCTGCCACCATCCTCCTATTCTGCTCTCACTCGGGGCTGCTGGCTGCTGAGGTGGCGGAGGGCACAGGCATAGAGCTAGGACAGCAGGAACCAGCCTGGGAGAGCCAGGGTGTCGTGGGTCTACTTCTCCCTGGCAGTCCCCCTCCCCCGCCACCCCCCCCCCTCCACGCAACAGGGAGGAAGGCACAACTCTCTCTGTCTAACAGTCCACAAAGAAGTTCTGTGCTCCCTTTGGGCCAGGTGACCTGTGATCCCATCCCCATGCTTCTGAAGCTCTGAACACCAGCAGAGAAACCCTATCACTCACCTCCTATTGCCCCAACAGGCTCTTCCTTTCGGTTTCAGTTTCCTGATGAGGAGACATGCCTTTTCTCCAGGGGACTGACCCTGGGGGTTCTGCTCCCTGTGGTTGCTGCACACCCCCCATTGTCAGACCCATTTCCTGCCTTCTCTGCTCTCTGCACTAGCAGACTAACCTCTGCGAACTGTTCTCCTTGACCCCCTTGTCAGCGGGCTTCCTGTTGGGCTTGGTCAACGGGAGGCAGCAGCAGCAGGAAAGAAGGCAGGAGAAGAGGGGTCAGAGGATTTCCTCCCTGCTTCACTGGGGCCCGATGAGGGCTGTGACCCTTCGCCATTCCAGCTTCCGCTGAGGAGATCCCTCCTCCGCAGCACTGGCCCCTGGACTCTGGGAACTGTTTCCTCCTCTTGTCCCTCCGTCCTAGGGGTGCTCGTGGCTTCCCCCTGTTCCTGGTGTCAGGGTGCTCCCACCCCTGTTTGCTCCCCTTACCCATTTCACACCTCTGTAAACTGTGCCATAATTCATGCTTTGCATTTCCACCATCTGGTTGAACTCCGGTCCCTGCCAGGACCATGGCTGATAACGCTCACACAAGAGAGGATCGCTTTACGCACGAAGCCCAGAGGTGGCGCTGTACCTGTTCCATTAATTATTATTCCAAAAGCTAATCTGAGTGAAAATGTTGACTAGCATATTGTTAATGTTCATTAACATTAAAATTTAGAAATGATGGATGAGCATAAGAAAGAAAACAAATACCACCCATATTCTCAGCACACAGAGATAAGCACTGTGTTACCACACACATTTTTCCTTATCACAAAGGGAGCATCTTGAATTTTTTTACTGGCTTAAACATAGTACGAATAATTTTCTTCCTCAATAAGTATACTTCAGGGGCACCTGGGTGGCTCAGTCGGTTAAGCGCCTGCCTTCAGCTCCGGTCATGATCCGGGGGTCCTGCGCGAGCCCCACACTGGGCTTCCTGCTCAGCGGAGGGTCTGCTTCTCCCTCTTCCTCTGCTCCTCCCCACCAACGCTTGTGCTCTCTCTCTCTCTCTCTCAAATAAAGAAAATCTTTAAAATAAATAAATAAATAAAGATACTTCAACACTAATGAAGTTACTTCTAAAACCTCTAACTCAAAATTCCTAATGGCTGCATAGTACTCTGTGTAGGGCCACTCCTATACTTTAATCAGGCCTCTGTTGACAAGCATTCAGGTAGGTTCCAATTTTTCCTTATTATAAACACTGCTGCAATAAACACCCTCGTACAATATAAAATACTTGAAAATACAACCGATAAACAGTCTTCCTCCAGCAAAAGTCGCACATAAGCTGCAGCAGCGGGGTCACCCCCTCTCAAGAGATAATAATATCCGCCTTCCCTGCCTCCCACTGATGTTGTGAGGTTCAACTGAGAAAATGGAGACGTCAGTCCTTTATACACTGTGACCTGTATGGGGTGACACTTACATACGATCCAATTCTTTCACAACGACCCCGCAAGGCAAGCATGGTGGATATATCCTCGAGGCATGTCATACCGACAATTTTGCCAGACATAAAGAACTGAAGGCTTACTTTTAGGCTTTTATACATGATATCTCTTTAGCACAACAAAGAATTGTGTGTAAGAAAAGCAGCCTTCCAGTACCAGAGTAAACGACCAACTGGTAGTACATTCGATCTGTTCTGGTGCATGTTAACTCATGGTGCCCCTTCCAGAAGACCACGTCAAACAACTGAAGGAATCTGATTCATCCGAGAGGTCCCTGGGGCTTGGAGGTCCCTCCCTGCCAATGTTGGTTACCCCAACCCCTAGAGCTGATTAGTCATGATAACTACTTTCCAGTCCTTTCCTGGTAGTCTCTTCCAAAAAGCACTTCAGGTTAAAAAAAAATTTCTTGATTAAAAAAAAATAAATAGGGGCACCTGGGTGGCTCAGTCGTTAAGCATCTGCCTTCGGCTCAGGTCATGATCCCAGGGTCCTGGGATCGAGCCCCGCATCGGGCTCCCTGCTCGGCGGAAAGCCTGCTTCTCCCTCTCCCACTCCCCCTGCTTGTGTTCCCTCTTCACTGTGTCTCTCTCTGTCAAATAAATAAAAATAAAATCTTTATTAAAAAAAATAAATGTAAAAAAAATAAATAAATAAAACTGAGCAATAGTTTAGTTTTTTGTTTTTTTTTTTTTAATTGGGACTTTTATGTCAAGTGGAGAAGCTACATTGACATCTCATGTAAAAACCACCCCATCACTCAGAAGAAGGCACTCCATTTTGGATGAATTCGTGATTTACCTTGTACAAATTAAGTTTGTGGATGTTCTCTGCTCTCACTGAGGCAATACAAGTAAAATGTCAAACAAAGTTTCCCGGAGCAAGAGTCCTACACAGCTTTCAACTCTTAATGAAAGGCACCAGACAAGTTTTCAAAATCTGACTTGAGTCACGGTAATGCTATTTGTTAACTAGTGTGAAAAGAAAAGGGTTCAATGCGTTAAAGTGGTGATGTTCTACCAAGGAAAATGATGTTCTGAGGCATGATATTCTTTTTGATTGCTTCTTTTCTATTGTGGTTCCATTTTGTCACAAAAATTCAATAAAGGGGACATAACCCTATGTTATAATGCCATAAAGTGTTTTTATTTTAAATCCCCGTGAATTAAGAAGAGGCACCAAGCCTTCTCTCTGACTCTTTTCTCAACTACTTGTTCCTTTTTATCTCTTCTGGGAAGGAGAGAAAGGAGGAGTAGGACATGGTATTTGTGTGCCAGATATAACTCACCTCAACGGCACCAGGGGTCCACGGCTTGCTTTCTGTGTGAGTCAAGGAAGCACCTGCCACCGAGTTCCACAACCTGATCTAGGGGTCTTGGCAAGGAAAGGTGTGCACACCTTGCAGAGATGCTGAAATTGCCTTTGTTTCCTTCCTTCCTAATCTTACGTCTGTAGATATTCCGCTGTTTCCATGCGTTTATTCATTTCCATCACCACCACTGCCTCATGGTTTTTTTGCGGTTGTGTATTCAACCAAAGAAAATGAGTAAGAAAACAATTACGATAGTGGAAAAAGAAAGATTCAAAACTGCCATATGTGAGACCCATGGGAGTCCCTGATTAATTTTCATTTTCATCATTTAGTTCTAAGCTTGGCCTGATTCACTAAATGTAAGTAAGTATGGTCATGGACTTGATTTCCTTGCAGCTTTAGGGAAAAAATGAACCAGCCCAAGTCTCTTTCTTACCATGATCAGTTCCTGAAAGGCAAGGTCTAACTCCATGTGCCAGTGGCCCCAATACCCCAGCAGCAGACCTCTGTCACCCAGCAATTCCCAAAGTGGGAATTTTGAAAGATTTTAGAGAGCACTCAGCTAACACTGAAAGCATCATGTCATAGATAAAATTGTCCATTCCTTTGTCTGTGCTTCCCTGGTCTTTTCTTGGATCCATGTTCTCCTACCCATTTTGAGTGCCCAAAATACTGATTCTGAAATAAGAATCTGTTAGTGAATAGTTACAAGGGTTAGGACACTCAAGGAGTCTCGCTGGAAAAAGAAGGACCAGCATGATAATGGCACAAAAAGTACTTGGGGAAACCCAGAAGAGGGGAGACCACTGTATGTCGGCAACCATTAGGAAAGGCTCCAGAGAGGAGCAGAGGTGAGCTGAGCCTTGGACAGACAGGAAGGTCAGATGGGACTGAGCGATGTGGGCAAGAGGAGGAAAGACGAGGCATTTGTGGAGTGCGGGCTGACAGAGGTGAAAAGGTAAGTCCGAACAGGTGTGCTAAGAAACGGAGAGTCTGATTAGAAAACGTTTTCACAAAGGCAGCAAGTCTCTAGGAACCACTTAGTTCAATGAAAGCCCAAGAGATTTGGACTTGATCCTACAGGCAAAAGAAGGGAGAATGGCAGGGGGAAGATATCTTTAAAGACAATGAATGTGACCCTTATGACCAACATTGGTGTCAGGAGGCTCCCACACAGTCCAGCTGAGGGGCTGTGAGACTAAGGAGGAGACACAGTGGCTGTGACAATGGAGAGGAGGGTAGAAGTGAGTGATCGAGGCTGGCCAAGAAGACTCCACAGAACTCTGGGAGCTGCCCAGGGTCCTCTCGGCAAATGTGTCATGAATAAAGCCTTTCTTTCTCTGAAAGTCTCCCCATTCTAGTCCTTTACTTCACCCTTGACGGTCTGATCAGCTCTGCTGTGCTAAAATGTTAAGGGCAGACTATGACTTAAAATAGGAGCAAGAGAAAAAATTGCACAGTGACAAGAAATATTGAGCTGTGGGCATGCTATAAGAAATAGCATCTCAGAGAATTCCTTCAAAATTCTAGTAAAATATATTTTTCAATAGTAAGAAAACAAACCAAAAAAAACTGGACAGGGTTGCAGGGAGTTACACAAGAAGCCATTTACTCCAAACTTTTCTTCAAGTTGAGGCCTTTGGGTTGTGGTTGATGGCTATTGACACCAAGAGAAAGCACATCAGCCTGGATTAGATATCATTGCTCTGCTTTCCAAATTGCCCTGATGGCTCAGGGTCGTAGCCCGCCACACATCTGGACTCCAGGAATGAGTCATTTAAAGAGGCACCCCCAAACAGAAGTTTCTGTTCTCTCCCCTAGCTCTATTGCGAACTCTGCACTTGGATGGCCTGTTAAACAAATCAGGGAAGAAAACAGGAGTTCTCTAAAGCAGTCATGCAAATTTGCACAGGCAGAGGGTCTGAAAGAAATTGGGCCTGGCCAAAATGACCTCAGGCAGCTGCCAAGGGAAAGAACCTTGCTTCTAAGAATGTTCTGCAGCCTTCCACGTCTCCTTCCATGACAGGCATCAGTGGTGTGACAATTAAGTGTGGTGGGTGGGCATTTCTGTGGGCTGGGAGCCTATTTTAACTTCCAACTGTGGGAGTGAGCTTTAACTCTGTGCTAAAATTAGGGGAATCCAGCAACTCCTGTGGTTATTTCAATCAGTTCCCACTTATTGAATAGCGGCAGCACAGTTAAGTAATAACATGGTAACCTTGCCAAGACATAAATGAAATGCTGAGTGTTGCCCAGTTGGACCTGAAATTGCTTCAGTGATCTAAGTGGAGAGCCAAACCAACAAAAGAGCTGCTGGAACCTCCGAGGTGGGGGGAACTGGGGACATGGAATAGAGTCCCCAAAGGAGCCCCTCTGATGCTTGGGGAAATTTTAAGGGAGCAGGAATCTATGGGCTGGGCCATCCGAATTTCCCTAACGAAGTGCCAAGATTCCCAAGGGTCAGGAAGACTTGGTTTGATCTCCCCTCTTAGAGACCACACCCTGGCTCTGCCAGGGCAGCCCACAGCCAAGGCCAGGGCATCAACGAGACCTTGGCCCTGGTGCGTGAGCTCACACCACACTAATGAGTGTAGTAACGATCTAGATAAGCAGCTTCTTACGGCTGCCCTGTGCAGAGCGTTGTTCTGCCTGGCTCTACATGGGGAGGAGGATTTTTCTTTAGCTGAGAGAGAGAAAGGCCGTGGTGCCAGCTCCCAGTTCAGAGCAGAGAGCCAAGATAAGGAGAAAACGAAAAGGAGGAGGAGGAGGGCAGAACCAGAAGCCTTGAAGGAAGCTTCTTTCAAGGATGCTTGGAGCACCAAGGGGTGCATCGGCCCTGAACCATCCCCACTGGGTTGAGGCTAGAGATGGAGGGAAAGAGAAGGGGGGGACCTGATGTGGCAGAGGTCACTGATTACCACAGTTTGAGCACCCGAATGCTGGGCTTTTCATTTCACCTTCCCTACCCTCCTGACTGTGTTGGCTATTTTCTTCTGCATGGTTAGGTTGATCTGAGTTCAAGTCTAGCCCACAGTCAAGGGGCAGGGATGACACGGGGGCGGGACTGCCAGAAGGCGGGATCACTGGTGGCCATCCTGGAAATCGGCTAAGTGCACACACCAGGATCATTTAGCCTGTCGGCCAAGAAGCAGAATGAACAACAGGGAAGGAAGGAGGAAATCAGCCTACAGTGCTACGGGCCTGACAGTGGTTGTCAACCCTGGCCATGCTTCAGAATTATCTAGGGAGCATCTAAAAAATACTGACACCTGGATCCTACCCCAGATATTCTAATGTAATTGGTCACAGGTGGGGCCTAGGCATCAGAATGTTCCAACTTCCCCTTGCCATTCCAATGAGCTGCAGGATTGGCAGGCACTGATTGAGTCTTTCCAGCAAAGGTCAAGTAAGGGACAGGACTGAACAGAAAGCATGGCATACACTCCAGGTGTTTCCAGGTGGAAAGGCCCATTAAAGGACACTGAAAGAGGACTCCTCATCCCCTACTTGAGGGTCGAGTCACCTCCATACCATCCCTGACAAAGAGAAGTGCCTTAGCCTCTAGAAACCTCTTCTCCCCCACCCCACCCCCGCCAAACACAAGGCCAGGTAGCACATATTGGGACACAGCTGCCTGCTTGAAGGTCACCTTATGTTGAGCTGATTTCAATGATCTCTTCTATTCTTATTCCTATCCTTTGAGTTTTAGTAGAAAGGCAAGAAGAGAATCTCACATAATGTAAAAAACAAAGTCTGAGCACCTGCTGTATTATTGGATGGAAGGTTTAGTCCTGTGATACTGTCAAACCATGAGGAAGCCCACTCAGGGAGGTAGCAGTTCTGAAGTTCATCTCTCCTCTCTCTGCCCCTAGAAGCCCACCTGTCCCATATCCCATACCCTGTACACCATGGAGTCCTTCATGTTCTGACAGGACCATGGGCTTAAGAGCTTAATGGGTTACTTTGCCTTTTTTTTTTAAGATTTTATTTATTTATTAGAGAGAGAGTAAGAGAGAGAGCACAAGTGGAAGAAGGGGCAGAGGCAGAGGGAAAAGCAGACTCCCCGCTGAGCAAGGAGCCCAATGCGGGGCTTGATCCCAGGCCCCTGGAATCATGACGTAAGCTGAAGGCAGATGCCTAGCCGACTGAGCCACTCAGGTGCACCGCCTTTTGTTTTAATAATTGTTTTCACTGCCTTATCCTGAAATCAGGGCTCTACAGAAAAGTTAGTAGATTTTGTTTCATTAATTCATTGTTTTCGTTCAACAAATGCTTATTAAAAGTCAATTTGGTGCAGGGTTCCTGGAGCTATAATGGTGGGGCAGAGGCAGCCATGGTCCTGCCGCCATGGAATAATCACACAGACACATGTCAACCACAAGTGTGATCAGTGGTGTGCAGGAGAGCATGTCCGGAGGCCTGGCCCCGTGTGAGTGCGAGGAAAGGTGAGCAGGTGTTGGCTATGGGAAGGGTGGAGAGCTCAAAGAGCAGTTCAGGCAGAGGAAGAAGCCTGGCAAGGTCCTGGGCGGGGAGGGAATACACGTATAGGAGGAACTAAAAAAACTGGTGTGTGGCTGAAGCCCACAGCAAATGGGAGGGAGCTCAGGAGAGAGTGTGGCCGAGAAGAGGGTAGAAGCCACGTTAGGTTGTATTATCATTATCATGAGAACAGTAAAAGGCCATCAAAAAGTGCTTATCAGTCAAGGGCAAATGTAAAAATGTCAGAAAGAGCCTCTAAATTTGGTACTCTCCTACCCCCAATTTATTTATTTATTTTTTTGTTTTTAAGGATTTTTTAAAAATTTATTTATTTATTTATTTATTTGACAGAAAGAGACACAGCAAGAGAGGGAACACAAGCAGGGGGAGTAGGAGAAGCAGGCTTCCCGTGGAGCAGGGAGCCCGATGCGGGGCTCGATTCCAGGACTCTGGGATCATGACCTGAGCTGAAGGCAGACGCTTAACGACTGAGCCACCCAGGCACCCCAGGATTTATTTCTTTGAGAGAGAGAGAGAGAGCACATGTGCACATATGTGAGGGGGGGAGGGGCAGAGGGAGAGAGAGAATCTCAAGCAGACTCTGCAATGAGTGCAGAGCCCAGTGCAGGGCTCCATCTCATGACCCTGAGATCGTGACCTGAGCAGAAATCAAGAGTTGGATGCTTAACGGACAGCCAACCAGCAGCCCCATTCCCCCAGTTTACGCCATTACTCTGCATTTGGGTTTTAGAACATGGAAAGTTCCTCCTAGAAATTGGAAAATCCTTTTTAAATAACCAGAGGCCTCTGGCATTTATTCATTCTACAACTATTCCCAGGCATCCACTATGCACTGGGCATTGCCCCTTGGCCACTGCCCACATAGAGCTTATGGCCAGGGGAGAGAGACAGACAAGGAAAAACAGCCGAGCTGCCAGGGGCCACCCTGAGACTCCTGATATTCCCAGTGCTTCTCCGCACCTGACCTTCCTCAAACTGGCATTGGCATGAGCAAAACTGAGACAAAGACAATGGCAAACAAAACAAAGTCCCTCTCCTATCAGCCTAGCGATGAGAAACAGGTAATATGCAAAAAAAATACGCATATATACACAAACCAGGTAGTTATAAATGCTATGAAAAATAGATCAGGTAAGGGGGATACCAAATGATGAAGGGGTTGCTATTTTATATACAATGCCTACAGAAGGTTTCTGATTAAGTAACATTTCAGCAGGCAGCACATTAGGAAATTACATGAAGAAACAACATTCCAGGGAGATGATAGAGCAAGTGCAAAGATCCTGAGGTAGAAGCATGCTTGGCATGTTCCAGGAACATAGGGAAGTCAGTGAAACTGGAGGGGAGCAAGCAGGGAGTGGGGCAGCAACGGGAGATTGTCCCTGAGGAATAGAGGGTATGGTGTCAGAGAGGAGGGAGGAACCAGGTCACAGAGTCTCGTAGACCACAGTAAGGAGTTTGGATTCAATGTTGCAATGGAAAGTCAGCATCTATAATAAAGCCTTGCACAAGGTGGTTAAGTGCTGAGAGAAAAATAAATCAGGTTAAGGGGATAGAGAGCAACTGGAAGGCTGGGGAAGCTATTTAAAACGAACGGTCAGAGAAGTTCTCTCTGAGGAAGTGACTTCAGGGCTGAATCTTGAACTATGTGAAGCAGCGACCATACAGATTTCTGGGAGAAGCCAGTTCCAGGCAGAGAAAATAGCACTCAAGTGGGAATATGCTTGACATAGTCTGGAAAGAGCAAGGAGGTCACGGTGGCTGGCACACAGTGTGGGAGGAAAGGGCAGAAGGAGACTGGGCTGGGGAAGGAGGCAAGGGCCAGTTCCAGCAGCCCTCGGAGGGCAGAGTAAGGCCTTCTATTCTATATGCACCACAAAGACTTAGAGGATTTCAAGTAGAGAAATGACCTATCTGTTTTAGTAGGATTACTCTGATCGCCCGGTTGAGAAAAGACAGTAGCGAGGGAGAAGAAGAAGCAGGGGATGGGATTAGCAGTGGCCAAGTAGTTTTGGCCTATGACAGCAATGGCCTCAGTGATTAGGTTGGGGATCGAGTCTGAAAGCAGAACCGGCAGTATTCACTGATGCCTTAGATAGGGAGATGGGGGAAAAATCAATATGGCTCTTGTTTTTGTTTTTTGTTGGTTTGTTGAATGAACCGAATCAAAACCCAGTGGATTTCTGCAGATGGAAGACAGCCTCGGGCAGGGGTAGGCCTGGGTGAGGGGCCACAGCCTGGTGATGGCGGAGAGGTGGAGGGGGACAGGAAGGCATCGTGAGGCCGGGAACAGGGAGCAAGGAAAGGAAGGAGAGCCCTGGGGGGCCCTAAAGAGACGGGTTAGGGGAGTACCTCTGGTGGACAATCTTCAAATTTTGCTCCCTACACTATTTTTTTTTTTTTTAGATTTTATTTATTTATTTATTTGACAGAGAGAGACACAGCAAGAGAGAGAACACAAGCAGGGGGAGTGGGAGAGGGAGAAGCAGGCTTCCCGCAGAGCAGGGAGCCCGACACGGGTCTCGATCCCAGGACCCTGGGATCATGACCTGAGCCAAAGGCAGACGCCTAACAACTGAGCCACCCAGGCACCCCTCATGGATAGGTTTTTGTGACAACATAATTTTCATCCCTCTAGGGTAAAATACCCAGGGGTGGGATTGCTGAGTAGTGGTAACAGTGCATTTAACTTTAGACTGTTAATATGGTGAATTGCACTTGATCATGGTAGAATATCCTTTTTATATATTGCTGGATTTGACTTCCTAAGACTTTGTTGAAGAGTTTCTGTGTCTCTTCATGAGGGATATTGATCTGCAATTTTCTTTCTTTCTTTCTTTTTTTTTTTTTGGTATCATCTTTGTGAGATACAGATTAAAGCAGTGTTTAGAGGGAAACTTACAGCATTATGAAATGCTAGAAAAGAAAGTATTCAAATCAATAATCTAAGCTTCCATCTTAAGAAAGTAGAAAAAGGAGACCAAAATAAACATAAAGCAAGCAGAAAACAAGAAAGAAAGAAAAATAAAAACAGAAATCAGTGAAACAATAGGATCTTTTTGGTATCAGGTTAACATTGGCCTCCTAAATTGAGTTGGAAAACATTCCATCCGCTTTCATTTTCTGGAAGAGATTGTATAGAACTGGTCTAATTTCTTTAAATGTTTGAGAGAATTAACGGTGAAATCATCTGAGCCTGGAGATTTCTCCTTCAGAAGATTTAAACCACAAATCCAGTGTCTTTAATAGTTACAGAACTATTCAGGTTATCTATTTTACCTTGGTGAGTTTTGGTAGTTTGGGCTTTTCAAGGAAAATGATACAGTTCTTCGAAGTTGTTGAATTTATGTGCAGAGTTGTTTGTAGTATTACCTGATGATTTTTTTTTATTGTCTGTGGGATTTATAGCAATATCTTCTTTCATTCTTAGTATGGGTAATTTGTGTCTTCTCTCTTTCTCTCCTCTTTCTCTCTCTCTCATTTCATCTTGCTAGAAGCCTATCAATTTTAATGGTATTTGCAAAGAACCAACTTTTGGCTTTTTAAAATTTTCTCCATTGTTTTTCTGTTTTCAATTTCATTGATTTCTGCTCTTTATTGCTTCCTTCTCTCCCATTGCTGCCATTAAGGGATTGCTTGGGGACTGGGGTATGAGGGAACAGAGAAAAGAAAAAAAAAAGAAATGATGGCTTTTTGCACTCTTTCTGAGAATTAGGAGTCTCTTTCCCCAGTCCTTAAGCACTCCTAGTGCTCTCCCAGCCCGCTCTCTGGAGGCCACTTCCAGTTTTCTGGCTGCATCAAGTTCAGGATGGGGGCGAATAGAGGGAAAAAATGGTAAGCTCCCCACCAGTTCTGTGGCACTCCGATTTCTGCTCTTCTTCCCCAATGTACTTGCTACTACTTACTTTTCAGAGTCTTCATCCATCCTGTCCAGGTTTTATAGTTGCAGTCGTCAGAACCACCAGGTGGAGTGTGTTTCTTCCATCTGATCCAGACTGAAACTTTACCCCCACATTCTTTGAGCTGATTCAGAGAGGGTTTGGGGACCTCCTATGTGGGGCCATCCTATCTTCTACCCCCACCACTGCTCCATCTCCGTGGGCTTCCCTCGCAGCGCGACTGCCGGGACGCCCACCCGTCCCCTTGGGTTCCCGGGGATTGTCTGCAGCTGAGGTTGAGGCAACTTGCGTGATTGGTGCATCCAGGACCAGACACATCTTGGACAGTGAAGGAGCATTTCTTCCTTCCAAGATCAATTCCTACTACATGAAAATTAGTAGTTCATTCCAGAGGAGATTCTTAGTGATTCATAAGTCTTGGGGCATCCTGTTCAAACGTGGTTCTGTTGGTTCTGGTGGCTTATGGTTGATTTCATAAAGTTCTCTTCCTGGCCAGACTGATGGTTCCTAAGATGACTGGATTTTTCTTATAAACTTAGTCAAAAGGGAAGCAAGCTTACCTCTTCCCCAGGTTCCTGCACACTCCTTGTGGTCTTTTCTTATGGTAGGTGATTCGTTCCAAGAAGGCAGAGTCTACCTGAGCTGGGCATCCCCATCATCCTCACAGAGTTGCATAGCAATTCTCCTGGTGCAATTAGAGAGAAATGTCCCAGCTGTGATACCCTGGCAGGCCTGATGGAGAGGAAGCCTGATGCTAAATGAGAAACCCAACCTTGTCCTCCAGGCCTGCCTGAACTGAAGTTGCCTAGCAAGTCCAGGGCCTGTCTTTTTAATATATTTTGAAATTAAAGTCAACATGGAAATGAGGTGGGTGGGTGGGTGGGTGGCTGGGTGGCTCCAACGAAATGGTCATTGTGCACCAGGCTGGATATCTCACTGGTTGTTAGACAATAAAAGAGGATCAGATAAACACAGGCATAACCTCTGCCTCCATTGATAATGTAAATCATCCCTTGTATCATTTGTCTTTGCTTCAGACTGGATACAAAAGGCACAGAAATGAACAATTCATGCCTAAACATGGGAGAGCTTGAAAGCTAGTGTATGTCAGATGTTTACTCTAGGTCATCATTAAGGGGTTGAGTGGATTTGCCTATAAACACAGGCTATTCTGTCAGGGGGCAGTGAGAGAGACAAACTGTCATGTCGTGTGGAGACAACTCTTTTAAAGACACACTGCAACTTTTCTGCCACGCACAGTAAGTTACATAGATAATTCTTTTTATAGGAGATGAAATGTTGTCTCCTGAGCAGTGCAAAGCCTAATGTGTTATAGAAACAATGCTTTCTCTCTCCACTTTGTGCAAATGTCATTTTTCATTATCCACCGAAGAAGAGCTTGCTGGAGAATGAAATGAGAACAACAGCGTCGCCCCTTCTGCAGCTGGTCAGGCACTTCCTGACACAGACTCAGCAAAGACCTGCCCTCCAGCCACGGCAGTTCTCCCCGGGGAAGCCTCCCCCATGGGGAAGTGCGGAGCGCTGAGCCCTGGAAAGATGTCACAGCTTTCCAGGGTATCCCTTCCCACTGTCCTCACTCTCTGCTGAGGGGTTTGTGGGTGGCGGGTGGTGACTGTCGTTCCTGCCCGGTCCAACCAAAGGCAGCTAAAGAAAAATTGCCAAGACAAACAGAACGAGAGCCTTGGGGACCCGGTAATGGGTACAGAGCATAGAGTGTGGTAATCATTCTTTTGATTTGTGCTCAGATATGTTTTCTATTTGCTTTCGCACAGAATGCACATTTTCCCCCCGGATTGCAAATAATCGGAACCAGGGTAAAACCGTCACAGAGTGGCCTTCAAACATCATGTCTGTATTGGAACTGAATGACTGATCAGACACTTAAATATGGAAACTGGGGATTCGGGTAAATTGCACTGATACGGTTTTTAAGAACACACTCGGAGTTGTTTAAATAATCTCTGCTTTCTTGGGTCTCTCTCTCTCTCCCCCTCTTTCTCTCAAGAGTTCTGCATTTTTTTCCTTCTAATTTTGCTCCCATTCGTTCCAGTTTTAGTGTCATTCAATGATGTGGTTACACCTAAGTTATTTTTACATCATTCCTAACAGATAGAACAAGGAAAAGAAGATGAGATTGCATTATCAACATTCCCAATGTCTGGTCCCTCTGCCCTTTTTCCAGGGACAATTTCTTGAGCTAATCCGCATCTTCTTACATTGTTATCAGGGTCTCCTGACAAGCCTCTTTGAAGTCAAAGACAGGCAAAGAAATAAGCACACACTGAATGACTGAATGACCGACACGGCTCCATGTCCTGCACACCCCCTCCCCCAGGAGATTGGGGTGGGGGGAGCTGGTGTAGGAACCAGGGTGCTCACACCATGCTGGGTGAGGCTCCTGTCTGGTGGGGCCCCTGACAGCAGTCAGGCAAAGGAATCCTACCATGGGGCTCTAGTCCCACATTAATGTCAAGCGCTGTGTTTTCTTTTAGTTACTCAAGGATCAAAGGGAAATTATTCAATAAAAAGGAACTTAAAGGGGACTTCTGGGCCAACACAAACCTTAATCAAAAACACTTGTTCAAATGCAGCTTCCCTGACCTGCCTTTTCATATCATCTTTCCAGTTCATATACACATTTGTGATTAAAATAAGGATTTTCTCCATCACAATTCAGCATCCCCTTGCCTCTCAGCTGACCAGACTTTCACAAGGGTGACGTGACAGTTTGTTGCTAAGGAACTGAAGATATATGTCACAATTCAGTGTTCTGATGAAGAAGAGTAAATTCTTTTCAAGAGATTGAATATTAAGTATAAAGAAGCCGTGTGTGCATGTGTGTGTGTGTGTGTACGTGCAGTATTAGAACTGACAACAGCCAGAAGGTTTTACCAAGCGCATTGCTGTCTGAAATGTGGATGATCAGCCACCTCCTCTGTAAAAGCTACTCTTTAATAACCCTCGATCGCCTCACTTGTAAGAACACCGTCATGCGTTTGAACTTTTCACTCCAGCTTGTTTGGCTCCCCTCTGTTCAATGCCTGTTCCCTCACACTGTCGTGTCAGGGATTTATCACACTGTGACCTCGAGTCACTGTTCTCTCTTAAAAGGAGTCAAGCACAAACTTCCCAAGTCTCTAATATTCTAGGTGTTCAGCAGGGAGACTGGAACATGAAATTCCTCCCACGTGAAGTCCACCCACATCAGTGTTTCTCGAAAATCTACTCCTCTTAGTCACGACCTATGAATACGAATAGAACTCGGCTAATGTTTCCCCATATCCCATGCGCCTGAACACTGGGGAAGGTTAGAAATTATATAGTTTGCGATTTCCAGGGAGAAGTGCAATAACTTCACAGTTTTTTTTAAACAGAATTCTTTAAGAAGCAGAACATTTAAAATGTGCCCTTCTTCTTTTGCAGCATGAAAAAAGATCTCTGCCTCTCAATGTGGTTCGCCTGCTATCATGTTGCTGATTCTGTGATCATTAGATAAAGAAAAATGGGAAAATCTCACAGCAGATAATGCCACAAACGAATGGTATGCGTACAATAATAGATAAGGACACACCACGAATTGAAGAGGAAACGGATATATGTAGAAAAGGAAACAGTGATCCTTTGAAATTGAAGATAAGAGCTTAATTACTTATAAAACTACAGGACGATGTGACCTGAATTTCATTGAAGAGAAGTAAACGTCGTGGTCAAATCCTTGGGTACTAGGCCAACATTTTGCTTGAATTCTCTCTCTCTCTATGCAGTAGGGGGCCAATTCGGAGTAACGCATGTTTACTCTGCCTAATTGAGGAGGTTGGACGCTAATGAGTTTTCTGAACACTGCAGAAAAGAATGTTGCATGTGAAAGGAAACCAAAGGGTACATGGAAATGTAAAAAAAAAAAAAAGTTACCAAAGGATACATGGAAATGAAAAAAAAATATATGTCCTGGGAACATGGGAAAGTTCACTTTGGTAGACTGGGAGAAGTCCAAACAAAATAGGTTTTAGAAAGAGGTAATGTGGTTAAAAGACACTCACTCACCCTGGCTAGAATAGAACTATAAACAGAGTTTGACCCTGACCTCCCATAAATGATACAGGCATGTGTTGACAAGCAAACAAAGTATGTCACTTGATTCTGCCCATTATTTATGCTACCCTGGGACTTCCTTCTGTGCCCCTTGGGGTTTTCTGCCAACCACCCCAAAAGTTCAAACTCTACACACATTCTGAGACTAAAGAGTAGGAAGTACGTCTACATTGAAATACCTAGTCAGAAATGTGTAACTGAAGACAAACCTCTGATTAGTACCAATATAGATTCGGTTTAAGGTGATTAGGGCCATTTAGTCTCAAGATGAGAACATGTAGGAGCCTTACATATGCTGGATCCCTTCTGCCCTGGACTCTGTCAAGGGGCAAGCAAAAAAAAAAAAAAAAAAAAAAAAAAAAGCAAGGATGAGGCTCTGCCCTTGGGAAACTAGGATGTGATAGCAAAATTGTATCAGAGACACACAGGACAGCATAAGCAAAGGGTTCTAAGAGTGGCTTTGGCCAGATGTACTCCCTCTGAGAGGGAGATACCTGTCCTGATAACTAAAGGATATGGAGGTGGAGGGGAAAGGAAAGGGTATCCTTGGGCTAGGGAATCATCCAAGGAAAGGCAAGCAGGCTGAAGTAGCCCTGAGACAACCTTGAATATTCTGGTTATCTGTTGGTGTGCAACAAACTATCTCAAAATTTGGTAGTTTAAAACAAACATTTTATTTCGTTCATAGTATTTGTGTCTCAATAATTCACGAAGAGCTCAGCTGCATGGTTTATATCTGATCTCCATGGTGTCAACTGGGGCTAGATGATCCATCTTTAAGATGGCTTCTTCCCTCTTTGGTTTGGCACTTGGAGTCCCTGGCTGCCTCTCTCTCTACCATCTCCCTCGCCTCAACTTGGGCTCCTCACAGCATGGCAGGCTCAGGGTAATAGAATTTCTTACAATAGCCACTCAGGGTTCCAAGAGAGTGTCCCCAGGGTCACAGCTGAAAGTTCCAAGGCTTCTTATGACCTAATCTTGGAACATCCAGACATCACTTCTACTGCATTCTATTGGTCAAGCAGGCCACAAAGGCAGTCCATATTCAAGTGAACGGGATTAGACTCCATCTTTCAATGAGAAAAATCACAATTGATTTGTAGCCAACTTGAACCAACCTCAGAAAGTAATGAATAAAGCAGAATGGTTTAAGTAAATGGCCAATGCCAGAGAGCAGGAGTAAGCACCAGAGCGCAAGGCAGAGAATGAGTATGGAGGGCTTTGAAGGTAAGAGATCTGAACATTCAAATAATAACACCCTTTCTCCTGATATATCCTTTCTTGTGGAACTATGTTCAGCTACACAAAAGAGGGCACCATGATTTTCTAGAGTTCCCAGGCACTGGACTAGGTGAGTGTAGGAAATAGAAATTTCCCATCTGAATCTCTCCAAAAGGATACTCTCTGGTCAGGGCATATTTGGTTGTGAAGAATATAAACTCTTTCAAGCCAGCTTAAGAAAAATGAGGACCTATTCAGAAGCACAGCAGGCAAGCAATAAGAGCATCCCAGGACAAGAGATGGGGTAACTGGGCCACAAGAAATGCTACGAGACAGACTCTGCAAACCCCAGAGCCAGGATGACCCTCTTCGCCCCTGATAGGGGCCTGGGGCCCCCATCTCTGTGCCAGCTTCAATCTCTTTCTTGTCTTCCCAGATGAGCTTTCCCTGCTGACTCATCAGAGTACCCATGGCCGAAAATGGCTGTTCCAGGTCCACATGGCCTTGGATTCCTACATGGCCTATAGGCCTCTGATTCTAACCACTCAACATGATCTGATTACGGATTGGTTCATCTCTTAACTTAAATTCTGGAGGGGCCTCTTGTTAGATTAGACCAGCCTATGGATTGGTGCCCTTTGAGTCAAACAACTACTCTTAGTGCAATCAAGTAGGGTGGGAGAACAGGTTTAGGTGTCTAATAAAAATGTAACATAAAAGCATAGTCACCTAGTCTCTCCCTGCACCTGCCCCCACAATCAGTGAGAGAGCACAGGGGGGAGAGAGTCAAGGAAAAAGGTGCAGGAAGGCTAAGCAACAAGTAAGGAGGATCATGTGGAAAAGAGGCCAGCCCAGAGCTGGGAACTGGGACAAGGACAGAATAACTTGGTCCCCAAGCCCTTCATGCATATCCAAAACCCTTCCCTGGTGGAGGCAGACCCATTTCCTATTGAACTTGCCCTGGCAGCCTTGATGTATGAAGCAGTAAAGTAATGGACAGTAATGGATAGTATCGAAGAAGGCCCTTTCTTATCTGGCTCTCACAGAGGATTTTAATGCTTATAATAGTATTGGGGGTATTAGCCCTCTCTTCCTATATTATTCTCCCGCATACATATCTATACCAAGTCATAAGGCAAGATTAATGTCATAAGCATAAACTCTTTAATTTTGTCAATAGAAATTACTAATTAAAAACTGAGTAAGAAAACAAATCCCCATTGGAGAAAAGTATTAATACTTTTAATATCATACTGTCATAGAAAAATGCAAATCGGGCTTTTCCTTTTCCCTAATAAGCAGACATAATACAGGATAAAGTTTAAATTGATAACAGCTCTTTCAACACTGGAGAAAGGTATTGACCTTCTCGCAGTAAAGGTAAGTGTGAAGTATATTAAAATCACCATTTTCTCAGTAATCAAGTTTACCTCTACAATAACTTTGGACTATGACACTCCTTCAGAAATGCTGTCTGCTCAAAATTCTCCAAACAGCAACCCTGAATGGAATTCTGCTGGGGTAGGAGAATCGTGGCTGGGTAGTCAAAATCAATTTGTTCCTGTGATTGACACGAGGGCCTGCATGTCAGCCAAGCTTTCTCAAACCATCTGTGCTCTGATTATGATCAATAGGTATTCACGATATGCCCAGGAAATGTGCTGTTTGATTACTTCTACATGGGAGAAAAGACAAAACATCTCAACCTAGAGTCTCTTAATGTGGATGTAGAAGCTGGGTGATGAATTATTAGAATATAGAGTTTGCACTGATAAACTTTTGAACTTTCATTGAACTTGTAGATTAAGAATAGGCAGTTTTTCCAAGAGGAAAATTCACCAGACAACCAACAATTTTTCTTTCACATATTTAAGGGAGATGTTCGATCTGGTAAGGAAATAATAGTAATTTATGTCTTTGATAATTGAGAAGGATTATAGTTCTATACACAGAAAAAGCAACCATCACCCGGGCCCTGTGAGTCACAAAGCCATTAAAGAAGAAGCTTCCAGCTTAACAGCAGATGAAACCTCCAGATTTGGAGCATGATGTTCTCCAAGAGGGAGTTGAGAAAAGGAAAAAGAAATCCCCACCTACTTGTAAAATTAGGGCCCCCTCTCTGCCTCCCTTCCAAACAACCATAATGACACTTTTCGAATTCAGCTTGATCTCCTGCACTAAAAGAAACACACACATACACACAGAGCCATTTCTCTGCATGCATAGCTCCCTTGCATACACCGAGATGCACACATGTAACAGACCCACAATGACCCTCAGTGAGAGGCAACCGTCCAAACGTAAGCAAGGAAGCTGCCTCCTTCAATCTGCTGAGACCCATCATTCTCCAAACATCATTTGTCCCGCGTAATCTGTAGGAACAGCCTGGAGCAGATGAAAGGTTAAGAAGGAAGATTGCTGACCAGCTGGAAACATGTGTTTGGTACATTCAACTCACTATAAGAAATTATTTTACTGATAAAATAGTGTCAGCTGAGATCAGGTTCCTAAGAGATGGGAATTACTAATTTTGCTGCAATGACACTGAACAGCTTGTATTAAAAATACACACTGGCTCGTGGCTCTTTGGCTTGTTCGGTACAATGCACCAAAGACTTCAAGTAAATGCTGGCCACTCTCCAGTCCAGTTGCCCTTATTAATAATAGATCCTATCACCTTCCTTCCCAGATCTCCTCACTATAATGTTTTTGCTTCCCTGGAATTCAATTTGAGTCAATCCTACCACCACTTTTAGCATGCAACTTGCTGGATGATCAAAAGAAGGACACGATCTTATCACAAGAGGCTAATAGCTGGTGTTGATAAAGAACCATGGGTGTTATAATGCAAGGCTGGGAAACAGCCAATAAGAATGAGAAACACAGTCTCAAAGCAAAGTCTAAAGATGGAGCCAGAAGCTCCATTTGGGGGGTTCAGAGTGCCTATTTCATTTGCAGGAAAGAGACTTATGCAAGTTTTCTCAAGTCATGGGGGTTAGGTGTTATTAAAAAAAACAAAACCCAGACCTGGCATGGGAAAGCCCATCAGGAGCTTGGGCAGGTCTAGGGACTCATTATTCTGTCTATCTCTTTGTCTTATGGCATCTCTACCTTGCCTGCTGGTCTCTTCTGTCCTCCTATCTCTACTGACTTGGCTTACTCCAAGTTTCTGTTTCCTTACAACTATGGTTTGCACATGACTGCTCATGACCTTGACTCTACCTCCTGGTGTTTAGTTTTAGCACACACTGCTAACTGTCTTATTGGAATTTCTAAAGAGGAGAGAGAGAATTTAGTTGTCTCTACTCACATTTCATGTGGACACACTCTGGGTTAGTGGTCAGCCACTAGATGGACTACTTTAGTGCTGATGACCCAACCATAGGCCGATTCTCTAAGGACCGGGTCTGGGGGTATAAATAAAGCTGTCCCTTCAGCAGGGCCAGTTCAATTTATAAAAGGCTTGGCCGGCATTCTAAAGGTTGATCTGCCTGGTCCATGGGATAAGTGGGAAAGGTTCTGTGGAGGAGGTTACATTTAAGATGATCATAAAAGGATCCTGTGACTGGACAGGCAAAGATGGAGCAAACATTATGCAAAAGCCAAAAACAGGAAAGTAGGGAGTATATGAATATTTTGTTTGGCTAGAGAAGTGCTTCTCATATTTTTCTGTGCATGTGAATCACCTGAGGACCTTTTTTAAATGCAGATTCCTATTTTCCTATTAAATAAACCTGAGGTGGGACCTGAGATGCTGAATCTCTAAGTTCCCAGGTGATGCTAATGTGCTGGCAGAGACTTAGAATAGTAGGGCCAGAGAAAGGAATATGCCAAAGCCTTGTAGGCCAAGCTAAGAAATTGGTACCCACTCTACTTCACCAAGTAGTAAGCAGCTCTGAAGGATGTGGGACAGAAGAATGAGATAATCAGAGTGGTGTTAAATAACAGTTGATGTGGCAATGCTTTGTGGGATAAATCAGAGGAGAACTGGAAGATCAGCTCTTTATCAATTGTAAAGACCAGGAAAGAGGTATTAAGGACTAAATTAGGATGACTTCTCTGGAAGGGGAAAGGAAGGGATATATAAGATAAGATATATAGCCAATTGAACATGCCCTTCCCAATGTCCTTACCCAGTCTTGCCTTACTTAACAAGAGAAGTCACTTCCTCAGGCATCATCTGGTCACATCTTTCCACGTCCTTTGCAGGGTGTCTGCTTTTCATTTCAGATCACATCTAAAGATACACACTCTCTTTTACCTCTAACCCTTAATTTCATTCTCCCTGCCTAACTGCATTTTTTATTGTGTGCAACTTGCCGCATGATTTAACTATATTATAACCACGTAACTATGTTATTCAGCTATTATTTCATTGTGTACCAGTAACCAAATTCAGTAACTATATTTGTTCTGCTGAGGAGTTTTGTAGAAAGCATATCTGAAGGGCACTAGGCAATGAAGTAAAGTCTATTACTGCCTTATCACCATCAAGAAAATGATCTGTTTGTTTGCAGTTCACTGAAGTACATAGCCAAAGAAATTGAGAGAGAGTTTAGGGAGGGCTTGAGTGAAGTCCAGAGATAGAGATGGATGGATACTCTAAACACTATGCTTTGGTTCAAGATGCCCAAAAACAGCTGTGACAATATGCAGTAGGGAAGTTGCCAGATCATGTATTGACAGGAAAAGAGAGATAAGGTGACAAACCTTATATTAGAATTCAGAACCTCTGTTATTACACAGCATACTCAGTCCCTACTATACATTTAGAACCAAGGGAAAGATAAACTTGATGTTAAATACAAATCCTACCTGAAATTTTCTTAAGGCTAAAGGCTTCATAATATCCTGAGATTAAGGCTATAAAGAAGAAATCTGTGCTTACCTATTGGATCGTTCGTGCCATTTTGAGGTCGAATTCTGAATACTGAACTTTGGTTTTCTGGTTGAACATTTGAGGTCCCTGTGCATTAAATAATTTACACACCAAGCAGGACTTTAAATCCATTCCTTTTCCTCCTACTGGGATGGAATTTTGTGCACACATGTGCACTTACATCTCAAAAACCAAGCAGTTGTTGCTGATCAAAAAACAAAACAAAACAATTTTTCCTGTGCTGATAGAAAGAAAGAAGGAAAGAAACAAGGGAAGGAAGGAAGGAAGGAAGAAGGGGAGGAAGGAAGAAAAAGAATTGTTCAGTCCAGGGTATTAGAGCTATTTTGATTGCGCAAGAACATAATCAGAGTCAGGAACACAATGGAGGAAGTATTCCCAAAGGAAATCAAGATTAAAATGCACACTTTGGCCTCCTCCTACAAATGCCAACCTCCCAAGCCCACAGGTCATTTTGTTTGACAATGTCACATCGATTCACATTTCACAACATGCTCTTAACTTTAGAATCTTAATGTGCCGGTTGGAATTAGCTGTGTCTTTTGAGAAGAGCCTAATCTTGACCATGTCCATTTTTGGAGAGACCTCCTAGTTGGTTGGAGGCATTGGCAAGATGCCTTGTCATTTTGGACTGTTAGGTGAGCTAATAAGCTTCTATCTTGTTTTCAAACATATTCACACAAATATACAGATACACATGCATGTGTACATGTACATGTATGTGTATACAAATATATATAGACATGAACTGAACATGCAGTATGTTATGTCCTTACAAGGCAATGGGAAGCCATACTTTGAAGAGGACATGGATTCTGGGGAAAAAAAACCACATTCTATAACAACTGTAGTAATTGTTTCACTATGTATATGTATATCAAATCATCATGTTGTACACCTTAAATATATGTAATTTTTACTTAAAAAAATAAAATAATAAAAAATAAGAAATATGGAAGTGAGACTTCCTATAATCAGTGAAGGCGATGGTAATGGGTCAAACTCTCTGACCCCATTATCAGAAGTAAAATGAGGTTCAGGCCACTAGCAAATGGCAGGGAAGGAAGAGGAAGAGGCTTCTGAAGACTGGTATGAACCCGTGTGGGTCACTGGGAAGGAGAAGGAAACAGACATGCTGGACCCACTTCCTTTCCTCAACTCCACTCCATGCTGGGGCTTAGGACTGTGGACACATTTCTGAGTGGCCTGGTGGTGGCTGTGGGTGGGGAGGAGTAGAGCAAGGAGTCAGCCTGCCATGCTGACAACTTGTGCTGTCTCAAAGGCAGTATTTCCAGAGGGAATGCTACAAATCCTTCTTTCTGCTTCTCTCTGTTTCAGTTCCTTGCCTAGTCCCACTTGGCCAGAAAGAAGAACCACCATCACCATAAGTAACATCCCTTCCCGGAGAGGTCATGGTCTATGGTCACACAGCCCTAAAAAGGCTGCAACAAAGAAATCCAGCTTCTTTGGTTGCAGACTGCTGTAGGCTCTTTCCTCCTGGCCTTGTGAACAGAGCTTCACTTAGCATTTGTGGCTGCCCAGTGGGCCCTGCCTCCAGGCTGCAGCATGGCTACTGAGTTCAAGCCTCATCTGGCACTTCCATGCCGACGTCACATCCTGCCACTCTCTGTAGTCACCCTCCAGGCGGTCATCACCGAACCTACTCCTTGGTCCCAGCATCACCCACAACCACCCATTGCTCCACAAGGCACAGGAGAGCTGAGGTTTCGGGGCCCAAGTGTAGACGCAAATTGGAGTGTTTTTAATGTTACAAGAATGGTAGCAAAAACTCCTGGAGGACAAGAGTTGCATTAATCAGCAAACATGTATTACGAACAATGCCTAAAAAAAAAAAAAAAGGTACTATAAAAGAGTAATAATGATGATAAAAACACATGTGTGTGAGTGGGGTGGGGTTTAGGGGTGGCTTCATGGAGAGCTGGGGTGTGTGGGAGCCACTCTTTCCCAACAGATGTGAGTTGGTGAAGTGAAGATCTGGAGAACACACTCACAATGCACCCAGCAGGAAAGCCACAATGAGGAACCCAGCTGGGGAAGAACCCCATGGAGGACAGGAGAGCCGAACAGCACAAAAATGGCTTCCGCGGAAACACTTGACTTCAGAGCCAGCCATTATTCCCCCGAAGTCAGCACGGACAGAATCCGGCTGTCAAACTGGGGAGGTCCTTACCCCTCCAGAGACCAAAGCAAGGTGTCAGAGAGAGACCCAGCAGCGTCAGTGGGGAGGACGCTGGTCACCGGCTTGCTCTCCCTGCACTCTGAGCTCCTCCCAGGCACCATCCTATACTGCAGACACTGGAACACGAAACACTCCGTTTCCAGTCCTCCTCTGCAGGTAGCCATCCAGACGGGATTAGGTTTGGCCAATCAGATACACCAGCATGAGACCTCAATTTAGAGCCCAGTTAGGTGGGGGGAGCGGCAAGGCACAGAGTCTTTACGTGGCTGGCTCTGCCGTGGGAGGTGGGAGCACCGCCTTCCCGTCAGCACAGTAATTCCACAAGCTGGCATCGCTCCTGGGAGCTGCTTGCCCAGCGCTTCCAAGTGTTCAGAGGCCACTGAATACCTGATTATTCCTCCCCTCCTGTTCCAGCTAGCTAGAGGGATTCCCGTTGTCTGAATCGGCCCAGGCAGTGACAGACCTCCTGTGTTCGACACCCAGAGTGGATCATTTCTTTAATGCCCTCCTCTATGGGACAAAATTATTTTCAGTGGTAATCCTGTAATAAACAGTCATTACTATTATTCTCCTTATTCGTTAGTTTTAAAACAATCACAGGAATAAACTTCAATTTTAGAGATACTATTTCAAAACCAAACATTTCCTGTATGAACTAATTGGCGTTTATGCAATTTTATACACTAAGACACCAAGTGGTCATGTGGAAGGACAGAACTGAATTAACTCGGGTTTTGTTTCTTGGCTTTGCGATCACTGCGCTGTTATTGTTTATCTGTTGTTTAAAAGCAGGAAAACCTAAGTCCTGGGGGCGCTGGAGACACAAGTTATGCCTGAAGCCAACTCAAAGCATCCCGGACTCTTCTTCCTGCGAGTTCTCCTAATTAACTTTCAGGTGGGATAGACTCTTTATTAAAGGACAAGTAATAAAATGTGCTAATTTGAAGGATATATATATATATTTATATATGTACATTTGTGTGACTGTATATAATTAAAATTCAACAGTCGCCACAGCAATTGTTTAGAACATGGACCGACAAAAGATTTTGGGGAAGGAGTATTTTATCACTGACATTGTTTAGAATTGCCGGCATGGGGGTAATAAAAAGCAGACTGACTTAGAGTCGATTTTATTATTGGTTTTAAATTCTCAGCAGACACTGCAGCCCCCCACTACAGGCAGCAGCCAGGAGAGCTGCCCCTGAGGCCTGCGCCAGTGCCCCTGCCCTGAAGTGAGCAGGCGGGGTGAGCCTGAGAGAGCCTGACCCCAAGCGTGAGGGCTCAGGAGGGCCATGCGGCATCAGGGCGAGTGATGAAGAGAGAGCCTGAGACACCAGGGCCTTCACCACACGTGCCAAGGGACTCAGCCAGAGGCCCTCATGACTGCCCAGAGCCACAGATATTGCTAAGGGGGGAAGATCCCCTCACAGACTGCCTTTGGTGAGGAGGAATGGAGAGCCCCAAGCCCTGTTGAAACACTGGTGCCAGATTCTCGGGAGTGAGGTGACTCCCCCACCCGCGTGTGATGGAAATGTGCGTCTCAGCATGATTAAAAATCACTTCATGTCATGAACCCTTAAGGGCTCGCACAAATAGTTGAATCTATAAATGTTAACTCTACCGATGCCAAAATCCCACTTCCATCTAAACTCCTGAATTTCCTTGATTGGTCAGGCAGATGAGCTGCACACCAGCGTGTTCGGGAGAAGGGGGTCAGGTAGGGGGAAGGCCTCCAGCAGAGGCTCAGCCACCAGGCCACGCAACAAGCCAGGCACCGTCTTTAATGAAAGCACCTTCTCTCTCTCCTCCTCTGAATGGTGGCCACCCCAGAGACAGCAAAGGCGCTCTGAGGGCAGAGACCGAGGTGCTGTCCGGGCCCCGTCATGGTCCCCAGAGGTACAAGTCTGATGCAAGGCTAACATCCCAGTTCCAGGGAGAGTCAAGTTCGTCTCTCCACCTTTAGATGACGGACTTTTAACACAAAGGTATAGACTCACCGAGGAAAGAGGACAACACAAGCGGATATTAATGCAGGCCCCCAAGACCCCCTGGGAATTGAGGGGGACGATCCCCTAGGACAAAGAGGACAGCAGTTACTCACCACCCCGGAGGGCACTGCGCACTGGCAGGAGAGATGCAGGTCCACACCGCCTCACACCGAAGGACCACGGGACGTTACGACCTCTCTCGTCTGGGCAGCAGCAGCAGGTCAGATGTCTGTCTGCAGGTACCAAAGACGCTGCCATGGCGATAGGCCTGTGTCCCACCAGCAGCCCATCCTGTCGAGCCAGAGGGTGCTGTTTTATAATTGGAAACGGCAAGCAAGGCAGGGCCACTCGAGCACATGGCTAGCTAGTGCCCAGGTGTGTGGGAGGAGGTGAGCCCTGGCTCGTGCATTTCAAACACCACCCCGGCATCTAAACTCAGATTGCAGCACCTTGTCCAGTAGTGCCAACAAGCCTTGTATCTAAGAACTACAGGCCTTAATTACTCCAGGGAACAGTCTGGTGACGAAACAAAGAAAGGCTCGTTACAAAGGCCCCTTTGTGGAAGGGGCCTTTGCCTAGATTGCTCCAGGCACCCCTTATACCCGTCACCAGCCGGGTGCTAGGAAGCAGCACGAGTCAAGTAACCTCGGTGGGTTTCGGAAGACCCATCCTCAAGTCTCACGTTTCCTGGCCGTGTGATCTGTGTAAGCCACAGATCCATCCCAAGCCCCAGTTTCCTTATCCATAGAATGGAGCCGATGGCTGTGAACTCGACCCATGTGATTCCAGGCCCTAGGGCTGAGTGCTGCAGGGTCAGCGGAGGTGCCAAACAGCCCCGGCCATACCCCAGCACTGCTGAGCATGATTTGTGCCCTCCACAGGCAGGCAAAATCGAACAGTCCTTTTAATGAGGTCCCCACCCCTCCATCCCCCAGCACAGAATAAACACGTAGAATAAGTAAGAGAATGTCTTTGTAGTGCATATTTTTTCTTTTTCCTATCAGGGATCCACCACTCTTGGGGAAGCGGTGGCAGGGGGAGTGGGGGACAGCGTGCAGAAACCCACCTCCTCCTAGGACAGCCAAGGAAGTATGTGCTGTTCCCTCCTCGCATTCTGAAGACCAAGAGAGGCAGGCAGGTGATCAGCCGGGCCAGGCCAGATCTCCTGCCCTACACTTGGAATCTTGAGGGAAGGTGTGAGACAGAGGTTCAAGGACGATGAAGATTCTTGCTGATGTTGCTAGAGTCAAGAGACCGAGGCCCTGAAGCTGTGTCCAGGAGAAGGGACACTGTGGGCTCCTAGCCCACTGTTCCTGGGGGTGGACCTGGGCTGTACTTTTGCTGCCCCAGCCCTGCATTCCTGCTGCTTCTCCAGCCTCCTGTCTATTCTGTGAGCTACGGGATGGATAACCTTCTGATACATGCCCTTTCTGCTTATGTTGACCAGATTTGGGCTCTGCTGTTTGTAACCAAGAGTCCTGTCTCGTACATACTGTGAAAGATATGGCCAGGGAGGAAAATATCCAAAACACAGAAAAAAAAAAAAACCTTTAATCTACTACACAAATATCACAACATGATTTAAAACTGTGAAAATGGGGGGTGCCTGATTGGCTCAGTTGGTTGAGCTTCTGACTCTTGGTTTTGGCTCAGGTCATGATCCCAGGGTCCTGAGATCAAACCCCGAATCAGGCTCCACACTCAGCAGGGAGTCTGCTTGAGATTCTCTCTCTCCCTCTGCGTGCATGTGCACTCTCTCCTTTTCTCTCAAGTAAATAAATCTTTAAAAAAATGGAAACTTTAGGGCGCCTGTGTGGCTCAGTTGGTTAAGCGACTGCCTTCAGCTCAGGTCATGATCCTGGAGTCCCGGGATCGAGTCCCACATCGGGCTCCCTGCTCAGCGGGGGGTCTGCTTCTCCCTCTGATCCTCTTCCCTCTCATGCTCTCTGTCTCTCATTCTCTCTCTCTCAAATAAATAAAATCTTAAAAAAAAAAATGGAACCTTTAAAAAAATAAAACCATGAAAATGGGAAAGAGCCTCCTACCTGACTATAGTGACATGGTAAATGAACTGATTCATTCACCTGGAAAAGTAAGCAGTCATTAGAATAATGGGTATGAAGATGACGTAACAATAAGGCAAGTGCTCATGAGATGGATTGACAAGTGAAAACAGGGTAAGAAATTGTATGTACCAGACAGCTGACCTTCCTCCCCTCAGAATATAAACTCCCTGGGGTTAGGATTTTTTAATCCATCTTGTTGAGGGTCCTACCTCAAGGCACTGGCAATAGTAGGCACTCAGCTAATACTTACAGATTCAGTGAATGAATGAATGAAATGAACAATGAAGTATCTGCACAGGGGAGGGATGGAAAAAGCATTGTCAGATACTCTTAGCGGCTGTTGTAGGCTAGTCAGATTTTTAAAAGCTGTTATTTTCTCTATATCCAGCACTTTCTTTCATGTGGTTTTATTCGTTTTCCTGAGAAGCAAAAATTTATTTTTCTTAGTCTAAACCACTGGTAGGTGACCCAACTTCTCCTAAGATGTCCCCTCTTGAGAAGCCTAAGTTGCCACCAAGCAGGGTGATAAGGGCAAAGGAACGATTGCTCCCCTTGCCAACAGGAAATGCTTGGCTGAACCAGTCCATTAGGAGCTGGCCCTGCAGCCAAGTAAACATCACCTTCCTGCAGCAGCGAGCACCCTGGACCCTCAGAGCGCTGCCCAGGCCACGTCAAAGTCCTCCAGCCCTCCTCCATGCCCCCTGGTCTGTCATCTCTCTCACTTCCTTACCAGGCATCCTTGCCAGCCCCTGAGCACCACAGGATCTAAGCAATAGCAGATTCCACAGCCAGAGGGAGTTCAAAGGGGTCGAGAGCCCAGGCAGATTGGCATTCAGCTGAGGCCGCCACCAGCTTAGCAAGTGGGATCCCTTCCCACCTCGGAATGACTAAGCAGGGGAGCAGAGGAGTCAGCATTCTGCAGGAGTCAGGAGGTGGACTTCAGGCAGCTCTGAACTCTAGCAGCAAAGAGGAAAGGGATATTGATCAGTCAGGTGAACCCTGAGGATGGAATCTGTTACAGACGCGTGGGCCGGCCTGGCTGTAGGCACCTGCTACGATCACCATCTTAAGGCCACCACTGGCTTCTATTCACTCTGACGGTGGTATTCTCTCTCCTTCTCCCTCTCTCCCTCTCTCCCATCACCCCCCCCACACACACACACACACACAACTTGCTTCCTGATAAAATAAAGCCGTGCAAAGGAAAATGCTGGACCCAGAGCAAAGACACACATGAAAGCACACACCCTGCACAGACTCCACTTGGCCTCCTTCATGTCGTCTCCAGAAATTCTTCTCTACAGCTGCCACTTCCCCATCTTATATAAAGACCTGTTAAGTCCAGGTTTGATCCTACCCAAGACCACAAGCCCCAGGCTCCGTGGCCCACCCTGAAGGCATTTTTCCCCTTCTGAGCCTGGGCTGCAGTTTCACGGGTTGCCCACAGTGTGGTACCAGCTGGGGGGCAGACCTACACAGAGCTCTGGGTCCCACTATGCAGGTTCTCCCCCCGACTAAGCTCCTCAAGGCACTGGGAATCGCCGAGTGCCCTCTCCTCAGAGCTCCAGGTCCCAGCTCTGTGTGGTCCCCACTCCAGGCTGCGGAGGCAGTGAGCCACTAGGCAACCTCCTTCCACCAGAGGTCTGTATGCCTGATCAATCGGAGCTCTAGAAGATCCTTCTCATAAGGAAAAATCTGTGTCCTAAGATGGCCGACGAGCCAGAGAAGGAGTCCCAGTCCTTGCCCCGGGGCTCTTCCGGGTTCTTCTCCCTGCCCTGCTTCGCGCACGCGCCAAAAGTGCCAAGTATGTGGAAGTAGATGTGTATAAATTGCCCACTTGGCTTGTGCTCGGGGCTCAGACCTTTGGAGATCACTTTCCTCAGAGCTCGCAGGCATTAAATAAACCTCCTATCCTCCAAGATCTCCGGGTGCTGCTTGGTTCTTCCGTGGGGCAATCCAGTCCAGGTTCTGTAACACATCAAGCTTCTAGGTGCTAATAACCCAGCCTCTTGCCTCTGCTTCCCCAGCCCTTGGGGTGGTAGCTGCTTCCTGCAGTTACCTCTGAAATACCTCAGGGTTCCTTTTTTGCCATTTCAGTCTGCTAATACCAGTGTAAGTAAGTGCCTTTATGAAATACTCTGTCAAGATAACTATGGTGATCAACTTCTTACCTCAGTCATGTTATATGATCAAAAGACTTTCTGGAGTGGTATTAGCAGTTTTGGTTAGTTTTACTGAATCCAACTTAAATTAAAATTCATTGCTTTTTTTCCAATTATGCTTTAATTTTAGAATCTTTTTTTTTAAAAAACCATGGTGGTTTTTGTTTTCTTGGGTGGAATCCTATACCAACACTGGAGAAAAGCTATTAGGAAAAGAGGTTGGATTGAACCTGCTAGAGAAGATACTTCTCTGGGTAGTTTGATGGAGGGTCCATTTCTTCCTCACTTAAAGTGGGGAGAATTTTTCATTCATCATGTTCAAATGACAATCCTCAAGAAAGTTGGAAGTTAGCACCCACTAAGCTGTCCAACTTATTGACCATTTCTTATTTCTGAGGGGTTTTAGGTGCAGAAGAACTGTAGAGGAACATATGTCTTTTAAAAAGCCAGGGATTCCAGAAGTCTTGAAGAAAGAGGTTCTTGGCAAGGGAAAGAAGACTCAACTTGAAAAGAGAATGCTACAGAAGGATACACAGATAAAGTTAAGCAACCTAACTATTCATAAAGACCAAAGGGAGGCCACCACACTCTAAGTCAGAGGGAGAGGGCTATTAAAATCACAGGTGGTTGCAATAACCACACACCCATTCAGTGCTGAATTTTCAATCCCTATCTTCTTACTTTGGGAGCAATTAGTCTTGGGTGAAAAATTGCACTTGCAGCTAATTGCACCTGCAATTACCTACTTCCGGGTGCAATTAGCCACTTGAACCTAATTCTGAGTGTGCAAGTGTTTAATTTCGTATGTGAGGAGGTGATTCCACATACAGTTAGTTGTGCCCTCAGTCTTTGCACCTGCAACTCATTGTGACTAATAAAACAAGTCTTCATGCAAGTCAGGTTGAAGGCACATATGGTGGACCCTGCTTAGGGACCCTGCTGGAGGGTCCAATCCCTCCAACAATTGGATTGGGTGGACTGCCAGAGACACAAATGTACTGAAGGGAACCAAGGGACAAATTATTAGAACCTGTCACTCTTTGGATCTATGATTACATTACCCATGTCCCCTTCCTACAACATGCTCCTCCCAAACTATGGAATAAGAAGTCAGCAGACGAGGGGCGCCTGGGTGGCTCAGTCGTTAAGCGTCTGCCTTCAGCTCAGGTCGTGATCCCAGAGTCCTGGGATCGAGCCCCACATCGGGCTCCCTGCTCCGCGGGGAAGCCTGCTTCTCCCTCTCCTACTCCCCCTGCTTGTGTTCCCTCTCTCACTATGTCTCTCTCTGTCAAATAAATAAATAAAATCTTTAAAAAAAAAAAAAAAAAAAAAAAAGAAGTCAGCAGACGAGAAGCCCGGCTTGGCAAAGATAACACAGCAACTCTTCTGCTGATGTTCAGAAGCACCCATAAGGCACAGGTCAGGTCAGAAATGCATTTCAGCCAATTCTCCATTATTTAAGATAACTCTGAAGAGGTTGTTCAAAACACTTAGGTAACAGACATTTACTGAAATCCTACTATGTGCTCAGTCATATAGCAAATCCAGAGATTAGTAGGCATGGCTCCTCCCTTCATGTTCATGTCAGTTCCACAAATATTTACTGAGTACCGACTATCTGCTTGGCATGTCCAAGTGCTCATGAGCTCATTGGGAAAATCCACTTAATTCTCTTTCTACAAACATCTATCAACACCTCTCGGAATCCACATTGAGGTGGGGAAGAGAGATGTTAAACAACAGTTTACACAATTAATGTCTTAATTAATGGCTGTGGGAGTGCATAATCAGAGGCTGCCCTGGGCTGAGAGTTCAAGTTAGGCTTGTCCAGAGAATTGATGCTCGAGCTGAGATTTGAAAGATCACTAGGAGTTACCCGGGCAAGCGGCTAGGGAGGGAGAGTCTCAGCTAGAGGGATGACACTGCAAAGGCTCTGATGCAGGAAGTATCATAACACTGAGATGTGGAAGGATGGCTAGAGTGGCTGGAGCAGAGAAAGGGGATGGGAGGATGAGGTTTACATGATTAGTGAGAGGAGGTTCTTCAAAGTAGCCCAAAATGCACCCCAGGAGAGAACAGATGATGGTGGCTGCTGGGAAGGAGTGCACTGTGTGGCCTCTCAACATTAGCCTGTAGGGACTCTTGATGTGAGATATATTTTTTGCCCCTCCTCCTCTAATCTGACTGATAATGTCTTCATTACTGGACCCCAGAAGAGCACAAAGGGGCATGAGGTGGAGGGAGCACAAGCAGCAAATCAACCCCTCCTTCTCAACTGCACAACCCTGAACTTAAACTTAGGTAAGTAACTCTAATTTGGAGGTGAGGTTGAAGATTTACATTAGACTGGACTGGACTTGTAATACTTGAAAATAAACCTCATTTTCAAAATTGAGGCTCTTCTAATAGTTGAAAGGGATCCAGAAAGCAGTAAGATCTGCATGAAATGTCTCTAGAGGATGGGAAACAGGGACCCACCTGAGCACTTGAGGCTTGAATGGAAGAGACATGCAGCCTCTTTGTGATTACACTCCACTGAAGTCTGAGAAGGCAGGGAAGATTCCACAAAGGTAAGAAGGACTGTGGGATTTGATAGAGAGGAGCACTACAAGGGAATAAGAGTGAGAACACAGGAGATGAAGTCTGCTCTCTGTTGAGTGGGAAGCCTCAAGAAGTTGAGCCTAGCAAGAGCGGATGATCTGAGGTGTGAGCAGTAGGGTTGGATTAAATGGGGTGAAGTCAGACGGGAGGAAGCCATGAAGGCCAGGCAATAGGAGTTAGGAGTCTCTAGCATCAAAACTGGCATCTCCTCCAGACTCTTAACAAGCATTGAAATGACTGAGTTTGAGCCTAAAGTGGGGTTCATCTACGTGAGTTCCCTTCTAGGTCTGATTAGGACTCCCCGCCCCCTACTTCTTTGTGTATTGTCTGGTGGGATGGGGAGAAGTCATTGTTGTGAGGCATGTTAGCCCCTTTGCCAGCATTCCTGGCCACAGTGGAACATACGCTGTGTAGGTCTTTAAGATATAGGGAGAGCATCCTCTCTTTTCCCACTTTCTTTACGGTGGCCAAGACTGGCTTGATGTTCACCAATTCAGCTACTCCTCCCTCAAGATACAGCAAGATCCTGTTTTCCAGCCTCCCTTTACAGTTAGAGCCATGGATCTGGTTTCCAGTCAAGTGGCCAGTATAGCCCTGGGCCCTAAAACATTCAATCCAGCCTTCTATGTATTCTCCCCTCCCAATTCATAAGACTGGAAATAAAGGACTTCAAGATGGTGGAGACACATGCTAGCAAGAATCTGCTTCCCTGCTGACAGAGGCATCATCAGAACCCAATTAGGCCATGACACAGGCAGGGAAAAACCATGCTTGGTTAAAGCATTCAGATGTGGATGGGGCGCCTGGGTGGCTCCGTTGGTCAAGCATTGGACTCTTGAGTTCAGCTCAGGTCATGACCTCGAGGTCCTGGGATTAAGCCCTGTATCAGGCTCCCCACTCAGCGGGGAGTCTGCTTGTCTCCCTCCCCTTCTGTCCCTCCTCTAAAATAAATAAATAAATCCTTAAAAAATAAAAGCATTGAGATGTGGAGCTATTCAGGACTGTAGTGTAGCCTAGTCTACTTTAACAGGGCAATCCACCCCAGCCCCAGTGTTCCCTCTCGCTTCCCTCTGCACCTGTCCCACAACACCCGTCCCACAACACCCTTGGCCTCATTATTTTCATGCAGCAGAATATTCACAGCTCTAGAGGTGGGGCAAGAAGACCCAGGAGGAAAACACTTAGGCCTTTCTCTTCCTTGACCACATTACTGCATTGCCACACCATGGCCTTTGCTGGTCCCTCTTCCTGGAATGCTCCTCCTCCAGATGTTCGCTCTGGTGGCTTCTCCTCAGCCGAAGGGACCCTTTCTCAGAGAGGCATGGGGCCACCTGCCAACAACTTACCATTACAGTACTCTCCTTTACTGTCTTCATGGCACTTACCAATCTATGAAGTGATCTTGTTTACCGTCTTTCTCCTAGGATATCATCTCCATGAGTACGAGGTCTAGGTTTTTATATATTGCCATTTCTTTAGTGACAGAACATGCCCACACCTACTCAACAAATACATGTGGAATGAATGAATGAATCAATGAGTGAGTGAATGAAAGAAGAGAGGGTATAAAGATTCATACCTCCAGGCTATCTAGGCTCACCTCCTTTACAGATGAGAAAATCGAGCCCTCCTCCCTAAAAGGAGGAACCAGAAAAGCATCTAATGCCACTCTACCACGCTAGCTGTTTCTGGAGTGCTGAACTTGGATGTGATTTATTCAAATGAAAACTCTGGGGGAATTGTTTCAGAGGGATCCATAAAACAAATGTCATTTGCACCTGGAGAATTCACCCAACCTTCCAACCAATTTCAAATATAGTTCCTTAATGCAGATTTGACGAATTTGAAATCTCTTATACAAAGCCATTTATCATCTAATGTGCGCCTGCCCTGCACCGCAGTTTAAGTTATAGCTTTTAATGGGATAAAACATTTCTATAAAATCATCAAAATACCTTAAACCAAAACTGCCTATGAGAAATTGATGAGTTTCAAGCATTGATTCAACCCCTGAAAACATCAACCTTGCCATTGGCACCATGGGCACTTCTAATAAAAGCAGCTAAGGAGGTATAATGAATATCTAATGAACCATTTTGTACATCTATGTGGTTTCTCGAATTGGAAATAAATCAATGAGCCTTAGAAAATGCATATTTTAGTGGTATATTCATAAACAACAATCTTGTTTTTCTATCATGACTCAAGTGTCATTCTTTTTATAACACAACTGAAGATTTAATCATTAACTTTATATATATATATATACATACATATATGTATATGTATATATATACACACATAACCCAGAATGTAGAGGGGGAGGGCATCCTCAGGCAGTTTTGGTTCTTAAAATGTCCTCGTGTATGGAAGCTCTGTGGATCATGAGGTAAAACCGAAACACTCACCATCTAGTAGTGAACACAGGGCATATGAATGATAACTGGTAAATGACATGGAAACTTCCATGAATACAATACCAGGAGATAACCTAGACTGAGCGCTGGGGGACAACATGAAGGAAAATAGAGGGCAGGGTGTCCTGCTTTGCAGGCACTGTAGCTGAGCCCAGCTGCCCCTCCGGGCCGTCTCAGCCAGGGGCAGCTGGTCTCACTGGCCTGGACCAAGCTCCTCGGGCAGTCCAGTCAGGCACTATGTTCCCCTGCAGGCCTCCGCACGAAACCCTGCCTAAGGTCCGGCTTGGTTGTCCCACCAGCTTCCTCAGCTGGAAATGGGGAAGTTGCTTCCCCTCCTGTTGGCATGGGCTCAAACCCTATGATCCAAAGCTGCCTTTCTATCTCAGCAACTTCCCTTCCAGAGGCCAAATATAACCATGCCTTTCCCGGCTCACAAAAATTCCAGTCAGACAGCCATGCATGGGGACAGCCAGCCAAAGAGCGTCTCCCCAGGCCAGCCCACAGCCAAAAATAACAGCCACTCGGTTAGTATGGGCTGGATATTTTTTTTCCTGTTGCTGGGACTTTGGAGTTATTTTTTGTTTGGGTTTCGGATTTTGTTTTTTGTCATTTGGAAATAAATAGAGTAACTACAGAAGAAGCTACGTCAACATCCCACATTAGGCTCATGGCTTTAGTGCCCGTCGCCATATGTCATGACCGGAAGGTACTGATCTCTTATACCTCCCCAGTCACCTACGCAAAAAGAAGAGTCTAGCAAGTGCATCTCCTCCCCACTCTGTCCAGCAGTGCTTCCTGCGGGGCCCCGGTCAAGGTGAGATACAACCACCAGGCTGTGTTTTCTCCACAGTCCAGCTAGAGGGATTGGAAGAGGCTCATCTGTGGGACAGAGCAGGGTTGGTTCTGGGGTTATCCCATGATGCACCTGGGCTGCAGACGGGCCGTCAGCGCTGACAGTTCAGGGCCCTCCACAAGGACTAAAGTGACTTACATTATTAATCTATTTCTTTAAAAGTACACAGTGTTTCACAACAACCAAGTCTACTTCTGATCTGCTTCCTGACTCTCAAGGCTCTTGTCGACCAGGTTTCTTTTTGTAGGCCAACAGACACATCTTGTTAAATCTTACCGAGGGGGTAACACTAAATTGAAGCGTGCTAAAGAGATCCAGGCTGGGAAAGGTAATTGTCCTCTCCATGCCCTATTCCCAAGCACAATGAATAATAAGCAATTGTGCAAAACTATAACCTTCAATTTTTGGAATGCCGTTGTACTTTTGTTCTTCAAAGGCAAAATGTTTTCTAGCATGATATTTCTACCTGAGGAAAAAAGAAAACACGCCCCTCGATTTCTACACGTGCGTGCATATCACACAGATACATCTCATTTCTTGTCATATTGCATGCTGCCCCTGGATCAATCAATAATTTATCCATTTAATGTATTTATCAGCTCTCGTGTGTGTGTGTCTGTGTGTACATATACACGTCCTATGTGCTGGTGTCAAAAACGTCTTCTATATTAATGGAAAGCAAGCAACCTCTCGGGTGTTTCTCCACCATGAAATTAACTTTGCATCTGATCCATCGAAGGAGTGAAAAGTGGTAACATGTCCCTGTTCTTTACAGAAAACTAAGTGTGAGTCTACACCAGAAAAGGAATTATTCTAAGCATTTCACACTGCACATTTTCTGAAGTGGCTCCCCTCTTTTTCTTTTTCCTAAGGAAAATCTTTATTACTCTGGGGCCGTATAGATTGTAGAGGAAATATGGCTCCTAGGTTTCAACTTAGTCTATTTCGGTTGCCTTTCCTTTGCTTCCTCCTTGGAACATTTATCATGCTTGTCATCGAGAACTGCTTCTGATCACCTAGGAGTGCCAAGAGTGGTACCAGGTGTGTGTGCTTGGCAGTCCTCACCTCCACTACCGTCCACAGGCTGCAACTTGGATTTAACCATGGTCATCATTCACACCCTCGTGGCAGCAGCATCTCGGGGTGCTACCAGCATGATGACAAGCAGCAGGAATGAGCACCAGGACAGCAGCTGTTGTGGGTAAAGTCAGGCGTCTGCACCTGGCTTACGCTTGCCCTGCTGCTCCTGACATTTCCCTCCACCCACCTTTCTCATCTGAAAGCCTTTTGTGTTTCATCAAGGCCACTAGAGGATCACCAGAATGACACAATCTTAGAGAAAGGGATCTCAAAAACATCTAGTTCGACCTGCTCATTTTAATAATAAGGAATTGGAGCCCCAGCGGGTCAAGTTCGTTGGCCAAGCTCACGCAGGTGGTTGTTGGCGGAGCAAGGACTGGAGTCAAGTCATCGAACCCACTTTCCGACGCTCTTTCTACCATACCAGTGGCTTTCCAACATCTGTTAGCACAATCCACAGCAGGAAATAAATTTTCTATCATGACCCATGATATCTACACATATATGCAACCAACACAAAAGTCTCGTAAAACAATACTGACCTTTACCATATGTGGTACAGTTTGGTATTTTCTATTGCAGTATATTCATTTTAAAATATTCTGGAGCTTGCTTGGCAGCATGTATACTAAAACTGGAACAATACAGATAAGATTAACACGGTCCTTACACAAGGATAACATGCAAATTCTTCCCATACTTTTTGTACATTTACCAAATGTTCCTTTTCTTTCTAGGGATAATATTTATAGGTATACAGTCAAATAATTTGCATTTTTCCTAATTAGATACATGTACTGAATGTCTAGGAAGGTGGGGGTTGAATAAGATACTGAGAAGGGTCCCTTCCAGCTCTAACCTGTCATGTGCCAGATTTGGAATGATCTTATTGTCTGATCTGTCTTTAATTCTGAAAGGCAGAATGATCTAGTAGAGAGAACACTGGGTCTAGTCCTGGCTCCACCATCTTCCAAGTATGTGACTTTGGGTGAGTTTTCTGTGTTCCATTCTCATCTGCAAGATCAAGCTGTTGCTAATTGACAGAGTTCTGAGAAGTGAACAAAATAATGCAAATGAATGCAATAAAAAGCTCTATACACAAGACTTGTTGGAACAGCAATGGTCTTAAATTCTCACATTTCAGAGAAATATGGTGTCTCAAGATGTTTCTGGATTCCCATCAAAACACCTGCATAATGTATTATGAATAAATTTGGTATCATAAAAGAAAAACTATACCCTGGAACGGACTCATTTTTAAAGGCATTTGCAGGTGTTTGGAGAGGGACTGACCCTAAATCTTGAAGATATTCAGCCTCAGAAAAGTAGAAGTCATTGAGAACAAAGATGACTCCACACTCTTGAAAGGGAAAGGTGACGAGTCACAAACTCAAAAATGTATCCCAGAAAGGCTGCTACTAGCAGGTATGAAGAGGAAGAGTTGAATGAACATACGGTGATTGTTCACATACAAGAGCCATGCTGCAGGCTGCCAGGACAAGTGAGGTGGAGTGAATGAACGAGCGAACACGTCCCAGAGGCACTGGATGCCAAGATAGCCTATTTTGAAGAAGGCATCTTTCTAGGAGGTGGCTGGTTTCAGGGTATTCCGTCTTTAGACGCACGAACTCCAACGAATCAGGATTTTAAAAACCGATAGGGAAATTATTTTTGAAAATATTCAAAATGTCTGCAACAACCTGGCCAAGAACAACAGAAGGACCCTCAACAGCTGAGAACATTAGGCAAAACCATTCCGAAGTTGGTTGTGATGCTTTGCTCGGAGATTTTGCGGCTCAGGTGGAGAAAGGCACTGTTGGCCCTACTAAGGGAGTCAGGGCTGCCAGGCTGCTGCCGCTGCCGCCGTGTGAAACGGAGCCGAAGTTGTCTTGGAGACCCCGACAAGGAGGAGGATCCTGGCATGGGCAGAGCGTGTGGAGGTGACATGGAGGTGGCATGTTCTAATCCCTCAAATGGTGCGTTATCACCACTAATGAACTGTTACAAGAGGTTCAAAGCATGTCACTACCCGCTCACAGGTAACATTCCGTGTTTTTGAACAGAAAGACATTCGCATCCTTTTTTTTTTAAATGCCAGCTATGATTTCAAAGTTTATTCCACAGCCCACCGAACAGAGCGTGTGAAAACAGCACACGCGCGGTGGGGAAGGGCAAGCCTTGAGCCGTGCGGGCAGCCTTGCACCTGCTCCCGCAAGCGCACCTCCAGCCTGCTCCCACCTTCTCCTCTACACCTACCCCTACCGCAGCCCTCATTCCGGAGTTTGTCCAGTGCCCCCTGGAATCTCTGTTCCTTGGTGAGCAACCCCCCTCAGCTTTAGCCTGGGGGCAGGGAACTTTCCTCTTTGTTCCTGTTTCCTTTGAAGCCGTGCTCTGTCCACTGGTACCACTCATCCCTCTCCACTCCTCCCAGACTCCCAGAGCTGTGTCCTCCCTTCTCCTCAGAGAGACCCCTACTCGTAAATCCCTCCTCTCCCTGTGCCACTCGGCTGCCCACCACGACCCCCAGACCTCCTAATGGCATGCAGGTGGCGCACCATCTTTGTTTCTAGCGTTCAATCTGCCATCACCTCAGGCACTTAAATATCCATGTGGACCACACGTCCACCACACCACATCCCCTTCCTTCCTTCCCTGCGCTGGGTACAAGCCGGCTTCTGAATCGCCTGCCTCATCCCACCTGAGGCTCTCCGATCACACCTCCCTCTCCTGAGACCTTGTTCCCTTTATTCCACTAACTCTGACATTCCATCTGCTCGAGCTTGGCCATCCCCCATTCTTTCCACGTTCCCCATTCTCTCAGCATCCTCCTGGTTTTGCTTCCTTCCCCTTCCAGCCTAGACTCCAGGACCCAGAACTTCGGCCACTCCTTTGACAATGCTCTAAACCAATGGCCTGTGCATTTATTTCATAGCACACATCCAACGGTGAGACAAGAAATAGAACCGACCACCTCTCTCTGACAGGCCTCCCGCCCTCCCTCCCTTTCATTCTTCCTTCGTAAATTGCATACATTTTACTACTGGGCTGACATTTCTTCATTTTAAAACATTCCACAAAAATAAAACGGCGTAAATGACAAGATTTCTAACAACCAGTCTAGGAAGAGCTCCAGTGTTCCCTACGCGTCCCCAGTGGCCTGTCTTTCACAGCCCCTGGAGGTGTGCACACCCCAGTTTGGGAACCACGGTCCTAAGCCCTGTCACTCTTTTCCCACCCTCACATCCGCCCTGCCAACCAAGCCTGAACCCACCTAGCCACGAGTGCCCCATTCTCTGCCAGATGGCTGCACGGTGCTGGGGGACCAGCGGGGTCCCAGGTGACCTCTCCAGAGTTAGCCTTTCTCCTCAGGGCAACAGCACGGAGAGCCTCAAGGGGTAGAATCAAGCCCACTGGCAAGAAAACGTGCTTCATCTTTGTATCACCAGCCCCTAGCACAGTGCCTGGCACTAGCCTGGGACCCCCTAGCATTTGTCATGTTTGTCATGCTCAACAGTGTATGCAGGTGCCATGCCCAGCGCTCTGGCTGCACTGTGGTGAAGGCGTGAAGAGCACATCGACAAAGCCCCGCGGGGCAGCAGGGCCCAGCTGGGCGCATTCTCAGTTCGGAAGCCGCGTGAGGATCCCTTGCTCTCATAGCACCTGTCTGCACCCCGACCCAAACGACAGACTGACCTTCCGAAGCCAGACACTCCACAGCGGACCCCAGCCCGACTGAGGCCCCGTGTGCCTCAGGCAACTTAACTGAAGCCCGTTTCTCACCTTGCCTGTTCCAGCGGGCTGCTATGGAGGCAGGCCAGAGGGCCCCTCCAGCCCGTCTTCACTTCCCCTAGATGCTTGGAGCAGCCTGGGCCCAGGGCCCCAGTGCAGCCCCATTTCCCTTAGACGCTCCCTCACGGAAGGACTCCCTCACTATCAGAAGGAAGAGGTGGACAGGAGAGTGACAAGTAATTTTAAAGGAGCGGCCTCAGTGGATGCAAAATGGGGGGGGGCGGGGTGTGGATGTAAGCATGACTGCTAGATAAGCACTGAGCAGAGGTGCTGCCCAGGGCCCAGGAGATGTGCCTGTGACCCAACTGTCCTCTTGTTAGGGAACCTTCGGCACTCTACCCCTTCCCTGTCCCCTGCTTGCCACCTGCCACCTGGAGATGGAATCCCAGGGAAGCGGGGTCTTTCGAAGGACACACGATGACGACAGCACTTTCTCAGAGGGGTAAAGATGATTCGGGCAAAATTCCCTCCCCTCCTGTCAGTTCTTCCATCTTCTGTTTCTCCCCTTCTTCGGCCAATGTTTTATAACCTGGGGTCCATGGACTGACCCCTACATCAGAGTCACAGATCTATGAGGAATGCAGATTCCTGGACCTCGGGGAGATTGATTCAGAAACTCTGAAGCTGGAGCCAGAGAGTCTGCACTGTTTTGCCCATTGAAGTTTGAGAACCCCTGAAAACGGTTACTTCTCCTCTGTTCTTCCCAACCACGCAGCCTTCGTTCCCAGCCCCTCTCCATCTCGCCAACAACCCCCTTCTGCCACTCCACTCCTCAGGCCATCATAATAAAGCCCGTGGAGACACAAATGGAAGGGCCCAGGCAGGAAGAAGACCCACTGGGCTTTCACTCTCTTGTGCCGACGTCGAGCTCCTCCCTTACCATACCTTATTTTAATTTATCTATGACCTCTTGTGAGGTTCTTAGAGGCCCTGCTTAATTTAATTTGGCTCACTTGCCCAAAATGAATGCTGGGCAAGTCGGGGACTTAGTGTATTGAACTCAAAGTTGCCAGGAGGAAACCAAGTCAATCAGGGACCTGAGATCTGGCCTCATGTTGATCTATTTTGGGCCAAAGCCACGTCTACTAATAGGTCTCTACTAATAGACTTGCAAAGTCGGAAGTCTTTTTTTTTTTTTTTTTAAAGATTTTTATTTATTTATTTATTTGAGACAGAGAGAATGAGAGACAGAGAGCATGAGAAGGAGGAGGGTCAGAGGGAGAAGCAGACTCCCTGCCGAGCAGGGAGCCCGATGCGGGACTCGATCCCGGGACTCCAGGATCATGACCTGAGCCGAAGGCAGTCGCTTAACCAACTGAGCCACCCAGGCGCCCAACAAAGTCGGAAGTCTTAATCAATGCTAAACAAGGGATATAAATAATAGGGACGTTTGCCATCCACTTACCCCCTGGGGATGGGGTGTGAACTGGAGATGACTATGGCCACAAAGCACTCTAAACCCAAAGAAAATTCTCTGAACCGTTCTTCCACTCACCGAGTTTCTGTGGCACCGGTCCCTGTGCAGCTCTGACAAGTGAGCTATTTTTGTACGTGAACAAGGAGAGCTATTGTTATCTCTGCTCAGAATCAAGGATAAAAGGGAAAGGTGAGAGGGAGAAGGAGGGCACAAGAGAGAAGGAATGGAGGTGAGATGCAGAAATGCAGAAGGGAGACCAGAAACCAGAAAGAAAGGAGCCAGGTGCCCTTCCCAGGGATGGAGTAACCCACAGGCCAGTGTGTGGAGCCAAAGTGCCACGTGACCCCTCTGCAGCCCCAGTAATAGGCCCTCCCTCTGGTCTCATGGGATTCCGGTGGGACTAAGGATATGTGTCAAAGGGCTCTGGAAATGGTGAACCGGTGTCCATCCCAGGTGTCCCCTCTCTATGTGCAGCCAGGGAGCTCGTGCCCCTTTCCAACACCCTGACCCCGAGACTCAGGACACCCCAGACCAAAAAGAAGCTTAACTAGCAAATTCTCTGCCATCAGTACGTGCATTTCCACTGTCCTCACACCAGATGACCTAGGATTCTCGATGAGGGTGCTATTTTAGCAAGAAACTGAAAACTAGAACAGAAAGAGCCCACGGAACATGCTGAATCCCTGTGGTAACACACCCCCACTGAGGGGCAGGGCTCCATGTCTGTTTTAGTACATTGACACATATTTGTTTCCAGACCAGCAAGGCGGGTGCCATGGCTTCCTGCGTTCTGCCCCGTCAGCGTGAAAGATTTGCTGCCATAGGCTTGTTCAGCTCCCTCTGGGGCTCTCCTCCTCCAAGCCTGACGAAGATGAGAAGCTTACACCACCGCTTAATGAAGAGATTTGCTTCAGTTCTCATTTCTGACTCACCCCCTTCGGCTTCCCGGGGCCACTAATCATCGGGGCAGGGCGGCAAGGTGCGCTTGCCTCCAGGACCTGGCCACTGGGGGGAGCCAGAGAGCAACGAGGGCCCACCGTTTCCTGGGAAGAGCTGAATCCCCACCCCACCCCCGCCCCCCCCACCCACTCCCTCCTCCAGGCCAGAAACTGTGAGGCTTCTTAGCATTTCTGGATCCAGCGAGGGGGGGAAAAAAAAATCTCACCGTCATTGTACAGTTCCTTGGTAAACTCTTACTTTCTTCTTTACCAAGTTTGGGTGGAAAACAAAACAATTAATTTAAAAAGCAGCACACGAGAACCTAAACATTATTTATGTCTCTAATTATCTCATTCTAGTGGGTATTTTAGTCCCTGTCTGGTCAGGACATTAATTATCTTCATAACTACAGCAAAAGTTAAATAATAAGCACCCAAGGCTACAGCACTTCTGTAATGTGCAAGCTTAAATGAACTTATAAATTTTATTAATGGATGCTTTATACAACTCCATATATTATAAATCAAACAAGAAACCTATTTCTATCTTTTAAGGGTGCGGTGAAAAAGCTTTAACATTATTGAGGATAATTTTTATTAAGTTTAAAACTCCCTTTTTTTCAGTAATGAGACTGTTATGAGGATAATTTAATCTAGTTTGTCATGAGGCACCCCGGCTTGTTAAATAAGTTAATAAATGGCTGTGCATTAATCAAAGTGACAAAGCTATGAAGAGCTGGGGATGGGAGACAATTCTGGTGATAGTATTAATTAGTATTTAATTAGAAACTTAGGGCCCATAAATAAAAAAAAAAATCATGGTAGAGACATTTATGCAAATTGCTTGGAGCTTGGTGGAGTGAGCTTTGCTTTAAAGAAACATGATTTTTTTTCCCCGAGCATACTGTACACAGCAGCACTGTGGCCACACCACGTGGCCTCACCAAGCGCTCTTCTTTTGTCTCCAATTTGTTCCAATTACAGGCCTGTAAATTCAAATCATTCTTTTGACTGTCTTGATTGAAACGTAGAGTTTCCACAATTTCTACTGGGAGTTCTTTTCTTTTTTAAATAAAAAAGAGAGAAATGTTTTAGAGAAATAAAGAGTTTCTGATTCTTTTTCTGCTGGGTTAATGAAGATGTGTGCCACCATTTTCTAAAAACAATTGTGGAGTCCGTTTGGTGCACACACGGATGCCTCCTTTCTTAAGCCTGGCGAGCTGGACCTGGGTTTTGTTATGTGATACCGTATTGAAGACCGCATGGCCTCAACTGCCACTGTTTTTATGATGATCATAGCACTTCTCCCTTTTGTCTCACTCACATGCTTTGATAAATACGCAATTTTTGACGGCTCCAAAAGATAATAACCATTTGGTTCCGATCGTCACTGCTTTCCTAAGGCCCATGTCCCCTTTTTCAGACTTTATTATTTGTTGCATTGATTCAAGAAAGGTTATCCACAGTAAAACTGCTTTTTCTATTCAACAGTCTATCTCTGTCATGGTTCATTTATGTGTGAGCATGACGGACTGAAACCCGTATTATCCACAGCTGACAAGTGTCAGGCCGACAGTTCAATCAGCCCTTCCTTAAGATGATGCCCAGGGCCCTGTGTTTGATGTAGGACAATAAAGCAGGCAGCACAATCAGGGTCAAACTGATCCAATCCCTGTATATAAAGGGGATTCTGCCTAATAACACAGTACGATTTTTTTCCCCCTCTCCAAACACATTAGTCCTTAAACAGTGAGTTGGCCCTTAAGAAATTCTGTGACTGACATGAAAATGCTGAAGTTTTAACGTGGTTGGTTTATCCGTAGCCTCTTGGGGTTGCTGCTTTGTGCAGACTGGTTTTGTCAAAGTCAGAAAAATAATGTATTCAGTGTCTGATCATTTTTAGGGAGTTATTTGAATGGGATTTTAAGTCAGACATCCTGATGTTGACACAGGGATCATTTTCTTGTCCTTTTGTTTTACATTTGTGGAACAGATCATTTGCATCAGCTGATAAAATTAAATCTCTGAAATGCGTACAAAAGCAAGCTCCCTTCAGTGACTCTCCCCAGTCCCTCCACCCCCCTGGTAAGCAGAGCTGCTGGGGGTGTTTCTTTATATGAGGTCTGTCTAGAACACAGACTAGAATGCAAACCCGTCTTCCAAATTATGCTCCTTCAGCCCGGGGAACACTTTGACGAAAACATATAGGAAAGCATCTCACTATGAATCCTAAAAACTAACAGCAGAGCCAAAGTCGATAAAATGCTAATAGCCTGCACTCGGCTCCTTGAAGGGACACAGGTGCTGCTGCCTTTGCTAGTCTCCAGGCTTTGCAGATGATGGCAGGCAAGGGAGGGTTGCTCACCTATTTGGAAGGAGCCAGAACACTAAATGCCCTTCATAAGAAGGAAGCCAAAGCTTCTCCCCCCCACCACCCCGCCCTTATGGCACCATTAAACTTTCAAGCCAGAAGGCACCACAGAAAACATCAAATGCAACTTCCAGACTTTATGGATGAGGGAGGCTCGGGGATATTTTGTGACTTCCAATGTCAACGAGCTTGTAAGCGGTGGTGGAAGGACAAAGTTAACAACAACAAAATCCTCTATATTTTGCTTCTCTTTATCTGATGTCACTGGGTAAGGCCAACTTCGTGTAGGAGAGTCTGATGAGAAGAAAAATTCAGGTATCGGAGAATGGTGGTGCTCAGAGCTACCAAACATGACTTATGTTGATTCCCTTCCTAGACAATTCTAGAAGTTCTAAGAAACATGCTCTCTGTGTTGGTTATTTGCTGGGACACTGCTCTGTTGCACTCCATCCATTTCCCCACAACTGCTGCGCTTTTCTGGCCCTGCTGACCCACCACCCAGGCTCCTTTGGTGGTTAGAGACCTTGGGGAGGCCTTGATTATGGTCAGTCAGAGAGTGGGAGGAGAGAGGCCAGCATGTGCCTTCCTTTCTGGCTCCCTGCTCTGATTCCCCATTTCTGAAGAGGCTGATCTCTCCAGCACTCTTGTCCCACAGAGTGGCCTCTCCTCCAGGGCTCCAGCTGTCATGAACACCCATCATTCAGTTTCATCCCCTTGCCTGTAGTCCTAGGGGGCTAATAGCTTCCTACTATTGCTAATCTCTTGGTACCCCAATGTCTCTTGCTCATTCACCTAGCCCTGCCCACACTTCTGAATGTAGTCCCTTCTTTAAGGCTGCCATGGGAACATTCTCAGGTGAATGCTATTTTTTGCCAGAACCCTCAGGGACACACTCAAGTACTTAGCTTCCTAACTGGTCTCCCTGCTTTTAATCCAGCAGTTCTTAACATATTTAGAATCTCATAGAGAATGTGATGAAAGGCATGGGCTCTCCCCCCAGAAAAAATGCACTCACACTTACACACATATACACAAAACTTTGTGTACAGTTGTAGAGTATCCACAGACACATAAAGTCTATCTACATATCTTCTAAGGGGTCCCTAGCAGCTGTAGTCCCTTCCCTCTACCTCTCCTAAAACATCCATTTCTTCCATGTGATCATATCCATTTCCTCCTTAGAAACCTCCAGTGGTGTCCTACCAACTTCCACAAAGCATGAAGCCCAGAATCCTCAGCCAAGCACGTCAAGCTGAATCTGACAAGGTCCTATTAAGAAAGGACTTCAAGTGAAGGAATTGAATGCAGGGGAGTTGTTACAAAGATAGCGAAAGAGGTGAAAGGGATGGTAAGACAATCACAGATGAGCACAAGTGGCAGCCAGTGCTGCAGCTGGAGAAACAAAGGGAAGCGCCCCAGAGCCAGGGCTGTCTGGGAGGCTAAGATTGTAGACGGCACAGCTAAGCAGGAGGTGGAGTGTGGGACAGGGCACAGCCACTGCCATGACACTGCCCAACACAGGAAGAAAGGGTGAGGGATATCCCGGCTCCTTTTGTCCAGTTGTTCTCGAATCTTCCACACACCACACTATCTCAGAAGCCAGGTGACATGGAAGCTCTGAGGAGGTCACTGACTCGAGGTTCAAAGCAGGAAAGGCGCATGATGGATCTGAGATCAAATAGGTCAATGACTTTCACAAAAGCCCTCCAAGACCTGGACTCACCTGCCCACCTGCCTACGGAGCCATGGTGGAGCCTCGATTCTCCTCAGAAAGCTCGTTCTTCTGCTGTCTACTGTGTACTGACTGTGTGCCAGGCACTAGTTCCAGGAGGAAGATGAGGGAATGCAGCCCTTGAGCGGCAAGTAAATAGTCAAGACTGAGGCTGATGACTTACTTGTGTAGGCAGAAAAGTAGCCAGGGCGGTCAGTTAGAGCAGGCGACCACGGTGGGCTTGGGTAGGCTGGCAGGGCAGCGATAACTCAGGAGTTTCCTACCAGGAAAGGCAGAGAGGGAATGCAGATGACTAAGTGAAAGAAGAAGACGCTACATATGGTGTGAGTCCCACCATATGACTTTCTAGAAAAGGCAAAACTATGGAGCCGGTAAACAAATCAGTGATTACCAGGGGTTGTGCGGAGGCAGGGAGGGGTAAACAGGCAGAGCACAGAGGATTTTTAGGGCAGTGAAACTACCCTGTATGATACTATAATGGTGGGTATGTGTCATTATGAATTTGTCCAACCCACAGAATGTATAACACTGAGAGTGAGCCCTGCTGTAAACCGGGGACTCTGGGTGATAACGAGGTGTCAGTGTAGGTTCATCAATCATAACAAATGCACCAGTCTGGTGGGGGGTGTTGATAATGAAAGGAAGACTATGCACAGGTGGGGGTACAGAGTAGACAGGCGATCTCTGTACCTTCTGCTCACTATTACTACGGACCTAAAACAGCTCTAAAATATAAAGTCTATTAAAAAATACCCTCTCCACATAAAGGGATGCCTGAATCTCATCTAGTGGTGTATTAGAGCCAGTTCTTCCCAGCTCACAAGAAACTGTTACATTTCCAGAGCCACTGGTTAAACACAGCCACTAATCAAAAATAAATTATGTAAGCATACAATTACATAAGTGTTATTAAAAATAAAGGTAACAAATACTCAAAATTTATTGTTTTCTGATTATTTTACTACTATCTGTGCTCTTGAGGTTGGCCATTGTCCGTGAGTGGCAGAAACACGACGTAATGATGTGCCACGGTGCATCTCTTCCCAGCGCCTCATTCTGTGCTGTCACATTGGTGGCTTATGGAATATGTACACCACAGGAATCAGCAAATACTGTAAATCAGGGCTTGATTTGCTGTGTTGATGTCTAGATGAGGGGTAGGAAAACCATAGCACCCAGGTCAAATCTGGCCTGCAGTCTGTTTCTGCAGGACTCACCAGATTTCACATTTTTAAAGGATTGTTTTAAGGGGGAGGGGCAGGGAGAAAGAGACCATTTGTGGTCCACAAAGTGTAAAATATTCACTATCTGGTTCTTTACTGGAAAACTTGCCAACCCCTGGTCTAGACTTAAGAAAGTGATGGGTAAGATGTTAATAACACAAATTAAACTTAAAAGCATATCCTATCTGTAACTGTTACATGGCAAATGGCACAGAAAATTGAGGAAATATTCCTCCAGTATTTGAAAACTTTGACCCCATCGGCAAAGAATTCTCTCGTGTCATCAGTGAACAGGTGAAGTTCCAACATACATCTTTACTGTTTCGTGTTCGTCTTATTTGTCAATGTAAATGAAAATTCAACTAACACTCATGCTGGAACTCTACCCATGAGTCAATGGGTGAGTTTGGACAGTGACCAAGCATTCATTAGCAGTCTGATTTTGTGAAATCACAGTTGAATCACAGCCATAAGTTAACTACAGACACAAGAGCTCAGGGGAAAAAAAAGGAAAGCATTATCTGAGAATCAATGGGCTAAAGAACATTCTGTAATAAAGAGTATTTTATTATTTGTAAGTGGTAGGCTACACAACATTCATATCAATAAAAGTTATAATAAATTTATGTATATATATATATATATACATGTATTGTTTTTTTCTAGAGAGCCAGTTATTAAACTTTTACCAGCATACCATTGACCACACCCACAGAGTCTGACTTAATTGGTCTGGGGAATGGCGATGGCCTTGGTATGGGGATTTTTACAACAACTCCCAAGTAAATCCAATGTGTGGCCAATGTCGAGAATGACTGGCTTCGAGGAAAGATCAAAGTGCAGGGAGCAGCATCCCCTTAAGATTTCATTCTTCTTGATCAGAAAGGCTGCTTGAACCTGACCAGGGAGACTCCAGACTTGAGCATGATGGGGGATATGCTGGGGGCAGGGAGGGTGGAAGGTTCCTCCCAGAACTGGACACACCTCACTGGGCTTTTTTCCAAGTTCTCAAAACAAAATTTCTTTTTTTTTTTAAGATTTTATTTATTTATTTGACAGAGAGAGACAACGCGAGAGAAGGAACACAAGCAGGGGGAGTAGGAGAGGGAGAAGCAGGCTCCCCACACCAGGGAGCCCGATGTGGGGCCCAATCCCAGGACCCTGGGACCACGACGCGAGCCGAAGGCAGACGCGCTTAACAACTGAGCCACCCAGGCGCCCCTCAGAACAAAATTTCTTGGAGCAATGTTCCCACAGTCTCTTAGACATGCCGCTATTATTACTTCCTTTTGCAAAGTGACTCACTACAGCTTTACCAAATGTCCCTTTTCCTCCCGTCTCCTACAAACATCGTACCCATCCCCCACATTCCAGCTTAACTATCCCGTCTTCTCTGAGAACTTCCCCAGTTATGACAAACTCATTCATCTCTCCCCACCCCTATATCCATGTACCCCTTGCTAAGAAAACCCTGATTTATTAAGGAAAGCACTGTGCCCTGCTAAATATTCTTTCCAGGCCCCCATTCCAGCCACGAGCGGCCCATGTGACACTGTTTTAGCTAACGACACCTAAGCTGAAGTCCGATGAGTGTTTAGGGCAGAGCTTGCGCTTTCCTGATAGAAGCATTGGACACAGCTGGTGCAGATCCCTGCCCACTTCCTCAGCGCTCACTTCCAGAGCCGGGAGCAACCAGCCATATGCAAAGGTGGAAGAGGAGAAAAATAAAAGGAGCAGGGTCTTTGATGCTGTCGATGAGCCACAACACCGGTCCCTGACTTCTTGCCTGGGGAAGTCTTGTTCTGTGAGAAAAATAATCTCCTAGTTGTTCAAGCCGCTCTGGTTTGACTCTTCTGTGGCTGCAACCAGACGAAACGCCAGTCTAACAATCTCACAATTGCCTCTCCAATAGCCCTAGACTCCTACACACCACCCATACTCGCCAGCTCCAACGTGTGAACTGGTCATGTATTTAATTTATTTACAAATCAGTATTAATTTACAGGTATTTAATTACAAATCAGTTGTTTGGAATTTGGATACACTTTCCTTACAAGACTGGCCTGTCCCAGGAAAATCCAGAAACAGTTTTGAAGTAACATGTCAACCCCTTGGAACAATGGAGATGATCTGAAAGAAGACTCGAGAGGAGTTAGATGCATACACTTCATCAAGAAGTGAGGTCGCTAACAGTGACTTGTAAATAGGAAGGCTATAGTGAGGAATCATTCCCAAGGACTTGGCTTTTGCCCAGAGCTGACTTCTGTGGGAAGAATGCATGTAGGTACAGCACGAACTCGGTGGGTGCATGTGTTTGGGTCAGAAGGTAGAGGGCACAGAGCGTGGAGAGGCCAAGCTTCAAAGTGTGAGCGAAAGGAGATGGTGACATTTGTACCCCGAGCCTCACAGACCGCCTGAGCCCTAACTGTTGCATCCATGGCTGCATTCCATTTTTGTACCATATTAACGGATATGATATTGGTAATTGTTCTTAATAGAATCACAGAAACGAGAGATGGAAATGCTATATGGTAGGATGGAATGCTGTTCCTTTGCCATTGATCATGATAATAAGCCTGCTCATTCATTACTTATAAACCAGCTACAACTTTGCCAATGAGGCAGACCAAAATGGGGAGATAAACAAAATTGGTTTCCTTGCTAAATGCGACGCCTAAGTTTTAAGATTTTTTGCTGAAGTTTTAAACTGATTGTCAATTAGTCAATGAGCTATGGCAGGCAGTGTATTTCTGGGTAATTAGTGTGTGTCTTTGGGGGGTTATTTGGCATGAGGCTGAGGGCAAAGTAATTTGTATCTCCCAGAAAGTGCAATAATTGCCTCAAGCTGAACTGCTTGGAAAGTGTATTAATTCTATTAGGAAACATTTATGTTATTTTATATGGCATCCTGTATATTCATGAAGTGTACTCATAAACCATAAATTATTCATTTCGGGGGCATTATCACATGAGCATGCCGTCACTGGTCACTAGGCAAAAGGGCGGGGTTGTTTGTGCAGTTGGAGAATTCATGCCTTGTCGGAAAAGATGCAGGTTGGGTTTTGGAATTTATCTTATTAGAACACTGGATCCTAAGAGGGTGAAGAGGTAGTGTTGAGAAAGGTCAAAGGTAAGGTCATTTGCTTTAAACTAGCTTTTCAGGAAGCCAACAGGCCTTCTGTTCAGTTTGCTTATGTGGTCTGGAAAAAAAAAAAAAAAAGCCCTGTGAGAGCTAAGAGCTACAGAGATTATAGGCTTAATCTTGATACTTTGGGACACTTCCTTCCCCAGTCCTGCTCAGAATGTCCAGATCATGCAAAAGGCTTATGAATGAATGCTCAGACTGTGTAATAGTTATCTACTGTGGTATAAGAGATTACTACAAAACTTAGTAGCTGAAAACAACACACATTTTTTAAAAATTTTTATTTTATTTAAACTGAATTAATTAACGTACAGTGTATTATTAGTTTCAGAGGTAGAGTTCAATGGTTCATCAGTTGTATATAACACCCAGTGCTCATTACATCATGTGCCCTCCCTAATGCCCATCACCCAGTTGCCCCATCCCCCCGCACCTCCCCTCTAGCAACCCTCAGTTTGTTTCCTAGAGTTAAGAGTCTCTTATGGTTTGTCTCCCTCTCTGATTTCATCTTGTTTTATTTTTCCCTCCCTTCCCCTATGATCCTCTGTTTTGTTTCTTATATTCCACATATGAGTGAGATCATATGAGAATTGTCTTTCTCTGGTTGCCTTATTTTGCTTAGCATAATACCCTCTAGTTCCATCCATGTTGTTGCAAATGGCAAGATTTCATTTTTTTTTGGATAACTGAGTAATACTCCCATATTTATATATATATATCATATCTACTTTATCCATTCATCTGTCGATGGACATCTGGGCTCTTTCCGTAACAACACACATTTATGATCTAATGATTTCTGTGGGTCCGAAACCGTGTATGGCATAGCTGGGTCCTCTGCTTCCCAGCTCCTCACAAGGCTGCAGTGGAAGAGTCAGCCCAGAGTCTGTGGTCTCCCTTGAAGGCTCATCCAAGGAAAGATCAACTTCCAAGCTCAGTCCCAAGCCCTCATTTTCTCGAGGGACCAAGTTCCTGGATGGACGCTGACCAGCAGGTGCCCCCAGTTCCTTGCCACTTGGGTGTCTCCAATATGGAAACTTATTTGTTTCCATCAAAGTGGGCAAGCCAAGAATGCAAGGCAAAGGTCATGATCTTTTATAACTTAATCGCATGCATTCATCAAACAAGTGCTGACCGTCTGCTGGTGTCAAGCACTGTTCTTGGACGTGGAACTCACTCACAGGTGGAAGGGAGGGCCGGCTTTGAGTAGGAAACACTGCGTAGTTAATACTGTGGTTGGAGCTATAAAGGAGAAGTTAGGAGAGATATGAGAGCATGAAAGGAAGGCCCATCTGTGACCTGGTCTTGGGGGTCCAAGAAAGCTTCCCCGAAGAAGGGTCATTTACACTGGATAAGAAAGCAGAAGAACATCCTAGGCACAGAGAACAGTATATGAGACCCTGAGACCTCAAAAAGCTTCCAGAAACCACAAAAGCAAAATCAAAACCAAATTAACAAACAGAGTGAATGTGAAGAGGCTTGACACCAGAAGAAGCCAGAGAAGTAGCTGGTAGCCAGGAGGAGAAAAGCCTACCCAATCTACTTTTCCCTCTCCTCCAGGATAAACAAGAACAACATGGCCACAACCTTGGCCTCATTTGACCTTTAGAGTAGAAACACCACTGGCACTAATTTGTGCCTAGAAAGATGTATGATAATGTCTCAGACAGCATCTTGAAAATGTCTTATCCTAGGAAAGCAGCTTCTGTCTTTGTGATACAGAACACGAGCCATTTCTGTCCACTCAGCAATCACAGATTTGCACACTCGGCTTAGTGGAGGCAATCTGGCTGTGACTCCTTCCCAGGGAAACACACCTTCTGCTCCAGGCCATGACTTCTCATGCAACTCAGGAAGCCTCCATCCACTGTCCACTGTCACTCTTCTTCCTCAGTCCCTGGAGGTCAGTGGTTCTCAGTGGGGGAATTGTGAAGCTTGAGGGCATGTTTTTGGTTGTATCGATGACTGCGAAGCACCACCAGCATTTACCGGGCAGGGACAGAGCTGCAGACATTATTGAATGTATGAGACAGTCACAGCAAAACACTGTCCAGGGGTCCCACCAGGTATGGATGCAGGTGAAAATCCTATTTACAGTTTTCCGAGACTAGAGCCTACCTATGCTTTACATATAAACACAATTTTTTTTTTTTGCACAGTTTCCATATACCCTTCATTATCCAATAATGAAACTATAGTGGGATTTGGGGAAGGATTTACTTTGCTTTTTTCCAAAACTTTTCCCAGAGTTAGTCACCATTTCCCCAAATCATATCATGGTATTTGAGTCACCCATAGGACATGTATAAATCTGCCTTTGAAACTGTCACATTCATGATGATTTTATATACATATATCTGTCTTGTTTCAAAATGTCACTCTAAAGAAAGTGTCAATATTCAGTTAGATGTGGTTCTACCTCTTTCAAATCCAAATACATTGGTAATAAGATGAGGAAAGCGCCTGGGTACTTCCTTATGAGCCCCAGTTCCTTGCTGTTCGAGGGGTGCTCCACAAACCAGCAGCATCTGCATCTACCAACACCCTTGTTAGAGGAAGGATCTCAGGCCCCACCCTGAATCTACTGAATCTGGGTCTGCACTGTATTAAGACCCCCAGATAACTTAGATTCACATAAAAGTTTAAGATGCCCTCTTCTATGTTAGGTATGAAAAAGCACCGGAAAAGCATTTTTTTTAATTACAAATGATTTTCCTTTTATTTCTCCTCTCTATGACATTATATTAAGGCATTATATTAATTTTTTAATTATATGGAAAAGGTGGCTTATGTTATCAATGAATTTCACCTTGAGAAAGTAAAATGGGAGTTACAAAATCTATTTTAAGGAAAGACGGTGCTGTGTCTGGAAGGGTTGAGAATGATGCTCTAAGATTCCTGGAATTCAATAACTGGGTGTGGTGAACTTTGGAGCATCTGAACGGGAATAGGGCATCGGAGTCAAGTTTCTCTGAACTTGGTCATTTATACACTCCAGTGAGTCCTAAACCTGTATGTCCAGCTCCATGTCTCCCCCCCCAGAGCACAGCAGATACAACCCTGCTTTCTAAAGATAGACTGGCCAGCTCACAGAGTAAGTGTCCTGCTGTTTTCTACAGGGTCAGGCCACACTCATTTATTCTACAAATGCATTTTGATCCCCTTCTATGTGCCATGCACCGTCACAGGGTTGTGAGTAATAAAAAGACAAAGCTGGCCTTTGTGGAGCTTACAACAGACAGCCTCATAGGAGAGCTAAGAGGCCCTAAATAACTCTGTGAAGAGTTAGGAAGAGGTGGGTGCCCTCGGAGAGGCACAGATCATGCAAGACCCGTGTGTGTATGAGGGGGAAGGAGCTCACACCCACATAGAAAGAGTACGGAAACGTCCCTGGGACTCACCCGAGCCTCTGCACTGCCCAGAGACGGGGCTTCATGCAGGAGCTCTCTGGTGCCGCCACGCAGCTATTTAAACCTCCCATGCTCCCCTCAAACCTGGCTGGCCACACCTGTCTCCCCACCCTTAGCAGGAGCTTGCTTCCTTCTTCTCAAAGTAAAAAGAGTTGTCAGGTGGAACTCCTTGCACTTCCCACCATTGCTGCCTGGGCCCTCAGTGGTGCATGTGCCCTCTCTACTGGATCCTTCATATTAACTGGTAAACACACTTTGATGTGTTCTAATGTCATTTTTCAACCATCACTCAAGCCACTGGCCTCTCCTCTCCTCTCTTTCACAATCAGACTTCTTTAAAAACAAAATGTATTTTTGTATTTATCTCCACCTCCTCAACTCCTACTCACTCTTCAACCCACTGCAACCAGCCTCTGACCTCACCGCCCACAGAAGCCCCTCTTAGTCATATCGCCAACTGCCTGCTTCCTACCAATGCCAACAAACCCTTCTCTGTCTCCCTCTCATGGGAAATTCAGCAGCGTTGGACATTGCCGATGGGGCCCTAGAAACAGCCTCTTCCCTCAGTTTCCATGACATCACACCCTGGTCATCTTCCCGTACCTCATGGACCTCTTCTTTTCAGCCTTCTTGGTGGGTTTCTCATCTCTTAAATGCTGGGGTGTCTTGGGGTTCAACCCAAGACCCTCCTTGCTTTCAATAAACACGTTCTCTGGACTTGACCATTTATATCCTTAATGATTCCCAATCTATAGCTCCAGTCCAGTTCTCCCTCTTGAACAGATTTCTGGACAATTCTACTTGTCCCAAAGCTACCTCAAACTCATTATATTCAAAAACAAACAAATTTGTTACCTCCCACCCCGCCTGTTCTTCATTCCTCGACCCCTGTATTATTGAATGGCACTACCATCTACCATTTGCCCAGGCTAGACACTGAGGCATCATCCTTGACTTTCCACATTCTCACACCCAGTCAGTCACCCTCAAATCCATGCTTTATCCTATAGCCAGAGTCATCTAACAAATGGGTATTATTATTTCACCACTCTGCTTAAAACACACCCATGTCTCCCTCATTACCCTCAGGGTAAAGTCCGGCCCCATTACTCTAATGCTTCTCTTCCTTCTCATTTGTCCTCCAACCTCAGACCAGCTTGATCTTTCTAAAATATAAACTTACTCAAGTTACCCTCACTTCTTCAGCTTTTAGAAGTGCTGATGGAACCCCATTACTAAGAGGACAAAACTAAACATCTTAAATGATCAAGTTCTGTTAGAAAAAAAACATGGAGCATTCAGAATGGCTAGAGCACAAAGCATCCCTCCAGAGGGACAAGAGATGACCTGGAGAGGTGCACTGAGCCAGATCACATAGGGCCTTGAACGCCCAAATAGGAAGTTTACACTCATACCAAGAGCAGGGGAAAACATGTCTCTGCATGCAAAGTTTTAAGCAGGTGAGTATTTTGCATAGACCGTGGTGCCCCTCATCACCTCGCCTCCTCTATAGTGGGCAGTTCGGTGTGAGCGCAGACTCTCCTTGAGACAGTCCAGCCTGAAATATGACCGACCTCAAGCTTACACCATGTCCATTTCCACTTGCAGCCTCAGGACTTCAAGACAAAAACTGTCATGAGATGGATGAAAATGCATCCCGCCCCCAAAACTCCCAACAGCTTAGGGTAAGAAAGAAGGAGGAGGCAAGGCTGAGCCTATTGTTCAAGCCAGGGTGATGGGAAGATGAAGGTGCCGCCGGCAGAAACAGAGGGCCTCATCAGGAGGCAGAGGCGGCTTGATATCGGAACGCCAGTGAGCAGAAGAACGAGGAGGCAGGAAAGCAAGTCATGTGGGGAGAAGTGGGAGTAACTTGGGGAGTTCCGAAAAGCAAGGCTAGAAAAGCAAGGGGGACTAAGAGCTCCTTCGCCCACATAAGTGTCTGTCCGGAAGGAGAGTCTAGGAAAGGAAGGAGGGAGAGGGAGAACCAGCAAAGAGAAAACACCCTGGAGGAGCAGACGTGCCTCGGTCGGTGAAAGTGCCTTCTGACCGCTGCCCTGCCTGTGAGGGCATAAGCATCCTCTCCCCGGGACGACTGAGTGGGATGTGCAGGTGCCTGAGCATCTGAGTCCTACTTCCAGAGGGAGGGCGAACTAAGCAAGAGTGATCCAGCTCTGAGTGTTCCGACCTCCATCTTCCTCCCCCTCACCCCTGCTGCTCCCAGTCTTCACGTTGGCGATGCAGCTTCACCATGGGCTTCACCTCAGGAGCAACTCTGAGAAGATAAGCAAAGAGGCAAGACTTGCCCTCAGTGCCCTCCACCATCGCCCCCTCGGGCCTTTTCTCTGTCACTGTTCCCTCCCCACCAGGGGCCCAGCACTGTCCTGTTGGCCTCCTCTTCACTCCCTGCGAGGCCATGGCCAGGACCTCTAGCTCCTTTAGAACCCATCTGCCCAGGCCACCCCACCCTTGGGTGCTCGGCTCTCTGGGCTTAGACACTCCGGTACATTGAGCTGGGCTCTGGACTTCAAAACAATTGACTCTATTTGCACACACTGAGACCTTCTCGTTCCCCCTCAACCACACTGGGATCCTGTCCACCTAATCCCCTAGGACTCCTTACTCTGAAACCTTCATGCATCTTTTCACACAACGGTTCCAGGAAAGGGCAAAAACTGCCTCTACCTTTTGGGTGAGACAATTTTGCCCAGCAACATGTACCTTGTTGTCTTTCTTCAGACAAAGGGGGGCCTCTGACATAAAACATTTTTTGGGGAGAGCAAGATTCTCTCTCACACACACACACACACAGACATCAATTTGTCTTAAACATCAAATTGTCAAATTCATGATCCAATCCTCTTGGGGGAAGTTTCTTTGAACAAGTTCGAGGCAAAGGAAAATTAGCTCAGGTCTTTCACTCAATAAATATCTTTCTGAACACCTGTAGTGAATTCGGCGCTAAAGCAGACAAGAAAGAAATGTCAAATGTCTCCCTGGCCCTCAGAATTGCATGGGGAAGGAGAGATGCTCCCATGGAGGGCGCCAGGTGACAATACAAGCAGCAGGATAGGGTGAGGGCCACGGGACCAGATGAAACCAGGGACCCTTACACCCAAGCGTGCCTAAGAATCCTCAAGATATGGAGTCATTTAAAATGCAGATTCCTGGGCACTGCCAGGAGCTTAGAGTCACTAGGTCTCTGGTGAGTCCCAGAAATCTGTGTTTTAAATAATCCTGATGTGGGTATTTTCTTTGAGAAATACTGGTCCAGCCAGTAGCTCTTTCTAGGGACCAGAGGAAAAAGGAAGCCCACTGGGCAGGCCCAGGAAGGGAGCTATTTTTTGTGTTCAGACCTTAAGAAGCTGACAAGGAATCCTTTTCATTCTTCCTCTGCAGGGTTGAATGTTTTGAAAGAAAGCCAATACCTTGCCATTATCTGGAGAACGTGCAATTGGCACTGGGAACAAAAAAGGACGTGGACCGCTGAGTCTAGAGTTGATGAAACCAGTTTATCTGAATCTGATTCCAGGCCAGTCTGATGCTGAAAGGTGGCGTCCTGACTCCCTGAAGCTTTCTCGTCTATTGTTTTTCTTTTCCTGGGTGGCTTTGCCAGGACCTCATAGATATCATTATTTTCAGATTACTGTTATTACACACATTCCTCTTGAATACAATACTACTCTGTTTTTATCTCCATACAGCAGAGGACCAAGTTCCAGTTGTGTTTTTGTTTTTGTTTTTGTTTTTTTATCTGTATGTGTAAAACAATCAGAGCAAGGCCCTCCAGGGGTTATTCTCTCTGCTTGTAGGTGTGGTAGGAGGTGAGAGGAACTACGGGAGGACCTGCCCCAGAGTGAGAAAAGGCACGGTAGGGGAAGCTCTTCACGCCCCCCCCGTCCAGCCACTGACTGCTTCTCAACCTCTACAGGGCACTCACTCTGCACCAGGTGCCACGCTAAGATTGGGGGCTTCCATTCCAGAGGAGGGATACAGAATAAATAAATGAACAAACACTGGAAAATAACATTAGTGATAAGTGTTATGGGTTGTTTTTGTTTTAGTTTTTGTTTTTTAAGCCATTGAGGTAGTAGAGAGGGATTAGACTGGAAGGCCAGGGAGGAGATCATGCAGAGCAGCCGTAGGGAGACTGGGGGGGGAAAAACATTCCAGATGCCCTTTTGGAGGAATGATCATAGCACATTCAAAGAACAGAAAGAAGTTGTAAATGTGGCCACAGCCAAAATGAGATCAGAGCATAAAAGTAATACAAAGAATTTGGAGAGGGCCCAGAGGTTTCGTCTCAGATGGGAAGAACAAGAAGCTAAATCCTTGGGCTGACTTAATGATTTCCCTATGACCTATGTCCCAGCAGACATTCCAGAAACTGAGCTATCACTGCATCAGGAGCCAATCAAGTCTGATACAAAGAAAATTAGTTTCTGCAGTTTAGCAGCAATGAGTGATTGACGAGTAACACTCCCCAGAAACTGACAGATTGTCAAGCCTGCCTGCTACCCCTGGGTCATCTCAGCCTAGAATTTCTGGCCCAGGAAGAGCAGTCATGGCTTTCTCCCTCAGTGGATTTTCCTATGGAGAGTTCAGGACAGAAGAAAAAGAAAGACATCAGCAAGCTTTCTGAAAGCCACGAGCCGATGGGAGTGCGTGCGCTGTGCCCGCGTCGGGCTCGGTCAGTATCTCCACAGTAGCTCTAGTTGTGTATAGATACCCGCGTGGGTGAGGCGCGTGGATGAGGGGCATGTCCAAGCGTGGACTGCAAACCAAATACCAAGAACTTTTAGTGGCAAGTCATATTTTACTAAATAGATAAACCTGTTCTGCTGACTCAGGATCTGGCCTTACAAATGGACCTTTGGTAGAGGTTGAGCCGAGCGAAGACACCTGCCTGGTTGGCTTTGGCCCCATACCTGGGCTTGTCTCAGGCCAGCTGTTCTATAGGGGCCTCCAGGACAGTGTGGCCAGAGAAAACACAGCGTGCCTAGTTTAACTTGAATTTCAGAAAAAGAACAAATAATTTTCAGTATAAGTATGTTCCATGCAATGTTTGGGATATATGTATGCTAAGAAATTTATTCACTGTTTTTCTGAAATTCAAATTTAACTGAGCGTCCTATATTTTTATTTGCTAAATCTGGTATCTCTCCTCTATCACAGTGTATGAACATCAAGCTTCCCTGGGTTGTAATCCAACACTGAGACCCCCAGTGGGGCTTCTCAGAGTGGGATTTGCTTCCACCCTACCCAAGAAAGTAGAAAGCCCTCTGCGTGGAACATATACCTAAGAGCTCTCTGTAGGGCGCAGCTGGCCTGATAGAGGAATTATTAGACGAGGCCAGACTCAAAGACCACCTTCGATTTTGTGGCAAAGGGATCCAAAGTATGGCTCCCTGGGTAGCCTGATTTGTACTTCCTAATGTTGATCTTAAAGATTGAGTATATCTCGGGGCGCCTGGGTGGCTCAGTCATTAAGCGTCTGCCTTCGGCTCAGGTTATGGTCCCAGGGTCCTGGGATCAAGCCCCACATCGGGCTCCCTGCTCAGCGGGAAGCCTGCTTCTCTCTCTCCCACTCCCCCTGCTTGTGTCCTCTCTCTCGCTGTGTCTCTGTCAAATAAATAAATAAAATCTTAAAAAAAAAAAAAAAAGATTGAGTATATCTGTTTTTCAGAAGGGTCATTCTGTGCAAAACATTTCTTATCCTCTACTCCTGAGCTATGCCCTTAAGCCCTAAGATGTGGGTGCCCTAAATACAGATGCTGTCAGGGAGCCCCCAGATACGGGTGCCAGGATCCCCTGCAGACGGCACCCAGGAGTCTCCTTTGGACCATGCTTTCCGACCTCGGCTCTCACCCAGGCCTCATTAGCTTCTTAGGGCCCCGGATGCTCTTGCATGCTCACCTGACCCACCCTTCTCTTGCCTAATACGACCTTAGTAACCTGACGCTGGTTCTGGCAGCCTGCCCCGGGCACCGGTGGACTATGTTCCTGGGTGTTATTGTTGGGATTTGCTCCAGCCTCTTAAGAATGCCACCTCGGCCAGCCCGCGTCCCCAGACCCTGCTGGCCTGCCCTGTCCAGCAAAAAGACGAGACACTAAGATCATTCAGTTCTGTCCATGCCTTCCCACAGGACTGTGAATTCTATACTGTGGTCACATACTATACAAATAATGCTTCCCCCTTATCCCCCAAAAGTCCCTTAGACAAGTTCAACCCCCATGTGCTAGTTGTTCAGAGTGTTGTGACCACATATGTTCCCCTGACCATCCCTTGGCGCTTAGGCACGATGGCATGGAAACCCAGGATGGCGCTCCAGGGATGACAACGTGCAGAATCCTCTCCTTGCGGCCCCCATACAGCTCTAAGGGCAGAAGTGTTCCATCTAATGGTCTGCCCTCCTCTCACGACCCTCCCTCTCATGGTTTTGGGGTCTGGTCTCTGGTTCCTTTCTCACTCCATTCCCTAGACACATTATCCACAACTGTGTCAGGGATCCTGGGGCAGCTGCACTCTGGTTTGATAGAGAGATGATGTAAGGTCACTTTCCACCTTATTATCTTGAGAAAGCATGAACGTACCAAGTTTCGGGGGGCCTGAAGCCTATTCCATTCCCTGACCCAGTTCTCTTGCAGAATCTTCGGAACCTGTCTCCACACCTTCGCTGTGGCAGACGGCTGATGTTTCCCTGCATTGTTGTCTCGGGCTGAGGCTGCAATTTTCCTGATTTGGCCCTTGCATATTATTTAATTGTTTATCTTGACATACAGGTTTGTCCCAGAGGGGAATGCTTAAAAAGTGGCATGGCATCCCTTGATATATATAGAGAGAGATGCAGCTTTCACTTCCCGTGGACGGGTTTTCTCCTGCCAGACTCCTCCCAATTATCCTGCAGGCTTCTTTGCCCCGAGGGCAGTTTGCAGCTCCAAGGGACTGGAATTGGCTTAAAAATTCTTTCCTCTCTGTGCCCCATGTGAGGGGGCATTGTGTGCTCTCTAAATAATAAGCCTGGCTTTGTGTGACCTAACTGGACAGGGCCCTTTGAGAGATTTTTCAGTTGCAGAGCGAGCAGTCAGCTGCACCCTAGGAAACCAAGAAGGTTCCAGACCAAGGAGAAAAGTCCATGACAGCAAGATTTTTTTTTCCTTAAATGGTATTGTCAACTAATTCCTCTCCTCCACTAGTGTTCAGGGTAATTAGGTAAAAATGTAGCAGAAGAATCCAAATTTCTATTTTGGATCTGATAAATGACAGCATTTAATGAGATGGCCCCCACCCCTTGCTAACAAAACAACAATCAACCATTTTAGTGACCTTATGAGTTAGATGCAAGGCATTGTCATCGATCAAGGTAATTACTATACTTGCTGATTTCCTCCTCCAGACCCAGGACTGGCTAGAAACTAAAGGGTTAGAAAGAGGTAGAAGTCACAATGCTTGGCCTCCACCTCACAAAAACCCACTCAGAAGAGAAGAAACTGACCAGAATTGACCACTTCCACCGTGCCAGGCTGGGGATTTACACACACAAATTATCTTGTTTAATCGCCTCAATAACCCTGTACAGAGAGTAGCAGCTCCATTTTACAGATATTGAAACTGGTATCCTAAAAGCATATAATTGGGAGGCAGAATAATGTCCCCCCAAAGATGTCCATGTTCTAATCCCTGTGAATATGTTAGCTCAAAAGGAAAAAAAGGGAGTGGGGGAGAACCTGGCAGAAGTGATTCAGTTAAAAAAATCTTGAGATGGGGAGATTGTCCTGGATTATCTGGGTGCGTCCCAGGTAATATCAAAGGGCCTTAGGACAGGTAGATAAGAAGGTCAGAGTCAGAGCAACAGAGATATGACAAAGGAAACAGAGGCTGGAGTGATGTGGGGCCACGAGCCAAGGAATGCTGGCAGCCTCTAGAAGCTAGAGAAAACAAGGAAGTGGATTCCCCCTGGAGCCTCCTGAAGATACCAGCCTTGCTGACCCATTAGACTTCTGACTTCCAGAACTGTAAGGTAAGAAAGGGGTGGTGTTTTAAGGTACTAAGCTTGTGGTAATTTGTTGCAGCAGCAGTAGAAAACTAACATAGTGTGCTTATTTACACCTGCCCCAATTGCATTCCACAGATGACTTGAGCTGGCCGGAGAAGTTTCCTTCAAAGTGATAGGGCCAGGCAGCGCTGCCATATTGCCTCCTGGCCCCTGGAGTTCTGCAAAGCAGGGGCCCCAGGGCAGGATTCAAACCAAGTCAACAAATGTGTCCTTAATGTCTATATCCTTTCTTCTTTGCTGATCTGCTCTCTAAAGATAACATTTAGGGGCAAAATGAGCAAAATGTCAAAAGAAATATTCCAAAATAACATGATAAGCTTAGTGAATGACTAAGGAGTTCAGGAAATAATGCTGTTCTGAGAAATAATTAGTGGTGCGTACAGCGGTGATTAGAGCCGACTTGGTGGAGGGGGTGCAGCTTCACCTGGGCCCTCCAGCATGGGCAGAGTAGGGGTAATGCGGGAGGCAAACAGAAGGCCTTACAGATGAGGAATGGCCTGATATAAGAAATACTACTAGGAACAGAAGCAGCAGCCCATCTCCCTACCCTTGATCCCCCAACCCCCACCCCCCCGCTACCCTCACGCCTCCCCTGCCTATGGATTCCATTAAATCTCCCAACTGAAGTTTTGGCAAAGGCTTTATAACATTCTGTGTTGTCCCGTACCTTACAGATGACAAGTTTGGACGCAAACAGGTCTAATGTGTCTTTCTTGCCCAGAGCTACCTAGCATATCAGGTCTGCCAGGCCAGTGCTCCCCAGCAATGAGGAACAAAATGTTTTCAGTTCTTCAAAGTCAACAAGCATACTCTTTGTACGTGTGAGTGGCCGGTTTGATTCAGCATGTCCAAATAAGGAAAATTTGGAAGAGAATTCCAGACTTTAACCTGGGTGGGGCAATTTTGTTAAATACAAGGACGGTGTGCTCAGAGATACCTTTTTAAGCCACCTTTATTTTGTAACGAAGCAAATTTTTATGCAAGAGGTGGCATATAATAAAAATGACTTGGATGCAAAAGACCCAACCTCTAGTCCTGAGTTCTGTTGTCACTTGAAACATGACACGGAGCAACTTCTGTTACACCCTCTATGAAATGAGCACTTGGTCTTAAAATTCTCCTAATCATTTAAGATGCTTTGGGCCACAGGCAACAGAAATCCTGATTCAAACCGGTTTAAACATGAAGGAAATGCATTATCCTGCAAAACAGAAAGTTGAATGGCAGGGCAGCTTAGAGGCTGTATTAGTCAAGATTCTCCAGAGAAACAGAACCAACAGGATATATAGAGAGAATGAGATTTATTATGAGGAATTGACTCACGGTTATGGAGGCTAAGAAGTCCCATGATCTGATGTCTGCAAGCTGGAGGCTCAGAAAAGCTGGTACTGTAATTTCACTCTAAACCCCAAGGCCTAAGAACCAAGGGAGCTGTTGGTGTAAATCCCAGTCCAAGTCTGAAGGCCAAAAAATGAGAAGCACCGATGCGTGAGGGAGGGAGAAGATGGATGTCTCAGCTCAAGCGAAAGAGCAGATCTACCCTTCCTCCACCTTTTTGTTCTACTCAGGCGCTCAACAGATTGTATGGTGCCCCCTAACATTGGTGAGAATGATCTTTACTCAGTCTACAGACTCAAATGCTAATCTCTTCGGGACATATCTTCATAGACTCACCCAGAAATCATGTTTTACCAGCTATGTGGGCATCCCTCAGTCCAGTCAAGTTGACACATAAAGCTAACCCTTACAATGGTTGATTAATTCAGTGGTGTGGATGATGTCATCAATGACCTGGGTTCTTTCTCTCTTTCTCTCCATTCTTGCCATCCTGAGTATCAGTTTAATCCTTATGCTGATAGTATGATGACTGCCATGATTCTAGGCCTCACAGTCAGACACAAAGTATCTGGAGGAAAGGGAGAGAGCATCCTCCAAAAGTCTTCCCCTCACATAGCACTGGCCATCGGTGAGCCACACATACCCATTTCTGAACCAATTACTGAAAAGGGGATCCCTTGAGAAGGCTTGTTCCAGCCCCTCCTGAGGGTGTGGAAGAGGGAAGACAAGTGAACAAAAGCATGATTCTGTGTGGACGGAAAATGGGAGAAACTGCAGGTGGACAGGAAATTTATAGCGATCTCTGTACTCTTAAAGCTCCAAAAACCCGTAAGTTAAAAACTCAGTGGTTGCCTGATATGGTTTAAACCCAGACTGGCAAGATCCATGCCTACCCAGAACCAAGCATTGGGCTATACACCAGCACTGAGCAAGCATCAGAGAACTTTCATGAAGCATCTCTTCAAGGGGATCTTGACCACTTCACAACCAAGACAGTCAATCCCATTGCTTTAACCCTTCTTACCGCTGCTGGAGAATTGAAGCCCGGCAGTTTGGGTTATAGATGAATGAGAGAAAAAGGTTGCTCTTAATTTATGCAAGTTCCATGACAATTGGCCAACCTACCTCCCTGTTTTCTACCCTGAGACAATCCAAGCAAATCTTAGGGTGTTACATGGTGAGAGAGCAGTAAAGTGGTGGATGGAGCTATGGCATTTTCTTAAAAGAAAATTCAAATTGGCTATTAGAGTTACTGACCTAACATTGACCATTGGCAGACTGTGTCTGTTTAAACTCATTTCCAGATCACTTGAATGAGAAATAGCAGTTTTCTCCTAATGTAGACCAGGCCCCTAGAGTTATTTCCTAAAGCTGCAATGACTATTGTAAGTAAGGAGAAAATAGACGGATAGAGGTTTGATGAGAAATTTTACACTTCTAGTGAGTCTTTTTGTGAGGGGCTCAGTGTGTTTGCTCAATTCCAATTACCTGCCTCTTTCTTCTCTGGCTGGATTAGTAACTATTCAATTCAACCAAAGCATAGAACAGTATCACTAAAATGATTGTTCCTCTCCCAACAGGATACTTAGGTTTTGACTGAGTAATCAAACTCTGTAAGAAATTTCGCCAAGATATTTATTATACCAAGTAACGGGAATAGGAGGTATCCTTTGTTATATAATATATTGTAACTAGCTAGAAGAAATAGATGAAAAAAAATCCTCCTTAAACACGAAAGTCACACATATGTGGTAGTAAATTTATGTCCCCCGTCTCACAACACTGTTACCAGACAACCAAGAGAATTAGAAGCATAGGGGCACCTGGGTGGCTCAGTTGGTTAAGCGACTGCCTTCGGCTCAGGTCATGATCCTGGAGTCCCGGGATCGAGTCCCGCATCGGGCTCCCTGCTCGGCAGGGAGTCTGCTTCTCCCTCGGACCCTCCCCCCTCTCATGTGCTCTCTTTCTCATTCTCTCTCTCTCAAATAAATGAATAAAATCTTTAAAAAAAAAAGAAGCATATAAAGTAATAAGTATATTTGAATAAGTAAAAGAAGTAAGCATTTTTCAAGTAATAACTTTTCTGGCAAATTATTGCTGGTAGTTGTCGAACTCTGGAGAAGGCGTTCTGTTCTTGTTATAAGGCTTGAAGTTGCCATATAAAAGTGGATCTAGACAGCCACATCGAGGTGAATTCCATAGGACCTGCGATCATAATTAAGTCTTTCTTCCTCCCCATCAAACCTCTAAGCACACCTACTCACAGATGTTATTCTATCTCATAGGGGGTTCCATTCCATTTCCATTCCATCCCTGGTGGAACTGCTAATGGCCCAAACAAGGAGAAATAAGAGAGAAGAACCAGAAGAAAAACAAAGGTCCAGAATCATCTGCAAGCTGAATAACACGTACTTGGAGAAGGGTGGGCCTAACAGTAGCCAAATGAGAGAAGAGGTGAGATGTGTCAATTTTCTTTCAGCCCCTGATTCCAGGTCCTGGGTTTATCCTACCTCACAGGCCGTCTCAGTTAAGGGGAAAAAAAAGTACATTCATTTGGTGGAGACTTCTTATTTGATGTCTTCAACATTACATGGAGCATTGATTTTTTTTTTTTATACTGTCTTTTGCTCCCCTGCTTGAGGTTTTCCTTGGGTGGAAGGCATCTTGAAAGCCTTCTGCCTTTCATTCTCCCAGAATCTATGCTCTGATCTTGAGACATTAGTCACAGTTCCAAGGAGGGGACAGGTCAAATAACTTCACAATCAAAACCCAAACCTAAACAGATGGCTCCTTTATTCCAAGAAGGCACAAGCACTTGTCACTCTCTTGTGATAATGGGATTTGGCCTCAACATTAAGGCATCCCAGAAGCAGAGAGCTGCAGTTCGGGCCCAGCGGGCTCTCTGCTCAGTTGCAATTCCCAGCCAACCGACTCGAGATCTTCCAGCCAAGTGTGGACTCAGGATGCGCTAAAAAGATGAATGCCTGAGGAAATCCTAGGCAGGCTGGCTACATTCTCCAAGTGTGGTCTTTGAACTGTTAAGTGCATCAATTCACCTGAGGACTTGTTAAAAATGCAGATTCCTGACCCCCTCCCTGATGCTGTGAATCAGCCCAGGAATCTGCTTTTTCAAGAGGCTTATCAGGTCATTTTAACGCTCTTTGACATCGGAGGACCACTTCTAGACCCCCGGTACACAAACGTGGTCTTGAGACCAGTGGCATTAGCAGCATCCAGGAGTTTGTTAGAGATGCAGAATCTTAGGTCCCACCTCAGACATCCGAAATCACAACCTGCATTTTAACAAGATGTCCAGATAATTCCTTAGAGTTCAAGAAACATTTTGCTAGAGTAGTTTTGTCTTATAACCTTGTTCCCACCAGCTCGGAAGAGAGTGCAGCAGCACAAAAAGGGGCTTTCTCTCAATCCTAAACTGCATATTAGGATCAGTAAGGAAGTCTTTAACAACACTGACATTTCAGTCCTGCCGTAGCCAATTTAATCCAGCCTTCTGGAAGGTGGGCCTGGGCATCTGTATTTTTAAGAGCTCCCTACCTAATTCCAATGTGCAGCCAGAATTGAGAACCACTATTCCACCAAAGCAAAATTCAGAATCAAAGCTTACCCTAAAGACAGTGTGAAGCTGGGTCTCACTCCCCTAAAAAGCGATCAGCCATTTGCCTAGTAACAAGGGATTCCTAAAATATTTGCCTTTTACTAAGAAGAGGCAGCTTCAGCCTTTTGAATGGCTACTCATTGTCCATGCCTCATACAAATATGTTGGGTCTCCACCGCCCGGGAGCTCAAAAGCAGCATTCCCATCCCCTTTGTTACTCAAGGCCAGGCTCTGGCATCCTCGGGATGGGAAATGGCTTCTTCTGAGGCAGCATTTCTCTTAGCTTTCTCTGCCCCTGGGACTTGTGATTCTGGACAAGGCATATGTCTTCTCACCATGCCATTTCCCTCATTTGCAGAGGGAAAACACAGTGTTCATTGATTCCTTTGGTTAAGCTGACTGGTGCCCCTGGCTCCCGTCCAGTGACTATTTCTCTTTGCAGCAATCCTCAGCTGGGGGAGAGCCAGGAGGGAGATGGCTGCCCACTTAGAGCCCCGAGCCCCCCGTGCTCTCTATCCTGTGAGCTCTCCAAATGCCAGCTCATTCCGCTGATTCTCTTCTACCCAGGCAGGTCCATCAGAAAGCCTTGGAACAGGTTTGAGAACAGAAAGGCTACTGGATTCCTTTGAAATGTCTGAGTTCAGTTTAAGTCCAGAGTCCAGTAGACCCCAGCTGGAAGAATAAAACCCTTTTCTCCCAGGGGAAAGCCTCCTGATTGATCTGGATAAACACTCTTGAACTCTAACTATAGCACATGGACTCACCACCGTTATTTCTATAATTATTGATAGCTGATGTTTCTTTTTAACAGTTGCATACACCTTTCTCATCTTCTCTTCACCTCCTACTACTAATAACACTCATGGCTTGCTATGTGCATTACCATGTGACCTGCACATCCATCTGCAGAGGTAGATGCTTGCTATTTGTATACCCATTTTACAGATACAAAACTAAAGTTTCAATAAGTTAAACAACTTGCTCCGGTTTCCACATGGTGAACGTGGCAGAAACTGGATTTCATCCAGATCTATGTGATTCCACTAGGATATGTCTACCAAATGGGCTCTTCCTTTGGACGTTTCCCAATCCCTCACCTCCAGCCTCTGTGCTTCCCAGAGCAAGATCTCTGCCACCAGATCTTCCTTTCTGGCTCAACTTGTTTCAGAATTAGCTGAAGTATGTGCCAGAGTCAAAAGGATTTGGAACTAACAACAAGTGAAGAGGGAGTGAAGAGGAGTAAACTCAGATTCCTACTTTATACCATATACCCAAATAAATTCCATATGAATGAAACATTTAAATGAAACAATGGAAGTACTAGAAATATTTGTAGGTGGGAGACTTAGAAAATCCTGAGGTAAGGAAGGACTTTAGAGAGTGACACCAAAGGCAGAAGCCATAAATTAAAATATTAAGAACAACTGCACAAAAATTTTAAATGTAATTTTAAATGTGAAAAGCAATTGACAAATTGGGAAAAGTAGAAAACATGTAAGACTTAATAGAGAGAATATAGATATTTTTTTTAAAACTCCTACAAACCAGCAAGAAAAAGACGAACACTCCAATTAAAAAAATGGGCAAACATAAAAGAATAAAAAGAAGACCACAAATACTCTCGATTGATGATGATGAATTGTGGCAACAGATTTTACATTCTCTGCAGGTGGGAGTATGAATTGACATAACCTTTCTAAAGGTCAATTTGACAAAATGTAGTAAAACTTTTCTAAAACACAGAACAGTTAACCCAGCTGTTTTGAGGAATCGATCTTAAGGAAATAATTAAGGACATGCACAGTGACCCAGCAGGAGAATGACCCGGGTATGGTGTGGACAGAAATAAGACACGTGGCAACACTCTAAAAGCCCAGGAAAGGAATGGTTGGAAATCTCACCCCACATCCCTGCAATGGAGGCACTGGGGGTCTTTAAGGACAGAGTCTATTTATTGAACCATATTCATTGTGAGGATGCTTCTGTGGAAAGATGTTCACAATATTTTGTTCAGAAAAAAAGGAAGTCACTTGTCCCACAGAATAACTGTGTTGGCACTCAGGATATACAAGAAAGTTTGTCTCTAGGTAATGAGAGTGTTTTGGGTTTCTATTTTCTTCCTTTTGCATGTTTGTGTTTTTTTCGTTAGTTCAATTAACATGTACTGCTTTTGTGATGAGAATGAAAAATACAATAGGAGTTGTAAAAGGGGACTCAAGGAGCCCCAGTCCTAGTCCCTGGTGACCAACACTGAAAGGGGTGGACTGAGTGAGAGAAGCGACCCACACTCCTGAGAGGGAACTGGGACCTGCCCAGGGAACGTCTTGCCCTCCCGGCACCTTGCCAGCCCGCTGGAGGCCTGTCCTTCCCTGCGGCCAAATCAGCAGTCACCCCCGCCTCTCCGCACCCTTCTTTACAGAGACCTGAGCCGCCGGCGTGGGTCCCAGCCCTGCAGAGGGGACCGAAGAAACAAGGCGGGGACGGATACAGCCTGCGCCTGAGGAAGCTCCACGGGGCAGCAAGGACCAGGCGCTCCTGCCGGGCTTGGCCCCTTTTTCGACCGCATGTGGGTATTTTCCTGAGATAGGTTTCTCTCCCTTGGACCTGCCTAAACATCCTTTGATTAAGATTCTCCTGCCCTTGATTAAGATTCACTGGTGACCGAAGGGGGCCGCCTCTCTCTGCAAGTGCCGACAGCCCCACCAGTCTTTTGGCAACTTCCTCTCCGTCTCCCTCCCCTGTCCCGGGCCAACCCTGACCACGCCTCAAATTGCCCCTAGGAGGCAGAAATGCCAGCTAACCGCCACGGTGCCTGGTGCCCGCGCGGTGGCCGGGAGCCACCCCGGCGCCGAGGCCGGTGGGCCTGCGCAGGGCCCCGCGGCTTGCTAGAAACCCATTTGCCTCCGCCAGTCACTGGATCCCGGAGAGGGGGACCTGGGTTCATGAAGTCAGAAACCGGGGAGGTGCACCCCGCCCCGGCAGCCCGCTCGCAGGCATCCCGCAGAGGCCTGCCCGCCCCTGGAGGCGCGGGGGGGCGCAGGCCCGCTTCGGGTTTCGGTCCCGAACCCCGGGAGCTCCCTTCCCGCCAGGACGTCGGTCACGGGTCTCTGGGCAAGGTCGCCCCGGGACGCGAGTTCCCGCCCCGCCTCGGGCCGCCGACTTCCAGGATCAGAAAAGCCACGCTCCGCTGAGGCCCTGGGGCCGCTCCCGCTCGGCCTCCTCGGTGGCCGGCGTCGGGAGAGAGAGGCGAGGAGCCTCCCGCGGCCAGCCCGGGCGCCTGCCCGGTTCTCCCGCTCTTTCTCCTGGGCCCGGCGCGCCGACACCAAGAGGGCTTCCTAGCACCCACCCCCAGTTGACCAACCTAAGGGTGTCGGATCCCGCCTCCCCCTCCTCCTGCACCCGTCCCCGCCCCAAGCCCGGGCGTTGCGGGGCTGTGGTCGCTTAGTCCGGTGGCCTCTGCCCACCCCTGCAGGACCGGAGGTCTCTCAGGAGCACAGCGCCGCCCCCACCCCTGCAGGACGGGCCTGGACCCGGGCCAGGACAGAGGGGAAGGGGAAGGGTCTGCCGGGCCTGGACCGCGCGCTCCCGGCACGTGGCGCTGGTGGGCACGCGGAGAAAGTGACCCACGGACCGCGGACGAGGGAAAAGGAGGCGAAGGCCCCCTCAATCCAGCCTCCGCAGCGCTGCCGAGCTCACGGAAGGACAGAAGTAATTTACTAAAACAGCACATTTTAAGAAAGGAAATTTGAGACAGCAATAGCAGCATCTCAGGGAACGGCAGGGGGAAAAAAAGTTGCGAATCAGGCTTCCGCGCAGGGACTTAGATTTTGCAATAAGCGCTTAATTAAAAATAAAATATATTGATGCGGTAGGCAAGTCGCGTTCCTGGGAAGGTAAAAATACAGTGGACTCCCCCACACCCCAGATGCTCCACCTGCCTGCTGTAATTACAGGGCTTCAGAGAGGAGGGGGAAAAAACACGACAGAGAGAAATCTGCTTGCATATTTTTCTTCTATTGTGCTGGGCTCATTTGAATTATAATGTGTTGCAGGCCGGAGTCGGAAATTTTGTGCCTTGAATAATGAATCCCCCTGGAGCCCACGGTACCTGTACTTCTCTTTAGTGTCCACTGAGAATAATGTGTTCGACATTCAAGTGACAACACTGGAAAGGATTTCAAAGCCCCGGAGCCCCAGAACGCTGTACAGCCCGACGGCTCTTCTGCCTGCCCTCTCTTTGGCTTCCAAATGCAGCAAACTCCGTCGTGCCTTAAAATACACGGGTCCTGGCTGTGACCACAGAAATATAGTAGAGATAAACAGGCTCTTACTTGTGAGTCTGAGGTAGTCCTGCCCTGCACAAGGCTTCAAAGCTGCTAAGGCTCCAGGATACTACCCAGATTTTTTTAAAACGGGGGAACAGAGAGGCGCACTGTCTTGTCCCAAGCCAGGACAGGCTTTTCTGGCGTGAATAGCACTGCACTGGCTCAGGCCGGCTTTCCGTAAGAAAGATAATAAACATTCAGTAATTCAATAAAACAGACACGGTTTAAATCACAGGCAATCGCCAAACCTCTGGGACACTTTTCGGTTCTGAACAGCTATTTGACAGAGGTTTAAAGTTAAGGGGCAAATGTAGAACAACAACAACAACAACAACAACAAAATCTGAAAATCTCACTAAGATGAGAGAATGAAAGCTTTTCAAAATGATAGAAGTGGGCTTTCGTGCTTCAACTTTCAAACAAGTGTTGTTTTGTTTTTTAGTTGATCATTCTTTCTGGTTGGAAATAGATTCAGAAGCCCTTTTAAAAACAAGTCACTTTTGGCCAAATATATTAAGGTTTATCCACGATACCATGGGACCATTAAAAAAAAGTTCTTTATTGACACAAAAGGACTCCCAAGGTACATTGCTGAGAAAAAAAGTAAATATACTACTATTTGTATGGGCTGAAAAAGATTAAAAAAAACAAACAAACATGTATATACCTATTTGTTTGTATAGCCATAAAATATCTCCAGATGGATATTGCCTTTTGGGAATGGCAGGAGGAGGGCAGGGGAAAGATTGTCCCCTGTTTATCTAAATCCTTTGCCATTTTGTTTTTAAAAACGTAATTGGACTGTTTGTTTAAAAAACAAATAAAATTTAATAAATATTAAAGTCATTCAAGCTGGATTACAGCCAAGTCAAGACTTGGTGATGGAGGGAAGGTCGGCACAGTTAATAGTTAAGACTGATTCTTAAAGGCAACTATCATCATTACTTTCTCATCTTTTCATTGAGTCTGTTAACAGCTTGCCCAAGGAAGCTGATACAGAGTTTTCTCTGCCTGCCCCTCTTCTCCAACATATGCACAAACAGGCAGGGAAACGACCTGAAAATGGGATGTAGGAAGGAAAAGAAAAAAGAAGCAAATTCCAGGTTTAAACAGCAAGTTGACAAAGGACTGCTGACTACACTCGTTTACTTTTTGAGCTGGGACATTTCCTTTGTATCCCAAGAACTATTTCAGGACTTTGTTAAGTCCCTACTTATTAATATTCTAAGAGCTTTGAGCTGAAAAGAAGAGAACCCCGAAGCCTGGGAAAGGCAAGAACTCTACCAGACCTTTGGGTCTGGCTGAACCATCTTGAAATAGCCTTTTAGAGTTTGCTGTACCACTTCCAGCAGCCGCTCGGAGCAGGGAAACGCAGAGAACCATCTACATGGTGTGAGATGTTCCACCCCCCCCACCAGGAGCTCTCAATCCTGCTTCTCAGATGCTAGATCCTACAGTCCTGCTGATTCCCAAGGTGGCCAGAGAGTGAGCCCAAGAGCCCAGCTGGACCCCACCAGGGGACCATCCTCCCCAAAGACAGGGTGGAAACTTCCTCTGTGATAGACTCCTCCCACCCAATCAAAACATACAAACCCAAACAAACAAAGAGACAAAATTTCTTCTCTCCTTTTCACCTGCTCTCTGATTCCCACTAACAGAGCCCAAACCTTCCTTTCTCCACTTAGAGCAGAATTTCTCAATCCCGGCACTTCTGACCCTTTGCTCCAGATAATTCTTTGTTAATGGGGGGCTGTACTGTGCACTGTAGGATGTTTAGCAGCAATCCTGGCTCTGTCTACTAAGTGCCAGGAGCACCCCACCCTGAGATGTGACAACCGAAAATGTTCCCGGACTGCCAAATGTTTCCTGGGGAAGGGCCAAATCATTCCCAGGTGAGAACCATTCAATTAGAAGCTGAAAGCTGATATTTCTGGAAGATGTAACAGCTTCTTTCCGTGTTTAATAAAATGGTAAAATAGAAATAATATTTTAAAAAATCATTGCCAGACAAATAAAATGAGAGTAAGAAGTCAAAACCATGGAGAGGGAGAAGGAGGCACAAAACACAACATGGAAGCCATTTGGGGAAATACGTATCTGTCAGGAGGTAGAAATTTGGTGGAACACAGGTGACATTAAGACGTCGAGCTGGGTCCTTTCCATTTACCCCTACAAATTCACCTTCCACCCTCTCCCTGCTTTGTGCCTCAGGAAGTATATCCTGATGGGTGGTCCTGATAGACTTCATCAACATGCCCTCTCTCTTCTCTGGCTTCTGGGTTTGGTCACTGGAAGGAAGAGGCTAGTGGGTATGTGGGAGGAGAGAGAGATTGATTACTCTGCATCTCCCCTGGCCAGATTCTGGTTTGTTGACTGCTTTTGTCTTCCACAGGTGGGAGCCTGTGGACAGGAGGCTATTTCCTAGAACGACAGCTCTCTTTGGCATGAAGCAACTGTGCCCTCCTCCTGGCCTTCTGGCCTCCAGGTTCTAGCCCCTGCCATTGCTAGCTCCAGGATACTGAATCACCCCTCGCTGGGTTGACTGAACCCTGCCCACACTGTTATAAGCCACCCCTTTATTTAAAATCTCCTGATAATCCTCGGTTTGAGCATGCCATCTGACAGAGAAGGGTCTAGTTCAGAGCTCCCACGAAAGTCATCTGTTTCCTACGGGACCGTGACTGATACAGATGATACAGGAAATCATTTGAAGGGAAGCATTGTTGGTCTGGGCCAGGATTTAGGAATCCCTCCGTCCTTTGCCCAAATACCCAATAAACTGAAGTACCTTGAGCCAAAGTGACCACGGTACCCATTCTCCTCCCCCAATAACCAAACGCAGGCCTGAGATCTCCCACTTAAACCCTGAGAAAGCCTTTGCCCCAATACCAAGAACAGAGGTTGTCCAGGCCATGCCTTGACTTCTCGAAATGCACATGACTGAAGATGATAAAAAGCATCCACGAGAAAAAAAGAGATAAAGAGATCTTCCCCCAGGACAGCGAAGTCTGCCTCCTTTATCACTTACGCCACAAGGATGGAAGAGGAAAAATACTGACATGTAACCCCCTTCTAAGTGCATTATCTAGAAAAGAAAGACAAGTGAGTGTCCTCTAGTTTAGCACCAAACTGCCTTCTTTGAGTATTTCCATCTTCATGGAATGTATCTGGGAGGAGAAGTAAAATCTGTCGGCTGCATGGAGGAAGGGGAAGCCCTCTTCCCTGGCCCCTGGGCCGTCTGGGTCGGGCAGGGGCAGACACGGGGCCCCAGGCTTCAGCTGCAGGAGGTAGGGAAGTGCCGAGCTCCTGGAGGTGCTGGTTTGCAGGCGAGCAACAAGGAGGGCAGGTGCGGCAGGGATGGTCCAGGATGCCCGCCCCGCATCTGCCAGCAGTGCTTCCGGGCCAGGCCGGGGACAACAACCTCAATTGTCCCTCCCAACAGTAGCCTGCTGATCCCAGAGAAAAGACAGCCATGGGGCCATTTGGACCAAGCCTCCACAGGAAGAATGCTGCCCTTTCTCTGCAGCTCTGGGTCCCAGAGTCATGGAATCCACAGCTCAGAAGCTGGCAGCCCCCCTCGGAGGCCTGGGCAGCTTCCCCTATGGTCACATGGCCCCGAACACTCTGTTCTTTGTGACAGCAGCGTGGCTGGGTGGGCCGAGGACCTCTGCAGACAAAGATACTTCAGGTGCCCCCTGAGCCCCCTGGAAAGTGATGAAAGAGCCTCTCTCCTCTCATCTGTGCCCCCGGCATGCCCAGCTCACCTGGACTCTGGGCCCCCCATGACCTGCTGCTTGACTGTTATTCACAGGAAAAGCGGGTCCCAAGCCAATGTCAGAGACGGCCTCGGATTCAGGGGAGCATGAGGGCAGCGCAGACACCTTCAGGACTTTTGCCTCATGCAGCTAACGTCAGAGATGTTTTATGAAAACAAGATTTGAGGTCACATTGTTTCTTGGATAAAAGGAACTTTGCTTCAAAGAAATTGACTTGCTAAACAACGCTAGGAAAACTGCCAGAATACTGCCAGGCATAGCCGGCCACCTTTGAGTCCCCCAGTGTTTCCAGAAGTGCCGAGTAAATGACTCTCATTAGATCAGGGCTCCTGAGGCAGGGTCCCTGAACCTCCTGGGTCCTCATCCCCCCCACCTCCCCCGCCCCGTAGGAATACAGAGCCTGGACTCAACGGACCTCCAAAGCTCTTCCCAGCTCTACACTCCATTTCTACTGAGCAGCGTCCAGTCTCCTGGCACCTACTGAGGAGAAGTTAGCCAAGAAGGAAAAGGAGGCAGCACAGCTCTGGAGCCACAGGGCCCGGGGTTGAAGCCCAGCCCTACTCCTTACCGTCCGTATGACAGCGGGCAGGTTATTTCCTCTCTGTGTGCCTCAGCGTCCTCATCGGAAAACAGGAAGTAGCATCAGCCCTTCTCCACGGGGTGGCCATGAGGGTCACGTGAACGAGCATATAGAAGGCATGAAAACACGCCCAGCATGGGGGGGGGGGAACCCCAGCAGCATTTGCCGTCTTCGAGACTCTTTTCACTTTTAAAGATGCCATCTGAGTCTTTTCCTGTCACCAGTTCAGCCTCGCTAAAAGCAATTTGGTAAACAGACTCTCGCAGGGCAAAGAATGGTCATTTTTTCTGGGGGAATTGAAAATAATGCCAACCTTATCCCCTTCTCCACGAGCATTCTCCTGTGCTGGGAAGGAGGCTTGCGAGGGGTCCGTAGTTCCTCACAAAATGGGGCAGGATGTTGTTTCTCCCGGATAGGAGAGAAAAGTGAAGCACAGAGAGGGGCCCAGGCCAGGGCCTCCATGCAAGCCATGGCCCAAGCTTCTGCTGACCCTGAGCCTGCAGCAGGCTCCTTTACCCACCCAGCTGCCTCGCAGCTCCTACCTAGAGAACTCCCTCACCCAGCCCCGCCAAAGCCCAGGTCTGTGCTCAGGGCGCTCACGGCCACGGCTGATCAGCTGGGCAATGCCAGGGAGTCCGCTCAGACCACTTCCGCAGGCCCAGAAGCCACAGCCATAGGAGTCAAAGGGCTGGGCACTGAGCTGGCTGCAAGCTGAGGAATCACGGGCCCTGGGGGCCAGGAAAACAACCACAGAGGGAAGGACAAGGTTGGAGTCCCCCATTTAACCCCCAGGCAGCACACGCAGGGTAGGAATAGACCGTGACCTTGGAATCCCAATGCACACAGGGCCTAAGAGGCCTTGTCATCCAATCAGTGCACAGAGAGCCGTTAACAAGTACGTGGCGGGGGAGGTCCTGGCCATGTCTGCTTTACCCTCCAGACACCCTCCCGCCTTTCCCTGGGCGGCTCTGCCCTTCACAGGAAGTACCTACAGGCTTCTACTGCCCTCCGACTTCTGTTTGCATTTGGCCAGTAGAAGGCAGTACCGTGAGAATGGACAGCCAAACTCAAATGAAGTCAGGGCGTTTAGTTCCCTGGTCTCGTTCCCCCCCCCCCCCCCCCCCCCTCCCGTTTCCTAAAGCCATAGCTTCTCTGTCAGAGAGCTCTTTCCTCAGCCTCAGCTCTCTGCCCTGGATCCCTTCAGGTGTAGGAGTGAGGGAGGCCTCTTCCTGTCACTAGGCACCGTTGCTTTCCCTTAGCCCTGCCCAGGCTTTGCTCAGTAGCCCCGAACTCCCTTTGACCACCCCACTTGAGCACGCTGGCTCTTCCCTATGGGACCCTGTGAGAGGCCAAGGCTTGGCCCAAGGGCTCATCGCTCCATCAGCTTCGCCTTCTCTTTCTCTTTTTGCATATTTGTACCATAAAATAATACACAAAAATACCCGTTAAGATATGAAGCCATCACCCAACGGGAGAATACACAGGAGTATCAGTGCATTTGAAACTTTCTGTGTGCTAGCCGCATCTCAGACACGTGCGTGCACACACACGGAGTACACCACAGCTAAAGGCTGGGGGAAAGCCAATTACCTCCCTTTTCCACTTGTCACATCCCAGCTGGCACATGTAACCCAAGAGAACATGTACTGGAAATGCCAATGGAGCGTGAGAGCCACACAGAGTTAGACCCTCAGTGGGTAGAACCCTGGGGGACAGAGAACACTGGAGTAATTCTGATAGTCCCTTATGCTTCCTAATGGGAAACACACCCAGGGCTTTGGGGCAGCTTTCCTTCCTTCCTGCTGCGATAATCACTACTGTATGCAGCCCAGCAATTTGGCGCCTCAGCAGCCAGACTCCTGGTAGGTGCCTGGTCTTGACCATTATGGGGGATATTATGATCCTGATGACAGGATGGCTGAGCCGTCCAGCAAAGTGACCGGTAATTTGCAATCTAATGGTCATTCAGCGGTGGGTAATATTATGGACCTTACCCTGCAATTGTAAAACAACCAGCCCTCTCTAACGTAGCAGTTTTCCCATCAAAAGCCTAGCCTGTGCTTTGGATTTCTGCTAATCAGTAGCTGAGCCAGCTTTGGCTTTGGATTTGGAGAAGCTCAACAAGGGAGCACGAAATGATACACTCTTCTTCAGGGCCCCAGAATGAGAAGTTTGGGCAGCTCTGTCGAGTGCAGGGGAAAAAAAAACAAGTGAAAGCATCTGGAAGGCAATTTTATTTCCTAAAAGAGCAACAGAAGCTGGCCCCAAAAGCTTTGCGGAATGCAGCAAGTGTTGCCTGGGAACCCAGGAGCCTAACACAGCAAAGCAGGACACACACAGCCAGGCGTGTGCACAGGACCAGTTGGGTGCCTACCCCCAGCTCATGCCCATTTGTGGTATATACACGCTCACATACACACATGCCCGGAGGAATACAATTCCTTCCAGCCACAGGGCTGCTTCCTGACAGACTGCCAGAAAAGGGGCAAAGGGCCCCTCCTGTGTGCTGTCCACCATCCTACTTGCGGGCACAGTTCAGTTCCACCGGGCCCGATGTCAGCAGGCACTGTCAGGAGAGAGGACGCTCTGATTAGATCCTCAGGACACAAGTGGGTCCCAGTCCACTGGGACACCTCAGTGGTAGGCCATTCTTTAGCACTAGACAGCACAGCCAGTAGGAACTGCTGGGTGCTCACGAGTTCAAATCCATCACTCATGACCAGCGTGACCCGGAGCGGTCAGCCTAGCCAGGCTGGTGTGTGGAGGGCGGTGGAAAAGATGACGTCATTAACTTTCTGCACTGCTAGGGAATGGCTTGGTATTCCGAACTTAGTTGCCTCAACTATAAAGCAGGGATGATACACCTTTGCTGCCAATCCCACAGAGGACGTTCCATGAACCAAATGGTGGCAGATGCCTGCAGACTGGTGCTCCAGCTGTGCACTGCCCTTACTGTGGAGCACCCACCACCAGGAGAACTCCAGAATGTAAGAGAGGAAGGAAGGATGGAAGAAAAGGAGAGAAGGAGAGAAAGCTAACAGAATTCAGTTCTCTCAGCCCATGGCTGAGATGGAGAGTTGTGGCTTCCCAGCACACATAGAGGGGTCTTATTTTTCCGATTCCTGGCTTCTTCCCTTGGCAGAAAGCTAACTTGCCATGTCCCCCATGACTGCAAACCATGGTTGGATTCCCAATACAGCAAAGCGTCATGAGCACAAAATCTACACCTTTCCTTCTAAACCCTGCACCTGTCACTACCAGAACAAGGAGTTAATGGGAGCAAAGAGTTGACCAGGGGTACATGGTGGTGGGACTTGAAATGACGTTACCTTTCAGTTCTAGTTACAAGTGATTTATGTGGCTAGAAAACAAAGGAAGGCACAAGGGGATCATGATCTGTGAGCCCTCACTCTACCCTGAGGCCCATTCCCCAAGCCCAGTTCTGCCTCTCCTCTGACCTGCCTCACTGATCCATGTCTCACCTAGGACTATGCGACCATCGAATGTCTACTCCCACAGAATGGGAACATGCGGACCAGAGTTCAGCAGGTAGATGAGTCAGGTCTAGAGAGATGATAGAAAAGATGTGAGTCCTATCATCCCTGGCCTCAATAGAGTCTAGGTATGGGGTGCCCACCTGAAATAAATTCAAAGGGGGCTTGCAATGCAGCTGGATGGTAAAAGGGAAGTAAGTGGCAAAATAGCTAAAGATAAAAAGATAGAACAAGCTAGAAAGCAGATAGATTACCAAGCAATAAAATAGCTAACACTAGAAAACATGGTGGACCTTGGGTTGCCTCCTCCAGATCGATTCCACCTTAGATGATTATGTCAGTCAAGTAATCCCAACACACCTGCGACTGAACAAAAAGCCTATGAGACATGGGGGGGGGGGGGGATTTTCTCTTAAGAGAAAGCCACAGAAGGGGACAGTCCCTCTTCTTCCTTTAGATTTCTTCACATCCAAATGTGATGGCTGGGACAGCTGCAATCATCTTGCCACCAGCCAGATGATGAAGTTAATATCAAAGATGGCAGAGGGGAGAAGCACAAAGAATATGGGTCCTTGATGACATCATTCATTTAAAAAACAGCCAAGCCTGGTATTTACTCAACCTGGATCTTCAAGTTATGTAAGATAGTACATGTCATTCATTTGAGCCGACCTCAGTAGGGTTTTCTGTTAATTGCCCCTTAGAGCACCTTAACTGATATAAGAACCCAAGCCAGGAAAACTGGGACACTAAGGCTGGAGTAGACCCAGAGCCACACTCAACGTTGATCTGATGAGGGCTCTTACTAGTCCTCCTCCCTCCAAATAAACCTAGGAGCAACCCCAGGGCAGCCAGGTGTCAGCTGAGTCTACAGGTGTCGAATTCGGCCTTGAGCTGCCAGTCAAAGAGCTGAGAGGGCTCAGAGCCAGGCACCCCTTATAAAAGCCCATTCCAGGGCTTCTGGAACACAAATGTCCAAACTAGTTGGGCACTTCCCCTTCCCTCCAGGGTCCTCCCCTTAGCTCCCTCAGCAGCCAGGCTCCACAGATGCCTGCATAGAGACCAACTCCAAATGGGAAACATGCTCCATGGAGTCTGTCTCAGAACGGTATATCCCCTGAACAGCTGGGGCTTTGGGGCACTTGTCCCCTGTGAAACTCCTCATTCCAGAGCAGTTGGAAATGCACATTTGAAGGCATCATCTCTCAGACCCTCTGCTTGGCATACTGGAGATGGCAAAAAAGGTGAAGTGGAACGTGTTTCAGATGGAAATGAGCATTTCTGACTTTTGGGCTAAATGCCACCTGAGTTCCTAACGTTATTTGTGACTAGTGATTCTTTTCCAATAGGGGAGACATTGAAACATCAGTGTTGACTTAATCACCCTAAAGAGATGCAGAGGGTACCCGGGGGGGGGGGGGGCGTCTAGAAAGTCCATCTCCTAGTTTTACAGGTGAGGAAACCAGGTCTAAAAAAATGCGAAAGGCACTCGTGGTACCAAATAATGAGTGACGGAGGTAGGGCTAGAGTCCGCGTCTTCCCGCTCAGGGTTGGCAGCGTCTCCTTCCTCTCCTGGAACAGAGTCATGCTGGGAATGTCCACAACAGGGTGGTGAATGCTTCCAAATTAAGAAAGCTACTTCACAAGGCCCTCTGGGGATAAAACCCCTTTTTCACCCAACAAATGTTTGTATCATAAATCATGGGCAACATTGTCGGTATATTGTGCTGCTCAGTGGCCAACAGGAAGTGATGCAAGTGCCTGTCACACACTTCCTAACTGAAGAAAGAGGAAAAAGGATTGTTTGCCCTGGGCGCAGAGGTCTCGCTGCGTGCAGCGTGGTACAGACACGAGCTAGGGAGATTCTAAAAGGAGAACAGCAAAACAGCAGCTCTGTATGTGCTGCCATAGGAAGTGGAGAAAAGAAGGTGTGGCCCAAGGCTGATGTGCTTACTTCTATGCCCCCTCTTGCCTCTTTGTGGCCTCCTCCTTCTCCCTCAAGCCTCACAACCAACAGAAGGACTTCAAGCTGGTGGATTCCATCTCACTAATACCTATTACTCCAAATCCATGCACTTCCATCCCGGCTGCAATATCTCCCCGTGCATCCCCGCAACCCACGCTTCAACATGTGTCCCTACATGCAGATGTGACCACTACATCACCTCCACCGCCAAATCCCTCCAGGCCTCACCATGGCCAGCTCCTCAGCAGGACCCAGAAAGTCATTCCTGCCCCTGCTTGCATGTCCAGCTTTGTCAGCTGCAACTCCCCAATCTCCCACCATAAAATTTTAACTCTTACAAGGCATCACATTGTCTCTCCTGCCTCTAGATTTGCTGCTCACTCCATCCCTGCACCCCTACTTCTAGTCACAGCCAAACACTAAGGTGTCACCTCCTTCACAACTCGTCCTTGACCCCCAAGGGCTCCCAAGTCCAAGGGCTCCCACAATATCCCCTTGCCTCTCCCACCATAGCATGTTTCTTGCTACACTGTAATTGCATGATTCTTCCTCCATAACTTCAATGTACCTTACGCTCTGGGAAAGGAGGGACTCGGTTTGTTTCACCCTAACACCTCCAGGGCCAAGCATGACCACGAAGCAGATGCTTAATAAGTGTTTGGTAAATTAATAACGGCACTCACCACAATGTATTAAACACTATCCGAGCTCAATCAATGGTAAAGTCTACGTGACAGGTGCTGAGGAGAGGAAGATGAATGCCACCTAAGGAAAAGAATGCTCTCCTCCTCCTGTCATACATTCGACCGCCCCAGGTTCCAACCAGTGCCACCCAGAGTGATGCAGAACATCATGCAACAGTAACTGAAAGCCAATGAAATGGGTTAGAAGAAATACACAAGGTCATCGCGCAGGTCAAAGAACTTCACCAATAATGAAGTTCTTCATCAGAAAAACATGGAGCACTTTGAAAATGCATTTTTAATGCACTTCTAATGCATTTTTTTCAAGGACTAATGAATACACTCTAAGAAAAATGTGACTTGGAGAAGAATACTGGGTAACTTAGTGTCACTGATTAGTGTTCTAAACATTTAGATTCCATATTCACGAATATGAGGAGCCTCTTCTTTCTCTTTAGTACACTTACCACGGTTTGCAAGAGCATAGTTAGTTGATCATTTATTTGTTGAAAATCCAACTGCTACTGGCCTTTAAGCGATGGTAAGGGCAAGAATAATGACTGTTTCACATCCCCAAAGCCCAGCACAGTGTCCTAGCACTTAGTAGATATTCAGTAAACATTTGTTATCTGAATGAATGGATTCGTGAATGAGTGACCACACAGAGAATACTGCACGGTAGTTAATTCATCCTTGGAAAAATACTGAGCACTAGATAGGAAAAAGCCATCATGAAAGCCCTCTGATGAAAGGTAAGGAAAATGAAGAGTAGGGATATGTCAAGGTCACTAAAAAATCAGTTCAAAAAAAAAAAAAAAGAGAGAGAGACAACCAAAAATATGGAACCAAGAGGAGAGATGCTATATAATAGAGCACTGACTGATAAATTCAGAGCATTGTTACACCACTGAGCTGTGAATAAAATCCTGCTTACCTAAACAGTGTTGGTGAGTTTGTGCATTGTTTGTGTTTTGCTTAGATGAGAACACCACGGCCACCCCGTCAGCCTCCATGTTCAACTGCCCCAATCAACTGCCGGCAGTAATTAGGGAGTGCTGGGAAAAGGACGTTGAAGAGAAATCAGAGTGCATATTTTTTCTTCCATTGTGGCTGGCTCATCTGAATGATAATGTATTGCAGTCCGGGGTGTAACATGGACTGCACTGAATAATGAGGCAGCTCTGGACTCCTGGCACCTGGGCGGCCAATGGTTAGTGGCTGGCGACAAAGCAGGAACAACATCTTTGGGCAAAAAAAAGGTGATCTCAACATGGCCAGAGACAGATGCTGGGCAATACTCCACTGCAGGCACCATCAGGAGCTGCCATCATTGAGAGCTTCATTTATTTTATTCATAGTCATTTTTCCAACTGAGAGACTTAAGACGTCTGGCTGGTGGCATCCTGAGGAGATGAAACACTGGGGTCGGAGACCAAAGGAGGCGCAGAGCCCCCATCCCGGGGATACACTTCACATCCATGAGCCTGCTATCTGTTTTCAAGGAGTCAGGGATAAAGATGGCTCAACTCCGGGGACACGGACAAATGACTGCTCGGGGTCCTGCCAGCCTAGGGATTTTCAAATATCACTTTATTTTTGTTAACATGGATATCCCTTGTAAGACACCGACATGTATAGACACCTGGTGCGGGAAACCTGAAGCCAGCTGCTAGAAGCTGCGTGGTGGGCGACCGGGAATGCAGTCTCCAGATCCAGACTGACTGGGTTTGAAGCCTATTGTGCCACCACCAATTGTGGGCCTCAATTTCCCCATCTGAAAAATGGACAGATGATAACAAGAGCATCTACCAGATACGTAAGGTTGCTACAAGGTTTAATTGTGTAAATCAGTGTAATGCACTTAAAGCAGTGCCTCATACGTACTCAATATGCAGTAAATATTAGCTATGATCAGTACTGCTCTATGCAAATGCCAGGAGACACTTGACCTCCAGGTGGCGAAGCATGACCCACTGGGATTGGTGGATATTCTCAGCTCAGACGGATCAGGGCACCGCTCAGCCGCCTACTAGCCAGTCACCTCAGACAAGTTACTTAACCTCTGAGCCTCAGTTTGCTCATATGTAAATGGGAATACCTAATAGTAACTACTTCACTGGGGCTGTTGTGAGGGATGAATTAGAGATAACATGCCCTGGAAAGAGAACCTGGCACATAGTATACACTCAATAAACACAGAAGAGTAACAGTGCCGGCAATATGCTATTATCACTATCATCTCACCATCACTATTATTATGACAATCCACCATTAAGGATTTTGGTTGTTAGGCAGTAGGCAATGAGATGTCATGAAATGTTCATTTGAGGAATTATCTGTCCTGATCTGTGCACATGAAATCTCACTCCGGCAGCAAGTGGGCTGAACAGGTAAGTGTCGGCAGAGAGACCAGGTAGAAGGCTTTTACAATGATCAGGGCAGATGATGGCAGTTGCAAAACCATCTTTAAAAATTCCTTAACCAGTTGCACTTGCAACTAAGTTATTTTATTTGTTTGTTTTTCTGCTATGCCATCCATCCCTTTCCCGGGAGTACTGGTGGACAAGTACTTGGAAAAAGTGACAAGGTAAATGAGGACTCTTGCCTCTCTCTCTTTCTCTCACACCCCCACTCACAGCCCCCACATAAACATATGTTGTTTAATTTGTCTCAATTTAAATATGCAGCCCAACTCTTAGTAACATATCACACTTAGATTCCTAAAACCTTTCTGAATAAGACACGTGATTAGGGCAGAGCTAAATCATGTGAGTAACTTGGGATCGGAGGAGTGGGGGAGGGAGTGACAAGAGTTTTGCAAACGTTTTGAATCTATACCTAGACACATACGCTAATAAAGTCGCCCGAGGCACCAATCCCAAAGCCTTCTGGGTCCTTAGTCTCAGAAACCTCACAGGAACATTGAGATCGCTACCTGTCCCCATTTTGGGTGCCCACCCTCCCCTCCACTTCCATTCGGTCGACAGTCATTTCTAAGTGCTCTTTCATACAGGAGGTGGGGGCCCACCCCACTCGCCCCCCACCCTCCCAGCGACAGGCCACACCTTCTCCTTCATCTCTGGGCTTGTCAGCGGAGCCAGGATCCATGAATGGCAAAGCATTCAGAACTGGAGCCCAGACAGTGCTCATCATCCTGTCACCAGGACAAAGGAAGGAAATTCCATTATGTCACCTTCCACAAGGGAGAGACAGCGACAATTTCCCCCATAAACATTGCACTGACACTGTTATGATGTATCTCAAGCACTTCTAATCAGTATGGAAGGGGAGAGACCGCGGAAGCTCTTCAGTCTGCAAGACACCGTTCAGCTGGGATTGCGGTCTCCTGTTGTTACTGAAATGACCCGGCTTGGAGCTTCCACTACTCTCTGCACTCATCACAGAGATTATATATACACACACACATACACATACATATATACACACTACATATATAATATATATACATATATATAATTTTCTACCTTTGCAAAATATATCCACATTGTTCAGTTACTGTGGGTGAGCACCAGAAGTCAGGAGTATTTAAATTCAGACACCACATTTTCACCTGTTCATTTTCACCTCTTGCCCTGTCTGTTCTTCCTCCCTTACAAATTTTAAAAAGACAAAAGGTTTTCATTTCTCCATTTTGAAAAGAAAAGGGATTTTTTCTTTTCTAGTTTTAAAGAGGGAGAAGAACTTACTTTCTATTACTTCTTACCAGTGGCAGAAATGGGCTTGATTTTCTAAAGGTTTAGTCAACACTGTCCAACCATGTAAGTGTTTTCAGTTTAAAACCTGCTTTCTCTCTCTCTGCAAATTATTAATTATGAAAGCAGGCACCACCATAACCACATGATCAAACGTAACATCATCAATAATGGGACAAACAGGGGCGCCTGGGTGGCTCAGTCGTTAAGCGTCTGCCTTCAGCTCAGGTCATGATCCCGGGGTCCTGGGATCGAGCCCTGCATCGGGCTCCCTGCTCGGTGGGAAGCCTGCTTCTCCCTCCCCCACTCCCCGGGCTTGTGTTCCCTCTCTCGCTGTGTCTCTCTCTGTCAAATAAATAAATAAAATCTTTAAAAAAAAAATAATGGGACAAACAGACATCACCTGCTTCCTAATGTGATGCACTCAGGAGGACAGAATGCCACCTATGTGATATTCCTGCCAAAAGAGACATATCCAGGACCAAATCATGAGGAAATGCCAAACTGAGGGAATTGTACAAAACAATGAGGCTCTACTCTTCAGAAATGTCAACGTCATGACTCGGGAACTGTTCTAGAGTGAAGGACACTAAATAGGACTGTGTGGGGGTGCCTGGGTGGCTCAGTTGGTTAAGCATGACTCTTGAGTTCAGCTCAGGTCATGATCTCAGGGTCCTGGGATTGAGCCATGCCCCTACGTTGGGCTCCACACTGGGTGTGGAGCCTGCTTAAGATTCTCTCTCTCCGACAATGGACTCTGAAAAACAAACAGGGTTCTAGAGGGGAGGGGGGTGGGAGGATGGGTTAGCCTGGTGGTGGGTATTGAGGAGGGCACATTCTGCATGGAGCACTGGGTGTTATGCACAAACAATGAATCATGGAACACTTCATCTAAAACTAATGATGTAATGTATGGGGATTAACATAAGAATAAAAAAAAAAAAGATTCTCTCCCTCTCCCTCTGCCCCTCCTCACCCCTGCTCATGCACATGCACTCTCTCTCTAAAAAAAATAAATTAAATAAAATAAACAGAACGGTATGATAGATTGTAGTATTGGACCAATGTTAAATTTCAAAAATTTGATGATTGCATTGTGGTTTTATAAGAGAATGTCTTTGTTCTTAGGAGATATGTGCTGAAGTATTTGAGGAATAAAGTCTGCCAATTACTTTCAAATGGTTTAGCAAATAATAATAAAAAAGTGTATATGTATGTATAAGGTCACACAGATAAAACACATCTGGCAAAATACTAACAGTTGATGGGTCCACTGAAGGGTAAATTGGTGCTTGTTGCACTATTCTTGCAACTTTGCAACTAAAATGTCCTTTGTGTCTCTTACTTCCCCATCTGTAGGTTTGAAATTTTTTTTAAATTACAAGCTGTGGGAAGTAGGGAAGGAGTCTGTTTACCAAATGAAAATGGGAATATCAAAATACAGAAAAATATCCTTCTGACATTAGATGTAGGAAAGCATTGCTTAAACAGAACATCAAACACACTAACCATAAAAGAAGTGTTCATAATTATATTACACCATAATTAAGAACTTTTTTCTATCAAATTAAACTTTAAAAACTGAAAAGTCAAAATCCAGAGAAGATATTTTGCAACATACAAAACCCACAATGTTTTGGTACCTAGAACATAATAAAGAATGTTTTCTACACTATATAACAGAAAATCGGGTAAAATATATAAACAAGTATTTTAGAATAGAAGAAATATGTGGCTCATAAATACAAGAAAAGATGCTCAACCTCAATAGAGATCAGGGAAATAGAAACTAAGACCATAATGACATAACAAACTGCATCTACAGTGGCAAAACTTAAGAGTTAACAGTACATGATGGAGAAAATTATGATCACCAGAATTCTGATATCCTGCCAATTCAGAGCATAAATTGGTAAGGTCACTTTAGAAAAACAATTTGGCATTGTTTTTCACTAGTTGTTCACCAAATCCATTTCATTTTTCTTCTGGGTCCCAGCCTCCTTTGCACTTAGGTATGGCCCTGTGACTAAGTCCCGAGCCAATGGAATGTAAGCAGAAATGATTGGAGCCACTTCCCTGACAATAAAATGTCCTTTGTGTCTCTCACTTCCCCATCTGTTGGCTATCTGTATGCTCCCAGGGTGAATTTAGATGCCTTATTTTCAAGCTGGTGAGCTTCTATCATCCTGGATTCCTGAACAATGCGGTGGGGTGGGATCCCTAGCACACCACCATCCCCTCTGAAAATAGGCTTTACATGAATAAGAATCCCTCCATTCTGTTAAGCCCCTGAGATTTTGTTTGTTTTCTTTGACAGCAACTAGTGTTACTTTTGAAATAAAGGCTTTAGGTTGAACATTTGCATATGTCACAACCTAGGAATTCAGTTCTAAGTACATGCCCTAAAGAAACTCTTGCACACATACATGGAGAGGCATAATAAGAATGTTCTTAGCAGGGCACCTGGGTGGCTCAGTTGGTTAGGCGACTGCCTTCGGCTCAGGTCATGATCCTGGAGTCCCGGGATCGAGTCCCGCATCGGGCTCCCTGCTCGGCGGGGAGTCTGCTTCTCCCTCTCCCGCTCCCCCCTCTTGTGCTCTTTCTCTCTCTCACTCTCTCTCAAATAAATAAATAAAATCTTTAAAAAAAAAAAAAAGAATGTTCTTAGCAGCACAGATTGATATAGGAAGAAAGTGGGAAAAAAGCCCATCAAAGCAGAATGAATAAATAAACTGAGATTTAAAAAAAAAAAAAAATCACACAATGGAATATTATACAGCAGTTAAAATAACCAAAGTACAACCACACAAACAATGCGGATGAATTGTAGAAATGTCAACGTGAAGGAAAATCAAGCCCCAGAAAACTATATAAAAGCTGTCATACTGGATAAAATGTTCAAAAACAAACACAACTAAACAATCATTGTTGAAACAGGCAAACATTTGTATTAAAACCACTTATCTGAGATGAAAGATACACAAACAAAATTTTTTTGGCTACCTCTGTATACACCTGACATTTGAAATGCAACCTGTCAGTGCCAACCACATGGCCCCCAGCCATAACCAGCCAGTAAGTTGGACAAATGTGGGCGTGGAAAGGGGAAAGGCAGAGAAATAGGAGGGGGAGAAACACAAAGGAAGATGGAAATTATTAGTAATTCTTGAGTTCCTCAAATCTGGGATGGGTCTAGGAATCCCATTCTATCATTCTCTAACATGTAAGAAGCCATGAAGGAAGCAAGGCTGGACTCTAGGGTGGCAAGTGGAGGTAGCCTGGCCTGGGGTGGTGGCAGGGATGGAGAGTAATGGAGAAATCCAGATATCTATGGAGGAAAATGGGCAGAACTTCATGGGGGAAGTGGAGACAAGAGAGATGAAGATATTGGGGATAGATTGATTATTATGAACCAGATAATCACATGAACTCACCTGCAGAAGTGTTTCTCTCCATCCTTCAAGCAGTTCTCTCTTCCTATTCAGTGACATTCTGATGGCCACTTCCAGTCAAGCCAGACAGCAAAGTTCATGTGCACAAGAGAGTGACCGACAATGCCCAGGAGTATGGGGTCCCCCAGCCAGTCACCATGCAGACTCCACCCAAAAGTCTGACCAAGAACCAAGGGCTGGAATTATCTGGAGACCCTGCAGGCAGCTGGGCAGCCAATGCTACGAGTGGGGTAAGAAGACTTGGGTCCACAGGGTTGGGCTCCTGGCTAAAAGAGCTCCTTGCAGAATTTTCTTGCCTTCCCGTAGAAGATTATAGATAGCTGAAGTTTCTGATTTGGATTGCTTCCATCCATAAAATAAAGACTATAAGGTCTTTTCACCCTAATCAGAAAAAAAGCATCCTGTTGTCCCACTATATTCATCAATATGTCATATTTAACAGTTACAATTATTGGCAGGTATATAAAACATTTGGTGACAGAGAAATAGCTTCCTATAAAGTGTTTATTCTTTTTTACTGATAATAAGTTGGCTTCCCTAGCTCTACCGAGAGAATACAGACCACTAACAAGAGATCAAATCCATTTATATGGCTTTCTACAATCATTCCTTATACTCTGGGGCTCTGTTCTAGACCCTGTCTTTTAAATTTCAGCATCCGTGAGAGCTTGGAGCCCTAAAGCAGGGTCACATTACTTCTGTAATGAGGGAAGTATAATTCTAATAGCATCATTCACAACACCCTTTCATCTTTCTTCTTCAAGACAGACTGTGCTACTGTGTGTCTATGACTTGAATCTTTAAAACAGAAAAATTTCAACTGTAGAGAAATATTAACCAAAGAATCTGTCTGTGCACCATGCCATGTGGGCTCCAAGCACAATTACAATAATATTGTATTAATAATAATTGTAAACATCACTGCCACTTGTATTTAATGTCTACTGGGTACCAGGCATTTCAGCAAAGCCACAATTTCCCAGGGCACAGCTGGGTCTGGCTGAGGGGCAAGTGGGTACTAAAATGTACTTGCCAAACCCTTTGTCCTTGGGCAGGCTATGTCATCTGGGAGCAAGGGGTATCTTTGTAACGTTCTATCACGTCATACTAGAAGATATTTGGCTTATCTGTTATTTCTGATCCCTAGGACATTGATGCATTTCACAACGAGGGACTCCAAGTCTCAAAGCCCCTATGTTTTTTCTCATACAATATTGCCTTTCTACAGAAAGAGAACCTACAGATTGAATTACTATTTTTTTTTAAATTCTAAGGGAACATTGACCAGAAATAGGATTGATTCATCCATTCTTTTTAAAAATATGTATTCACTTACTCTGCATAAGAGAAACTTCAGCCGACCAAGGGGTGAAGCCTATGGTAGTCTCCAGGAGTTGACATTTTCATGAGAGAAACAGATGTCTGGGCAAATAATTACAACCCTAAGAGGGATAGTTCCGGAGAGGGAGAAATTTCCCCCCTGAGATGCTGGAGCAGCCTTTGAGCAAAGCCTTGAAGGGTGAGAACACTGGATATACAGAGATGGCAGTGCATGCCAGGCAAAGTCAAGAAAGCTGCCCCTGTGGGAGGCCATGGAACCTCGAGCATCCCTTAGCCTCCTCACCTCCTTTCTTGTGGAACTGGCAGGATCCTTTCCATCTTCCGCCTTTCTCTTCCCAGGCCAGGCTCGCTGGCCCATCACTTTGTTCCCCTGCACAAGCCCAGTAGGCTGTGAAGCTTGATGGACCCCGCCCCCCCGGCCCCTCCCTTGCACCCACACAGTCTGCCTCTGAGAAAAAAAGTCCCCCCGCGGCAGGGGCCACCTCACTCTGGACCCTCGCCAGAGTTTGCCCCCAGTTTCCTAGGGGCTCTGCTCCCACTGTCACCACTAAGTCAGAACTGCTGCCTCCCCGGGGGAGCTTGCGTCCCCCGGCACCCACCTCCCCTCCCCCTCGCAGGGGCCTGAGGCCGGGTCCCCCCCAAGCTGGCCCAGGTGTGCCCGGCTCCCCACTCCCGGCAGAGGGGAGGCTGAGCTCCTCCACCGTCCCTTGCTCCCGACCTCATCTCCGCCAGAGGCCTTACTGGAGTATCGTCCCTCTTGCCTCCGTCGGGTCCGGCTGCCTCCGCGCCAGGCAGTGCGGCGGGGGTTCCGCAGACAGCAGCGAAGAGAGCAGCCGGCAGTGTGGGCCCGCGTGGAGCTGACAGTGGACGTGGCCCACCCCGTGCCGCCGCCTCCTCCTCAGCACCGAACAGGCTCCAGGCTCCGCCTGAACCTGACCGCTTCCACGCCGCAATCCCGCCTTGCAGCCTCCCCACCTTGGCCTCTGCGCTCTCCTTGCCTGGAACGTCCTCCCCACGCTGCCGCCCTGCCCTCGGGTGCCCTCCCACCTCCCGCCCGGAGCCCCCCGCCCCGTCTGGGCTCCCCCGGGAGGCTCTGACCTGTCCTACAGCCGTGGCCGCCCTCCTGCTCTGAGACGCAACGGGCCTCACCGGCTGTCTCCCTAACAGACGGTAAGATCCCTGCAGCCCCAAAGGGTGGTTCCTGGGTGTTGGCGCTCACCGCCCGTTCCACGGCACACGCTTGAATACGGTGATGAAGTTCCCAGCACCGCCCCCCCCCCCGCCCCCCAGCATCACCACCTGCCCGGTCTGTTCCAAGCGCAGTTCCACACACATTCTCTTCTAAGAATCATCTAAGGTACTCTCTACTCCAATAAAGGAAGAAACTGGTTGAGAGAAACCGAGCAACTCTCTAGCTGACACCGCTAGAAACATGTCGAGCCTGAATTCTGAGCTGGGCCTCTGTGCACACCAACTCTAGGCCACCACTCACGAGGGCCTGTCCACATTCGACCACGACACAAAGACTGTTTTCTAGACAAGAGATGAGTGAAGGAAGGATCTCACACTTGACTGCCTGCTATGTGCCAGCATTTCCAGCACATCCTCCTATTTCATTCTTACACCCCTTCTGTACCTCGTGCCTATGTGGTATTATGGTCACTACTTTGAATTATTTGAAGGATAGTCTCAGAGAAGGTAAGAAACCCACTCCAGGTCACACAGCAAGTAACTGTGGTAACCACCGAATTCCCGGTTCTCTGATGACAGAGCACTCTTTCCAGCACAGGATCCAGCGCTCCCTGGCAGGCACCCTCTTGGGATAGAAGATTCTCTTGATTTCTCCAGTGCTATCATCTCCTTCAAAATCCTTTCCCAGGGGAAAAAGGAGGAGAAAGCTAGCCTTAATTCTTCGCCTTTTCACATAGAAAGAGTTTTGTTTTGCTTTGCTTTGCCTTTTGTGCCTCTAATTTGCATTGCTTTAAGTACTAAAATTTGTACTAGACCTCACTAAGTTTGTAACAGAGGCTGCTGGTGTTCTAAACTCAAGCAGTGGTTTCTCTGCCTCTGGCAGGCATTATTTTGCCTGAAAAATGCCCTAATCCTTATCTTCAAAGCATTGGGCTGACAGATGACCACGATCTCCCGCACACCCAGATGCCATCTTAGAGAGAAGCAAGCAGGAGGACGCAGCAGCCTCCACTGGAGCTCAAACTTGAAAGAGACCGAATGTTTACCAGACAGAGACAGTTTACACACGCAAGGCAGAGAAACCACTGACTGACAAAACGTGCTTTATCCCTGCTACCCAGAGGAGTGGGAGGGGGAGGAGAAATGATCCTGGGCTCACAAGGACACCAGACTCCTCACAGAAAATAAAGAAACTGCATTTTCTTTGGGGTGGGAGGAGAGCTGAGCATCCCCCCCAAGCCTCTGCCTTGGTTCACGGTTAACAACGGCAGGATGAACTTGCCAGGGGTGTGGGAATTTGCTTCCCCACATCCCCAAACACTCCCATTCCAGCTCTCATCTCCTCTGGACCCAGTTCTGCGGGGCATTCAACCCTTCAACCCACTGGACCAGAAGGCCCAGCTCTGCCTGGGACTTGGCAGAGCTCCTCCGCTCCAGGAAGTGAATATTTTTCCTCATTCCCACGAAGTAAGAATGTCATGAGAAATGCAGGGGTTGTGCTTGTTGAGGCGGGTCTGGTGGTGATATTCCCAAGTCCTGTCCCGCGCAAGCGGGAACCCCCAGCAGCCAGGGGCAGCCAGCCTGGGGTGGACTCAGACCCGCAGGCCGGAGAGGGAAGGACAGACGCGGCGCTGTTGGTGGCTGGAGGTAGGTGCCAGGGACTGCAGCGGCTCCCCGTCCTGGGTAAGCATCAGAAACACCTGAAGGGCTTGTTAAGGCACAGCTGTCTGGACCCCATCCCCAGAGATTCTGACTCAGCAGGTCTGGGGCAGGGTTCATTAATTTGCATTTCTAGCAAGTTCCCAGGGAGGCTGCCGCTGCTGGTGCGTGCTCCACACTTTGAAGGCTACAGTCTGGCTGCTACACTCCGTCCCTCGGCCTAGACTATTAAAACCTGGCAGGGATTAAACACTCCAAAGGCCTGCCTTGTGTGGCTGCGCAGTTTGTGTACTGCCCAGAGGCGCTTGGATGAGGGGATGAGGGGCATGGTAATTGAGTTCATGCTCTGCTGGCCAAGCCATGTGCTCTGCCAAGGGGCTGGGCTGGCCTGGAAAAAAGGACTTGTGTATCCAGAGAGGGCACCTTTTACTCATCATCCACCCAAAGGGAGTGCCTTTTCCTAATTTGCACAAAAGCACACATAAGCATATAGTGGTGACCCTAAAAAAAAAAAATGCCCTTCACCCACAAGTCCATGAACAGAACATCAGGTGCATACCCACTCTGAGACCCCTGAGAGGCTCACAAGGGCAGAAGCGATGCTGGCTTTTGGGGGTGGGGGGGATGGCACTGACAACCCCAACCTCAGTCTTTGTCTCCTAATGTTCTCGCATCACATGAGAGACAAGTCCTTTCCATGGGCAGTGAGGGTGTGTGGTCCCATCACTTCCTGTCCCACGTCACACCACTAGGCCCAGAGGGAACGTTCCAGAGCTAATCCCGTCTTACCCACCAGCAGCCAGCACGGACCAACACCTTCTGCTCCCAGGCACTGTTGTAGACACTCACAGAGAACTGCTGTCACGCAGCTTCCCCGGCCCGGCTGGCCCCGACGGGCGGGCACACCACTCTCTCTGTAAAGCCTTCCGTCGGGGAACCACGGCAGGCTGACCGCCTCGGGGGGCAGATGGCCCCTCTCGCGTGCCGCACGTGCCACCTCTGCCAGCCGAGTTGTGTGCCAACCAAGACCCGGCTACGTGTGCTCCCCAGCCTCCCAAGGCCAGCTGCGTGCGTCCCTGCCATCGAGTAATTTAATTAACTATCCTGTCAACGGGTGAAACACCCAACAAAAGAGAACTTTTGTTTCCGTGAAAATTAACTTGATTGCTTTGGAAAAGCTCAATGAAGGCACGTTTCCAAAAAAGATGACTGTCACATTGGCTAGCAGTGCAGGAGACCACTCTAATAGACGGAGGAGGGGCGCGCGGAGATGGGACCGAACGCGGCGCTCAGACTGCGTTTGAAGTTCCTCGTCGGAGGACGCTGGAGTCGGAATGGGTGACCAGGCTCCGTGGGCCTGGAGGAGGGGGCTCTGGAGTCGGCAGAGCGCACACCTGAAAACAAGGCTTGGGCCCTAAATCAAAGGGGTGGGGAATGCATGTACATTCATCGGTTGTAAGATAAGAATACATCTCAGGCACCATCGGTAGCAGGGAGCCTATTGGAAACAGCTGAATCAGCCGCCCAGCTCACTCTGCCCCTTTCCAGCTGGGTGACCTGGATGAATAAGTGTTCTGAGTCTCAGGATCCTCCCTGCAAATGGGAGCAAGCCTCGTGTGAGGAAAGATGCAATGCATGAATATTGGTGACTTCCACTGCAATGTAGCATCCACTCACCCCTCTGCCAGGCGGCGGCTCTCCCATCTCTTTGTGAGGAACTGCCCTCCCCCACCTCCACATCTGACCTTTCAGGGGTAGAATACCTGAGTCAGGATGGGCAGTTCTCACACACCACCCACCTGGCCACGGCGATTGCCTCAAGGATGGCCTGTGGCTCAAGCCTGGGCAACTGGGAACGGTAAGACTCAATTCTTCGAGATCTTAAGTTGTCAGGGGATTAGCCTCTTTCCTCCCCTGGTGTGGGTACTGTGATAATGTGAGACTGAGGGCAGCTAGAAAAATGGGAGGAAGGAGCCAAACCAGAGAAGACAGAGCCAAGAGCAGACTTAGGGGGGAGGGAGCGGGCATCATTTGAACCCTGAATCAAGCCAATTCTGAAGCCAGACTTTCAATTAAGGAGCCAATAAATTCTTGTTTTACTTTAAGGCAGTTTGATTTGGGGGTCCTCTTTGTTTATTTTCCCAGAAGCAAACCCTAAGACAAAGAATGACCTGCAAGTCGTTCGTGTGAGAGAGAATCACAGGAAAGCCACGAAGAGGAGTGGGGTAGCAGGGTGAGCCACAGAAGGCAAGAAAGCCAGGAACGGGGACTCCTTATCTAGCAACTTTCACTGCACGCAGCTGGAGCATCGTCCTGTGGAGAAGCTCTGGGAAATGGAGGGAAAAAGGGCATTACCTCCCTAGCACAGCTGGCCTGGCCCGAGCACGGGCAGAGTAGACTTCTGCTTCTAGAAGGGACCCTCAGACAGAGTCACAGGGGCGGGCAGCTGGAAGTGGGATTGGTGTTTATGAAAACGATGGGGCCAAGATGCACCAGCAGCATCTGCTCTAGCTGGATTCTTCTGTTACTTGCAAAAGGAAGACCTCGCTCATACTTTGAGGTGCTTAGCATGATGCTTGGGATATAGTAAGCACTCAAAAATTCCCTTCATCAGCAATATTATTATTAATGCTACTGACCAGCAATTGGCATTACAAAGACCCACTGTGTCATATAATTACAAGTACTGATATTTGTAACCTAAGAACGCTTTAGATCTAGGCAAAGAAGCAATGTCTCAAAAGGAGGCCACCCCAGCCTCCCAGACACAGCTGCAGGTGGGGGGACTCCACCCAGGGATGGGCTCCCCCACAGCAGAGGATATCTGAAGGCCTCAGCCAGCCCTGAGCGCAGATGATCCCTCCCAGGGCCCCTTGCCATGGGGCGCCCTAGGCAAGCACAGAGAATGGGGAAGCCGGCCACAGAAGGGCCTGGTAATAAAGGTGGAGAAGACATGTACAAAAGAGACCTTTTTGTCTTTTTTTATTTTTTTTTAAATTCTGGTTGCAGTTGTGGCTTTTTTCTTGAAGCCTGCGTGAAGAAACTGATATAATGTTGAGGCCTATGACTCATTAATTCATTGGTTGGAATACACATACTGAAATACTGCAAGGGTTTGGCCTGAGAGATTTCCCTACAAGAGTCCAAATGTCTGTCAGGGAGAAGGATTCAGTCTCACCCACTTGATCTGTTTGGGTCTCGAGATGGGTTTGGGGCCCAGAGCCAGAGGAGCTACATGGGTTCGGGCAAGGCACACACACTCCCAAGCTGGCTAAAGAGGCTGCCCTCTTCCTGCCCTCTTCCTTTGCCATTTGGCAAAGCCAAGATTTGAACCCGAGCATTCTGGCCCCAGAGGCCACTATGCTCTATGGGTTAGAACATGGCACTTTGAACAAAGCCAGTTATACAAGCCCAGGTTAGGTACAAGCCTTCTCCACCCAACCAAGAGATTAGAGATGCCTTTCCATAGTCCCCCTCTGCCTCCTCACACACTGTGGCATGCGTAACCTGAATAAGGTAAAGACAGTTGCCCTCCCCGCACAGACAAAATCCATGTATAACTTTTGATTCCCCCAAAACTTCACTACTAATCGCCTACTGTTGACCAGAGGCCTTCCAGATAACATAAAGTCAATTAACACGTATTTTGTATGTTATATGGATTACATACTGTATTCTTACAATAAAGTAAGCTAGAGAAAAGAAAATGTTAAGAAAACTATAAGGAAGAAAAAATAAATTTATACTATGGTAATGTATTTATTGAAAAAATTTGCATGTAAGCAGACCTGCGCAGGTCAAACCCATGTTGGTCAAGGGTTTATGTAACAGAGAGGCAAGCCTATGGCTTCGAGCACAGGTAGAATCGACCAGACATGAACTCACAGTGGAGCTCTACCCAGGGACATGGGGAAGGGACCTTCCTTCCGAAGCCTTGGTTTTTCACATCTGTCAAACGCAGACAAGTGTGCCCATTGGACAGGATTGTTGTAAGATTTAAATGAAAGAGCCAAGGCAAGGCTGGTGCCAAGTACAGTTATACAGTGGGCTTCTAATAAGTGCTCATTCCCTTCTTCCCTCTTGGTAAAGGAAAGAAACAGGGCATGTGGAAGGTTAACTATCCTCCAATTCCAGAAATAATGGCAATGGTTTTGCTGATGTCATGGGAAGAAGAGCCCCACTTGGGAATGGATTCTGTTTGGGGAAGAAAACTCAGCTCAGCGTCTATACATCGTGTGGGGGTTACTTACCTCAGGCTTCCTGCAAGTCATGGCTGTGAAATTATGGCCGTTGTTTATTTGACCAAGGGAGAGGGGGAGGGGAACGGATTCTTTGCTCGGGTCCCCACGTCCTCAGCCCACACGCGCACCTCCTGGGACTGCAGCTCTGGACTGAAAGTGAACCCTGCAGTTTGTGAATTTGTTTGCTTTGGGCAAATAATGACTTCCTGTTTCTTAGAAGACAGAGCAGAGCTTCCCAAGGCTTCTCCACTAGGCAGCACTTCTTACCAAATGACAGGAATGCTTGTGGGGTAAACAGAACAGAGACACGGGGATGAGGCCCGCATTCTGGGCCGCCCCAAGATGTGGAATTGGGGTTTGAGAAATAGGCAGGACATTTCAGCTTCCCCAAGCTCCCAAGTTTTAACTGAATTCCAAGAGCAGTTTCCAGGACTCCAAGGCCCCTGCCCACACACACTGTATCTGCCCTGTGAGATTCTCACTGGACCCCCAGGGTTGGCACAAGAACCCTGCCTCCTGTGCCACTTGGCAGCTCTTTCCACCCACTGGGCAGTCGGAATTCCTCTCTGGCCAAAAAGCATACCAATCTCATCCTCATCTCCAAGCCCCCATAAGTTGTCCCATTTGCCTTCCCAGCCTTCTCATATGATTAGCTCATACTACCCTTCTTTCAGGAAGTCCTCCCAGATTACTTCTCTCCTCTTCCTGGTCACTGCCCTTACCACTCAACACTGTTTGCTAAAGTTAGTCTCACTTCCACGGCCCCAAACTGTGAGTTGTCTGAGGGCTAAGGGTTTAAAAAATGGCTAATGGGTGCTGAGAGCTTTACAAACTTGATTTCATTTAAACCCTCCTGCCCCTTGTGAGGTAGGCACTTTCATTATCCGCATTTTACAGATGAAGAAATGAAAGCTCAGGACACATAAATAACATAGCCAAGATTAAAGAGTTAGTGGCAGAATCAGGCAACAGCCCCGCTCTGATTCTAGCACCTCTTCTTGGGAGCACTCTGGGATGCTGCCTCCTAGGTAAATATTTTTAATTTATTGTTGATTAGACAGACCTGTGGTTCTCAAAGGGTGGCTCCCAGACCAGCAGCAGCAGCATGGGCGAACTTGTTAGAAATGCAAATCATCGGGCCCTACCCTAGACTTACTGAATCAGAAACTCCAAGAGCTGAGGCCCAGAAGTCTGTGTTTTTAAAAGCCCTGAAGTTTTTTCTGATGTTTGCTGGTGTTTGAAACGACCTTACTAGCCCAAGGATTGGCAAACTTTTTCTGTTAAGGGCTAGAAAGGTAAAGATTTCAGACTCCGCAGGCCTAGAGGTAAAATAATATAGGTACTTCTATAACAAGATAGAAAACAACTTCCAGAACTTTTTAATTGATAAAATTCAAACTATGATAACTGTTGAGTATGACATTTTGATAATACAGGTCTACTAATGAGAAGATTAAAATTCACTTCTGGGGGGCGGATAACGTTTTGCTTGCTTTGCTTCAAAGTCAGCGTTCCCCACCATCAAATCAATTGCAAATGTTCCAATGTTCGTTTGTAAAGAGCGGACTGCGTTCCCTGTACAAAGCCAGCAGTGGGCCAGATTTGGCCTGCAGGCTGCAGTAAGCCGATCCCCGGACCAGACCAACCCAGCTGAATCAGTAAGTGTGGGTACACTTGGGTCGATTCTGGTCTAAACAGAGCAGTCACCATAAACAACCAGTTTAGTGATTCCATACCCCCGACCCCACTCCTCCACCCTGCAAAACAGTTGCTCGACAGAATTGACAGATTGGCCCAGGCACTTTGGCACCCTTGTAACTCTCCGAGAGGCTGCGATAAGCCAGGCAGGCCCTGGCTCACATAGCTCCCTGATAGGGAAGACAGCTGCCCTGCCAGGTGGTTGAGCAGCTGCAGGGAGCCCTGGGCCCTGCTCCTGCCACCACCTGTGGCTTCCCTCCTTACCTCAGCTGGCCCCTCCTGGACTTCCCTGGGACAGGCACCCTGCTTGCTCCGGGGAACGTGGATGCCTGCAGACGACAGAAATGGACCCTCTGCCCGACTTGTGTCCTTGACTTGGCTTTCTCAGCACCTGCCTGATCTCAGCGCAGGATGGGAGACTGCAAGAAGCTGAGACAGAAGTAGCAAGAGGTTTAACATCTCTTTTAAAAAGTCCCTTAAAAAGATGGGCAGAAGTAACAAACGGCTGAAGGATTCGGTTGAATTATGTCCCCCAAAATAATAGCTTCGAGCCTAACCTCCAATACCTATGAATGTGACCTTAGTTAGAAATAGGGTCTTTGCAGATACAGTCAAATTAACATGAGGTCCTACTGGATGAGGGTTGGCGCTAATCCAATGACTGGTATTCTCAGAAGAAGAGAGAAGCCTGTTCACAGAGAGAACACCATGTGAAGTTGGAGACAGATGCTAGAGAGATGGGTACACAAGCCAAAGAATACCAAAGACTGGGGACAACTTCCAGAAGTTGGGGGAGAAGCAAGGAACAGATTCACTCTTTGAGCCCCAGAAGGAACCAACCGTGCCGACACCCTGATTCCCAGAAGCATGGGAATAGATCTTTGTCATCTTCGGCTACCTAGTCTGTGGTACCTTGTTCCAGCAGCGCTACAAACCCAACACAGCTGATGTAAGAGAGAACAGTATAATACAGCGAGGTACCTGACAATGATGAATGGGGGAAATCCCTATGCTGTCAAAAATCCCTAGCACTTGAGACTGTGCTTAGGACAGAAAGTTAAGCAAAAGAAGCAGATTTCAAAACTAATTTCCAGTTTTAAAACATATGTATACACACATAAATACCCCGACAAAAGGCTGGATGAAGATGTAATAGAATATTTGCATGATTTATCTCTGTTCACCACAATGAACATGGGTTCTTTAAATTAGGAAAAATAGTAATTAGAAATTAGATCAGTAAGGCTGAAGACGAGACCGCTGGGAGAGCAGGTACAACCGTGTCAGGTGCCCAGACCCCTTCTCAGCCCGGTTGCACATGAGAGCCATCTGCGAAGGTGTCCCAGGAAAGCAGCGCCCAGGCCGCCTGGGCCAAGTGAACAAACCAGGAGAGGTCACTAGGACGGTGTGAAATTTAAACCTCATTATAATCAGTCTCTGTTTTGAGGAAATGCTGTGCGGGAAAACCTGAGGTTTGCCTCATCCAGGAGGGGAGGTGACAAAATTAATAACAGGTAACATTTTTTCACATTTGCTACATGGCTGGGATAATTCTAGATTATTTACATGGATTAGCTCCTTAAATGTCATAATAGTGTCAGAATCACAGTCACCGTGGTGATACCCATTTTAGAGATGCGAGAACTGAGACTCAGTGGTGTCAAGTACTGTGGCCAGGAGCACAGAGTTTGTAAGTGGCAGATCTAGAATCCAAAATGAGGAAGTTTAACTTTTCACCATGACACTACACTCCATCTTTAAAGCTTGAGCCATGATTATCCAAGCTGGGAATTTGATAAGGAAGACTGTAGTTGCTCAAATCCAGACTGACATCTGGAGCCCCACTTTCCCCAGCTTGACACAACATGGTCAACTACTCTGGGCTCAGCATATCTCAGTGTGCATCCTGCATAGGTCCTGTGTGTGCAACTGATACAAAAACTCAGTCAACTGGGGTGCCTGGGTGGCTCAGTCAGTTAAGTGTCCAACTCTGTATCTCAGCTCAGGTCTTGATCTCATGATCGTAAGGTTCAAGCCCCGCTGGCTGTGGAGCCTACTTACAAAAGAAAAACAAAACAACAACAACAACACAAAAGCTCAGTCAACTAAGCATCTGGGAAAGATTCTCTACTTTCAGAACTAAAGATGATAGGCTTTTATCCTTGAAGATCTTTGCTAAAGTGCACAGAGCCACTGTTTAAGGCGAATCACCAGAGACATTTCTTTATCATCTCCAGACTGAGGATTGTGGGGCTCCTCTGGAGAAACATGTTCATATTTGTCATGTGGACATGAAATCTTAATGGTATCACCTCCCTCCTACCCACATATCTCCACTATCCTAATGTCCCTTCATTGCTCATCTCTTTTACCTTTTTGCACCATTTTTTTACATCACTTAAGTCAGTGGTCTTTAAACTAGGCCATTTCAGAATCACCTGAGGGGATTTTAAAAATCCTGATGTCCTGGCCACACCCCAGGCCAATGGCATCAGGACCTCAGGATGGAACCACGCACTGGCTCTTCAAAGTTTCTCAGTGGGTAATGAGTAGCTACACGTGTTCTCAAATTCTCCCTTGAAAAGTGTGGGGCAATAACTAAATAATAATATAGCCCTAGACCATTTCAACTTTCAAACCACTAACTTACCATTACTAGCATGGGTCTTTTTTTAAAAATGCTCCCCCTGCCCTTTGACCTCGAAGCCTTTGTGTTAAGAGGGGCAGCCACCGAATTCTGCTTCTCCTGTCTGTTTCTCTGACTCCCCTTCCGCTGCCCTCCCCCAAGCCAAGCCACCTGCCTCTTCTCATTCAGAAACCTCCTCCCACCCATCCGTCTTCACAGACCCCTCCCACCCTGTTCCAACATCTGTGCCTCCACTGGGGACTTGAAGAGCAAACCCAAAACCACAGCAAACCATTCTTCTGTAATTTGCTGAGCTGCCAACCTAAAAAGAGACTAAATATTCACCTCCCCCTTCTTTGTTTAAATGAACTGTGAAACAAACCAAACTTGTGGTTTTGTTTTCCAGAAACAACTTAGTAAACTAGTTTAATGCAGAAGCACAGACAATATACTCATGAAACTACTGAATGCAAAAAAAAAAAAAAAAAAAAAATCTCCAAAGGCACCTAATGGCTTATTCACTGGGAGTGATTCACATATATATACACACACATATAAAACAGGTAAGGGGTGACAGGTGGCAAGTCCAAGTATCAGAAGGGTTGATCTTTGAAAATCACACAACAGGGTGCCCCTGAAGACAGAAGCGTGAATGTTGGGGTGCCTGGGTGGCTCAGTCGTTGGGCGTCTGCCTTTGGCTCGGGTCGTGGTCCCGGGGTCCCAGGGTCCTGGGATCAAGCCCCGCATCAGGCTCCCTGCTCGGCGGGAAGCCTGCTTCTCACTCTCCCACTCCCCCTGCTTGTGTTCCCTCTGTTGCTGTCTCTCTCTCTCTCTCTGTCAAATAAATAAATAAAATCTTTAAAAAAGAAGCATGAATGTTATCTGCAGAGTCAGGGCAACAATACAGGGCAAAACTTTTTAGAAGTATTAAGCTGCCGTCTACCCTGATTGAAAACCCTTGCCATCCTTCACGCCCTTGGCCTTCTCTCCACTGTTTCCCACATGGAGGACTGTAGCTGGCAAGAGAGTGTCCAAGAAGGTATAGCAATGGATAGGGTGAGCTGGGGTTCAGAGGCCCCACTACCATCTCTTTAAAAGGGCAGCTGGGTGGGTTGTATGTAGCTGGGATCAGACCCCAGACCTGGTCTCATCTCTGATTTAGCCGTGGACCCCAATGCAAGTCTCTCCCCATCTCTGAGTCCCTGTGGTCTGCTCAGTAAGATGCAGAGTCCTCTAAGATCCCCTCCAGTTCTGAGATTTAGGGCAGCAGGCTCTAGGAGCCAAGTGGGGTCCCTGGCTCAGGATCCTAGGAGGGCTCAACTCTAACTTCCAGGATTTCGGGAAGGGCTGCCCCCCATTTGCAGCTGGGACCCAGAATGGCAGGCCCTCTAGTTTCTATGGAGGGAACTCTCTGGAGCACAAGCATAGGAAATCATCACAACAAAAAGATAGCCAAGACAAGAACCAGCTCACCCAAAGCGTTCTAGGCTCTCCAAATGACTATGAAGTCATGAGATGCAGTACACAGAGCATGGGCTTACACACATGCGCACACATACACACACACACAATTTTTATAAGAATACTATATTTAGAGTCAGGAAACCTGTGTTGCAATTCTGTTCTGGCACTTACTCACTAGAACACTTCAACCAAGTTAATTTTGTGTAAAAACTGCCAAATGTGGCTCATAATACCTACTGCAGTAAATTAAAGATAGCCCCTAATTCTCTGTTACTCCTCCCACTGAGAGTTGCCTCCTGATTTGCCTCCCCTCAAAGCCAAGCCATCCTCAATGACTGCCTTGACCAAGGGAATGCAAAGGAAGTGACACTCTATCTGCCAAGGCTAAATCATTCAGAGCCTTGGTCTTCCACACTGAAGTCTCTCGGAGCAACTTGCTTTTGGGATGCGTTCTCTTGGGACCCAACCACCATATTCCAAGAAGCCCAAGCCACATGGAGAGCCGACCTGTACATGTTCTGGGCAACCACTTCCACTGGGCTTCCGGCCAACAGTCAGCATCAAATGCCATCCATATGAATGTGCCATTCTAGATATACAGGCATTACATTTGCGGAAGTGTGTAAGGCAACAATAGGTAACTGGAACATCTAACTTGCACAGCAAGTGATTACCCTGTGAGATTAACTGTCAGGATTATAGAAAAGCACCTGTAAATCATAAAGTACTTCACAAACGTAAAGACTAATTGTTAATATTGTGAGTTCTAGCATCACCCTTCCTATCCTCTCTCAAAGAGGAGCTCTGGGCCCTTGTTCCAGCCCACAGCAGTTTTCTGCCTTGGCTCTGTGCCTGGCTCTCAGATTTTCCAGGTGAGCTTTTAAGAGAAGCCAAGATCACAGAGAGGAACCCCTGGGGTTGCTTACCTGAGGTTCCTGACTACACTATCATCCCTACATCCTGCTCACAGCTGACATTTCAAACCTCGGGTTTCCCAATATGTACATACTGCTGGACATGGAGATACAAGCTCCCCTGTCCATCTGTGCCCTCAGAGCTAGATGCTCTAAATGGTCTCTGAAGTTAACGTCTCTCCAGCCAGAATCTGTGCATATCCCTCCTATGGACAAGTACTCACTATCATGGTGAACCAGAGTCCTACATTCAGACAGTCACAATTGACATTAGAGTGGAAATATGACCAGAATCAGCTTGTTGTGATATTTTTCTCTGATGGCCTTATCAAACCCACTGTTAGAGAACTGTGGGGTTATTTTTCAATAGGGTTTGTTCACTGACACAGATCCTTTGGCCTGAAACAACTTTAAGAGTGGTCCTTATCTGTCTCTATCCTCTCAAATGACATCAGACATGAGCCAATGTTCAAGGCAGGCATTTTTTAAAACCCATTCAAGTGTTGTCATTTCCTGGTCATCCTGAGTAGAAATAAATGAAGGGATCTTTTGATTTAGAGGTTACTTCTCTGGGGGCGCCTGGGTGGCTCAGTGGTTAAGCGTCTGCCTTCGGCTCGGGTCATGGTCCCGGGGTCCTGGGATCGAGCCCCGCATCGGGCTCCCTGCTCCGCGGGAAGCCTGCTTCTCCCTCTCCCACTCCCCTGCTTGTGTTCCCTCTCTGGCTGTGTCTCTCTCTGTCAAATAAATAAATAAAATCTTCAAAAAAAAAAAAAAAGAAATTACTTCGCTGGACAGATAATTAACAGAATTATTTCTGGATTTTCCCCCTACATTAGTATTTGAAGTTGGGTTACTCTTGTCACCTGTCCCTCCATTTCCTCGACCAGTGAGTGCAGACAAAGGACAGTACACACCCATGCTGCCTCGTAAACCTGATGGCGTCAACCCCCAAAATTACCCAACCACCTCTACACTCCTTGCAGGGAGCCATGCTGGTGTCATCATTTGTCTCATGCCATTCTGGCCATCTGTGCTCCTCTCTATATCACATGGGGCTGGAAGCCTGCAAACAACATTTCCCAGGTCAACTCCCTCACCAACTGGCTTCTAGTTAGGTTCTGTCAATAGCAGGCACTGGCAGGAGCCTGGGAAGAGGGAAGAAGAGAAACACCATCTTTTTGTTCTTTCTGCTTCCGGGGTCATGAGTGCAGTAGTGGTAGCAGGCAAAGGGTCACTCCTGGGTTCCTGGGCAGTAGTGACAGCAGCTTTGGCAGCGTGGTGCTCAAGGGCGCTGGCCCTGCAGCAGCACTGTCAGGGTGGAGGTATTCAAGTTCCCAGGCTCCTAGAGTGTCAACGAGAGCACAGGCTTCTGACTTCTTGCAGTGCGGCAGCAGCAGCAGGTATACCAGTAGTCCAGGAGCCAGCAATCCCAAGTGTGGGGCAACACCATGCATTTTTCTGCAGCTACAGCCTTGGGTGGTAATGCCTCCACATAACTCCTAATGTCTATAACTCTTCCTAACCCCATTTTCCTCTTTTCCTTTCCCTTGGCCCTTCTGACTCTTATTGTAGACAAACGAAATCCCTGCACTGACTTCTCTTTGTATGATATACCTCGACTGGTTTCTATTTTCCTTCCTAGACCCTGCTGCTATTCAGTAGTCAAAGCACCTATAGAAGACTGTTCATTGCTTACCCAGTGACCGTTCCTCCTGTCTTTCTTGTAAATGGAACTCCAATTCCGAAGAGATCTACAAGGTTCCTGGATAAACACCCACTTTTCCAGTCTCTTTGCAGCCAGGAGTAACCATGTGACAGCTTTGGTCCATGAACTATAAGGAGTCTGCTGGGATTTTAAGGGGGGTTCTTTTCTGATAAGATGAAATAGGTGGACCCAGGGCCACTTCTTCCACCCTCCTTCCTACCCGGAGTGTAGATGTGACGTGTGGACCTACAGCAGCCCTCTTACATCTGTGATTCAACAAACATGAGAACAAAAGGCAATACTTTAGGGATGATGTAGTGGAAAGAAAGAAAGAGCCTGAGCCCATGATAGCCTGGTGAGCAGCTAAACTGACTCCTGCAACCACCTTGGCCCTAGGGTCCATGCTTGAGCCCCATCCTATGACAGATTTGAGTTCTGGAACTGTCCTCATACATTCCATTTCTTTTCAGTAACGTCTGCCTTAATGTGACTACATAGAAACATTGGAAAATAGTTTCCAGCTCCTGTTTAGCTCAGTTTGCATATATTCTCACACGAGTCTTCTTCAAAGAGGAGAAAGAGGGCAGACTCAGAAAACGAAAGAAAGAACATTCCTATAAACAGGGGAGCAAGCGGGAGGGTGTGCTGGGCAGAAATCTGACAGGAGCAGCCCACACAGTATTTGACCTCCCTGTTCTCATTTTGAATTGCCCTTTATAAAAGCTCACCACACAATTCTCATTAGGGCCTCTGAGATAAGCTGGAGTAGGTCAGAGGCAGATTATTTGGGTCATGGCCAGTAATACAATATCACAAATCCCTTCCACTCACCCTACTTTTCTCCTCTTCCTTTTTTACCCAAATTGGCTTTGGAGCCCCATCTTGCTGGAGAGGCGAGCTGGTGATCCCCCTGACCACCGTTTCTCTTGGCAGCAGGTCGAGTTTGCTCGGTACCCAGTATCGCTGTGTCTCTCTCCCCGGGAGATGCCCGCCGCCTGGCCGTGCTTTAATTAAGCGGACATCTCGTTCCTTCAGAGTATGTGCAGCTGCTGTGTTTTGCTAGTATCTTGAAGCCAAACTAGAATTTTAAAAAATCCTTAGCTTTCATTTGCTGAGTTCCCTGGTCTCTGGTGGAAAGTGCGCCCCTCACCCCCCTCACCCCCCACCCCCCACACCTCTCCAGGAGCCATAGTTCCTTTGGAAGCGTGGCCAAGGGGTAAGGGGCGTCCCTCCCTTGAACTGGGTACTGGTCATGTGCACATGCCTTGTTAATGAGAGCCCTATTTGTGAAGAAAGGGAGGGAATGAGGAGAAACCTCATTTCTCTCCTTCGATTTGTTTTTTAATCAAATCAAATTCTTAATTACATTTGGCTGGAATGAAATTATGCCTCTGAAGAGCTTCCAGATGGAACTAGGAAAGTGACTTGAGCTGAACTCTGCAGCCATTTTAGTCAGTATAACATGTTTGCTTCTGAAGGGGTTGTCAGCCTGGTGGTTTCGCTCTGAGGGACAAAGGGCGTTTCTGCACCATCCCTCCCCCCACATGTTTCCTGGAGACTTCTCACCTGGCTGGGTGAGGGGACTTCTCAGTTTCAGGGTTTCCTGACAAGTCGGCTTGATGGGGACCCTGAAAGGGAGTCGGTCTAGCGAAGAGCTGGTGGGGTGTATCATCAGACAGACCAGGGACCGAGGGCTGAACTACTCCTCACTGGCTGTGCGATACTCAGCACCATATAACTTCTCTGAGTCTCAGCTTCCCTGGAGAGTTTTCTTACCTCATAGGATTATTGTGAAGATTAAATCCTATGGTTTGCGCATAGCCCTTATTCCCTTCTCTTTCCTTATCCCCCACCTATCTCCTCAGAGAAAACCCGCACAACACAATTGCAATGAAAGCTAAGAAGCTACTTTATTGAAAGAAGCTCTGGTTTATGAGCCACGGTTTTCAGGATCTCATGAAGTGGGTAAGCAAACAAAGACCGTTATCTTACAGCGATTTAACTCCTCACCTCTAACCTGGCTCCAGCGCCATGAGTCCTGAAGTTCTGCTTCCCTCAGCCTTATCACGGAGCTTATACTGCCTGAGCAATCTCTTTCCCCTCTCTGGATGCAGCATCTTTGCCTCTCCAACACCATCTCCCAGAATTTCATTATTTTAATTAAGCCAACCCAATGCAGCTTCTAAAAAGACAACCGAGAAGGCAGCATTTGGGAGCACAGGAATGTGCTCCTCCTGGCTCTGTCCACATCCCCTGACAGGTGGGGGAGAGGGAAGGCAGGAGAAGAGCAGACCTGGTCATGTGGGGCAGAGGAAACTCATGTTTTAGCCAGTGGTTCCCAGGCTGTGACGAATTAACCACCTAATCCAAAAGGGAGGCTCAGCGGCCCACCGTGTGATCAGGTGCGCCCAGCATGGATGCAGGTCAGCAGGCAGGCAAGACAGTGTGGCACCTGCTGCTGAAACCTTCAGGGCAGGACTACAAACGCCTTGGCACTCCAACTGGTCATCCTATTTCCATGGCGCGTGCCACCATGAGCACATGTAGAATCCTACAGGGGACTTGCATTGGGATAAACTTTTATGATAGCTCCTTTTAGATTTTTTTTCAGGGGCTTTTGCCAAACCACCCTGAAATGCTCATCTGATCTTCTCTCAGTCCAGGGGTTATCACCAGGAGGAGCTCAAGTAGAGGCTGCTCCATTTTCTCTGGAAAAGAAAGAGATTCTGCTCTTTTCTTTTCTCCACCGTCTTCTATCTCCAGCTCTGAGTTAAACTGAAACAGTATGAAATATGCTTCTTAATCAAACATTATGAAAATTCCTATTGAGATACTACTGTATGCAGAGCATAACAGCTCTTGGGTCAGCTATTAATCTTTGGACTTAATTTACGGACTTAGTTAAAACAGTGTGCATGCATGAGTTCTTGGACTTCAAAAATTCCAAAATGGTTTCCAAAGAGTTGCAGCAGATACTGTAGAATGGCTTACCCGATACCTAACCCCAACTGCTGTTTTCTTTATCTTTCTCTAACACAGAGGCTGAGAAAGCTAAACACTCTGTCTTCCTAGCCACCTTCCAGCCAGAAATGGCCGTGTTCTGACCAAAGATATGTATGTGGAAGCCCCATGGAAGCATTTCCCTTTCCAAATAAAAAATAAAGCCTCTCGAGAAGACAGCTTTTGGCCTGCCCTCTTTTTCCTGCCTGGAAGCAGTCTTGCAAACAGGAAGCCCAGAGCTGCGTTCTAAGAATAATGGGACTGAAACACACAGAGGACCTGGCGGCATCCTGGAGCAGCTATACCAGCCCTGGGCTGCCCACCTCCAGCTGCTTATCCTATGAGGGGAAATACAGCCCAACTCAGTAGTTTAAGGCTCTTCTGGGTGAGTTTTCTATTGTTCGGAACAAAACTGATTTCTAACTTATTCAAGTAGAAGCCCACGGAGCCACTGCAGATTTGACATATTTCTTTTCTTCTGACCATAAAGAATCACTAATGAGAGGGTTAGCCCTTGTTTTGGTGTGATGGGGAAAGGAGCAAAGAGGAAGAGTTCCAAATTGCCCACTGGTCTCTAGAAGAGGGGTCAGAGCTGCTGCCCCTGTGGTGCTGGAGTTACAGACTTCCTGTTCCTCTGTAGTGGGGGATTTTTCAAAACTTGATATTTAGAAGGCTAGATGAGACTCAGGTCTCCTGACATCAAAACATGAATGGTTTCACTTCTCAAACATTTCGGCTGAATGTTTGCCAAAGTTTTTATCTCAGGGAAACTATTTGCTGAGGTTCTAATATTATGTAAAATACTGAAGCGAGCTTTACCCCAGGGGATTATATTACTATTTAGTTTTATATTTCTTCTGATGCCTCCAATAAATCATGAACTTTTTCAGAGATGTCAGAGGGCAGACTGTCTCTCCGACTGCAAATGACAAGCCATGAATAATGCACATGGGTCTCCCGGAGAGGCTCCCAAACCCTCAGCATGTTGCCTTTGGGCTGTGGCCTGTTATCAGTCTATCCACTTCAGTGGAGCCTGGTTTCAGCCTGGTGTGGGATGAGCTCTACACTGGCCAATCGCTAGAAACCCCCAGCCGTGGGTTTCAGTTCAGAGTACATGATTCCTGGGGCCAGGCATACCGTCAGGGAATCTGCAATACCAAGAGGTGGCCCCCAAAAGAATGAAACTAGACAATTCCAGAGAAGGTAGCCAGTGCATTCTAATCTTCTCAACTAGACTAAAGACTCTTCGAGGGCAATCCTGGTTCCCTACAACTCCTACGATAGCGCCTGGGTCTTAATGGTGGCTCAATAAATATTAACTGTATGAAAGGATGCATGTAGAGATGCATGGATGGAATTCCATACAAAAGTTGACATAAGTAAAATAACCAGTGCATAAAATCATAGAGAATAGACAGTAATGAAAAAAAATTTGTTTGTTGTATATGTCAAGTAAGAAGAAACTTCATGACGATTACAAGTGGAGAAAAGCAAGTATGACAGGACTCTACCTAGCAAAGAAGAAAGCTTACAGAACCCACTCCCCTCGGTGGGTTGCATATGTAAGTATCTAATACCTGCTCCGACCTTCCCTATCCTAATATTTCTACCATCCCTCCTCCCACCTCAGTTTTCACTGAATTGCCAGAGGAATAGTGTACACCTTCCATCCACACAAATAAATCTGGCTTTCCTCTTAGCCAGCCTTCCGAATCTGCTTCAAGATCTCATTAATGACTTCCAAACTGCAATATCCAGTATCGTCATCTAAATCATCTTCCTCCCTGACTAGGTAGAGTTTTGATACTGTGACAACCCCTTAAATTCCTTTATGTTCTCCTTTCTTGACTTCTACCTCTCGGCGCTCTCTTACTCCTTCCTAGGCCCTATCCTAATGCTGTCTTTCTTCTTTTTCTGCTGCCTCCTCTGAGCCTGCTCGTTCCCACCCAATAAATTTTTGTCACATACTGTCTTCATCCTTTCTCTTTTCGGACTACATATCCCTGGTGACCTTGTACACACCTAAGTCCTCAACTGTCCTCTTTTGGCAAATGATCCACACGTGATGTCTTTGGTCCCAAGAACCATACCGGACATCTCCATCCACCCACTAATTCATTAACCACCCATTTATAGAGAACTTTTCATGCATGAAGTTTGTTGCTACAAATTGGGGAGCCAAGAAGAATATGACTTCTTCTAAGGATATCAAAGTTTAGAGGAGACAGAAGTAAAATGACAATAATGCAGGATAACAACTGTCACCAAAGAGGAGGGCCACCTAAGAGACCCTAAGTAAGGGTTGGACCAGTGGATGTAATGGCAAAAGACATCCTAAGCAGAGAGAGGACACGGGCATGAATACATACAAGGTAATACATTGGTCAACTAACAATGATTGGTTTCCTATCAAATACCAGGCCCTATGCTAGGTATTTTCACAAAATAGTATTACATCACATTACACAGTGATTATTAAGTAAAACACACTTTTCTAAGTTCTTTTCAAATAATATATTATTTCGTCTTCAAAGAATCATACAAAATGAATATTATTACCTTGATGTTACAGATGAAGAAACGGAAAGCCATCTGTAAAATGAGCTCAGTGACTTGGGTAAGGCACATGATTCAGGAGTCGCAGAGCCAGAGGCTCAGGGACTGATGGTTTAGCACCAGGAACAGAAACTCCACGAGCTAGCTGAAGTACAGGCAGATTTCTTAAAAGGCAGCCAGGATGTCTCCTAGAACCTGAGGGTAAGAGTGACAGTCAGGCTCAGCAAGAGCTGGAGTTGGGGCCAGGGGGCTGAAGAACAACTGGACCAAGATTGCTGCTCTCTCTCCCTCCCTCATTAGATGACCTCTCATCACCATCCCTCTCTGTGTGCCCCACCCTCCTGCCTCTTCCTACATCTGCATGCTGGGTCTCTCTTCTTGCTTAGCATGGTCCACGGTACCGTCATGGAAAGTCCAAAATGACACCCTTATCCCCCCCCCAGACTACAACACCTCACAAGTTCATGACCCACAAAGACTCATCATAGTCATGTATACTCATTTCAAAGTCTTGTGGAAGAAACCCCGATTAGCCCAACTTACATCAAAAAACAAATCCCAACCACATCAGCTATAGCCAGGGATGGAGCAAGTAGATTAGGAGGGTACCAAACAGGGCTGTAGGAGAGGGGCTTCAGAGAGAAAGAGGCAGGGACTGGGCAGATACTCTCCAAAGGTGCCTTTTATAGCTGACAATCCATTCCAGGTGTTCTGACTCCACGTCATTTTTTCTCTATCCCATACTGCCTTATTTCAAATTGGACATATCCAAAATCAAGGTAAACCCCTTTAAACAATCTCCTCTTATTTCCTTATTTCAATTAATGACTTAACAGCAGCTCACTCCCCCAGCTTAACATTTCCAAATTAACCTTAATGATACTCTTTCTTTAATACCCTACCCGTAACACTCTGCCCTTACGATAGTCTCCTGAGTTAGTCCTTAAATCCATGCCAAAGAATCAGCCACTGTGGTTCAAAATGCCAAGAGTATCTATCATGACTTATAAACCAAAGAACAAGACCAACAAACCTCTAGTCTGCTCATAAAGCCCAAGAGTAAAGTTGGTTGAAGAAAGATTGATTAAGCTATCTTGAACCAAACCAAGAAAATTGTAGCAACAATTGCTATTACTAGTGTAAAAAAAGAAAATGATGAGCAGATGCAGAACAATCCAATGAGTGATTTTTTTAAGGTCAAGGGATGGCATTGCAGTTGGTCTATTTGTTAAACCTGAGCTGATGAAAAAAAGTGGGAAGGAGTAAAAGGAAAGAGAGTGAGCAACTGAGATGGTGCTTGGTAGTAGAAGACAATTGCCGAAGACATGGCTGGCAGATGGGAAGGAGCACACCAAGATCAGTTAGGGACACACCAAAACAAAGTGGCCAGTCTGGATCAGTGGCCCTAGTAGTGTGCTGGTAAGTGTTCAACTAAGGGTCACTCAGGAGGAAAAAGCCCCGAATTTACACCAATTTCCCTGGTGTAAACACTCCCACCACGGCCGATTTCAAATTACCAATGAAACCTCATCAAATGTGGAATTAGGAAGAGGTGCTTGCCGCTGAGTCTCATAAGCCTGGGAGACCTGGTTCCAGCACACCACTGGATGTTTCCAACGTTCCTGGCTTTCGGCGTGTCCTAGGATAGACAGATCTTCAATTCACCCAGGTCAGAACTCCTGGGAACAAACAGCTGTGCACTTTACCAAATAATCTGATGCTGAGGTCTTTCTATCAGTTTAAAAAAAAAATCTATTCCAAAATCACACATTGCTCCAATCTTGCCATAAATCAATTTGTGATCTACTATACATTACAATAAATGTACAAGACAGACTTTGAAAAGGGCTGTTGAAGAAGAGAGAAAAAGAGAAAATGAAATCCCTATTGGCATAAGGAGGACCGCAGTGTCTGAGATCAGTGGAGTCACGTGGTGGGAGTGTAGGTGGGTGTGGATGGGTAGAGGGTGAGCTCAAATGAGGTCCACCAGGTCAGCCTGGGGGGGCCACTCATGCCTCTGCAGCACTCTCTAGCTACAAAGGGACTGTGTCAGAGCTGCCCTGGAGGGAGACCATTCTGGAAGCAGAGTAGTGTTTGGATGGGGTGACAGGGCCATGATTCAGTGTGAGTGTGAGTGTGTGTGTGTGTGTACATGCACACCTATGTTGGAGGAGTGCTGAGGGTAAAAGGGAGAAGGATGTTGGCAAAGAGATAATAAAGAAAACATTGAGAGGTCCTGAGACTTAGAATTTAAGGGAGGCAGCAGGGAGAAATGGAAGGAAGCACTGGATTCCAGAGACGTTGGTAGTTAAGGAGGTACATGTTCTTTCTACAGATGGAAAGCCCTTTGGGAGGAAGGTTAAGGAGTATGAACTCTTGGACCTCAAGTTCTGCTTTTCATTAGATGAGTCAAGAAGCGTCATTCACAGATGCACCCCTGCACTGCTTCTTTCCCTGCCCTGTCCCTAACTCCTGCGCAGACATGGCCTAGTCACTATAGGCAAAGAGGCCACGCTGGCCTTGATGACTGAGGGCCTGGGGACACCTCTCGACGGTCCTCCCACCTCAGGCTCTCAGTCTCATCCCGCTGCCCGGAACCGCCTCTCCTCCCACTGAATCCCAGCTCTCATGTCAATAGGGATTTCCTTCCCTCCCTTCTCTTTCTTCTGTTCTTCTTCTCAAAGTCAGCCTTGTTCTTTTCTTATAAAGTATGCTAGACCGTAAACTCCTTGAGTTCAATGCATCTGTTGTGAGTGGACCCCATCTTCTTTCTCCTGACTCAGCACCTACAAGCAACTTGGAGACTGGGCGTGTGAGACCCAAACTGCTACGTGTCCTGTCTCGGCTTCTGTGGAGAAGGGCTGTCTTTCAGCGACACAGATAGCCTCCTAGAGTGAAGATGACGTTTCCTAGCCTCCCTCACGTTAGCTGTGACCCTGTGCCGAAGTCCTGGCCAAAGAGAAATGCACCAAAGGGCACGTGCAGCTTCTGGGGTTTACCCTGAAAAGGAAGGGGTGCCCCTCCTCCTTCCTGTGCCCTCCTTTTCTCTGGCTGGACTGCACATGTGCTGGGCAGCCACACTGGTCCAGGTAGCCCTGCTCAGGCACCAGCGTATCAGGAAAGAAGACAGACGGAAAGAGCTCCCCCCACATGACATGGAGCCACCTTCCTAGCCAAATGAGCTGCTTCTGCAGAGGCGATGACACAGGAGAGAAAGACTTCTCCACTGTATTTAAGCCACTGTGTTATTCTGGGTCGGCCTTAGAATGGCTGCATTCATATTCTCACTAATATAAGGTGCTTAATACACATTTACACATTTACTGAATTAAATTCCTGGATGATGGGGCGCCTGGGTGGCTCAGTCGGTTAAGCGACTGCCTTCGGCTCAGGTCATGATCCTGGAGTCCCTGGATCGAGTCCCGCATCGGGCTCCCTGCTCGGCGGAGAGTCTGCTTCTCCCTCTGACCCTCCCCCCTCTCATGTGCTCTCTCTCTCTCATTCTCTCTGTCTCAAATAAAAAAAAAAAAAAAAAAAAAAAAAAAAAAAAAAAAAAAAAAAAAATTCCTGGATGATGGATTCTAGGTTTGTACAGAAAACAAGAAAATTGAGGGGATCTTGCTTCATGTGTTTAGACTGAAGTTTTCGGCAACTGGACCTCACAGAAGCCATCCCACAATGCCTCTGTCAGATAGAACATTCGTTAGAAACTGAGCTAACTCTGTTCTTACTCTCTTTTTTAAGTAATCTCTATGCACAATGTGGGGCTCGAACTCACGACCCTGAGACCAAGAGTTGCATGCTCTACTGACTGAGTCAGCCAGACGCACCTAAAAGGATTTTATTTTATTTTTTTTAAAGTAGGCTCCATGCCCAAAGTGGGGCTTGAACTGACAACCCTGAGACCAAGAGTCACAGGCTCTACCAACTGAGCCCACCAAGCATCTCCCTGTTCTTACTTTATTGATTAAAAGCATTCATCCTAAGATTAAAAAACACCCCAATTGTGCCAGAAATCACCTTTGTTGGAGGCCTGGCTGAGTAGTATGATTTTTTTTTTTTTTTTTTTTGCCTGGGAGGTCTTCCCACATTGGGAAAGTCAAATAAAGAATAAATGTTCACCAGAACCCAGGGTGGCTGCTTACCAAGGCCCCAAGTAGTCTTACAAAAATTCTTAAAACACAGAAGTGTCCTTTGACTTTCTTCTGTATTTAATTTTCTAATTTTCTAGATGTGATGGGACCCCAAGGACTTGGCGCATCACACTGATGAAGAAACTTTTCCTCATCTAATAATTCCACCACTGTTAAGCCACTCCCATCCTGGGGCTGATCCTCCAAGACAGTCACAAACGAGCAGGCAAGTTCCCACCTCAGACTGCTCCTGGGCATGGAACAAGGGGCCAAGGGGTGGGATGTGCCCTGTCATTTAGCGGAAGTCACCTACGCCCCCCTGAACTGTCACCTCCCTTAACCACTGGGCTTACATCATGCTACTTACAGGAATCAGGCACCACATGTCGAGTGAAATAGGAGATACAGGAAATGAGCCAGATTCCTGGGCTTGAGGGAGGGCTCATTGTTAACCAGGAGGGGACCAGCAAGAGCCACCACACGTGGTATTCCAAGCCCTCGGCAAGCTACACAAAGGAAGGCTCTATCCGCCCATTCTAAAGACAGTTTATAGCTTGGATTCGGGAGAGCCGACTTCTTTTCTTTTGCTCTAGGCAAGAAACATGGAAAATTAAAAGTTGCTTCTGTGTGTGTGTGTGTGTGTGTGCATTTTAAACATGGCTGTGGATCAAACAGTCTGAGGGTTCTGCAGACATTTAAAAGACAAAGTAGACTTGCAGTAGACAAAGCCAATTTGGGAAAGAAGTCCAAATGTGAGGTCTGGGAAGTGCCCCTGACTCAGCAACTCAAACCACGGATCTAGCCCAGCCCTTTCAGAGCCCCATTTGTGGCATTTAAAATTGGGGTGACAGGATCCCCAGGGAGTCTGAGTATCCAGGTTGGGGGTTACCCACATAACCTCATCCTCTCCTTCTTCCTCCTCTAACCTAAGTCACTCCCTCCAGGGATCAATTGACTTAAAATAGCTTATTTTCTCCAGTGGTTTCTTTAAGACTCTCTCTGCTCCTTCATCTTCGTTTTCCCCAAAAGCCACGTGCACACAGAGTCCCAGCTCCTCCATCAGGACTATAAGCCTCCTGGGGGCAGAAACTTCATCTCCTTCTTTCCTTCCTCCATGGTACATTGCACGAAGCAACCCAGGCAACTGAAATATTTGATCAGTTGGTTTGATTTTCTCTGAAAGGACTCCTTTTCTCTGTACTTGCTGAAATAAGATAATAATAGTGTCCAGTCACCTCCACTATCAGATGCAGAGGCACTGGCTAAGTATTGGCTCCCTGTCCTCAACTGTGGAACAACAAAGCAAAGAACAGCATACTCTGAGGTCCCTTCCCTGTGGCCTTTCTTCTCTCTAAATCTCTGAGCCTAGAAGAGATAGCTAGTGAACGACTCATGAGTATTACTGACTTGGAACAATTAGAAGGGAAGTTAAATGATATGAATTCCTTCTTCACCATTGCTGGTGGGAAGCTCAAACAGTAGAACAGCACCATTACCCAAGTGCAACACACACAACCTGATTCCTCAGGATGGATCAAGCCTGGCCCGCTGCCTCTCCCAGGGGCTGTGAGGGGGCCAGAGTTCCAGCCATCTACCTTGGGCAGGCTGGAGGGGGGACCCCATGGGCCCAGGGACTTCTTCCTACAAGGAAAAAAATGTGCCTCCACACAAAATGGCTTCCTGTCAGAGCCAGAGGACTAAGCAGCTTTTGCCTGGTGGTACCAGACTAACACTGACCTTCTTGCTTTCCCAGGGCAACAGAGAACCCATCACCAGGCCCGGGTGTCTCCAGACACTCTAGTCACAGGTCTGGTCTATCAGAGGTGAACTGCCTGTTTCCTGAGGTGTTCCGAACAGACCCTTTTCCTCAGCCCAGCTTCCGCCCGTGTACACAGGGAGCAGTAGGGAGCCCGTGGGCTTGCACCTGTGAAGGAAAGCACATTTTCATTCCTCTCCCTCTACCCTCTCAGTTGCTCCTCTGGGCCCTCGAACAAGCCAGGCTTGTCCCCACCTCAGGGCCTTTGCTTGTTCCCTCTGCTGGGAATGCTCTTTCCTCAGGTGTCCTCACCATACTCCCTGCCCTCATTCAGGCTTGCTTCAGTACCACCTCAGACAGTTTCTTCCCGAAAACTGCTCCCCACGCCCCTCCAGCAATCCTTACTCCCCTTCCGAGTTTTATTTCCCTCTTTCCCTCGGCTACACCTGTCGTTGCCTGGCATTCTATCACTTTACTTACACAGGCCGTGTGCTGCCTCATTTCCCCCTTTGGAAACTAAGTTCCATGAGGGCTTCGTGGGCCTCTGCTGGACCCTCAGGGCCTATAACAGTGTCAGGTAAAGAGTGGATGCTTGCATGTGCCAAAACCATTTGCCAGGAAAACGAATGAGTCATCATCCCTGTTACTGTTACAAGACAGGAGTCTAAGTTACCCTGGGCATCAGTGGGGAGCCATCAGCCTGGCAGGAGCTGGCCCTCCCCGGGAGAAGTGTCTGTGGAAGGCCCCCGAAGGCTGCGCCGTGTGACACCCTGGATCACTTTGCTCGACAACAAAAATTTGCTGTCTCACAGTTCTGGGGGCTAGAAGTCCGAGATCAAAGTGTCAGCAGGGTTCGGTCCTCGTGAGGACTCCGAGGGAGGATCTCTTCTGTCCTCAGCCCCTGCCCTAGCTTCTGGCGGCTTCCTGGCAATCCTGGTGTTCCTCGGCTTGTAACGGCATCACCTTCATCTCTGCCTCTACCTCCCCTAGCTACCTGTCTGTGTCTAAATTTCCTCTTCTTATAAAAACACCTGTCCTACTGGATGAGGGCCCACCCTACTATCTCATCTTAACTCATGATATCTGCAACAATCCTATTTCCAAATAAAGCCTCATGCCTGGGTACTGGGAGTAGGGTTTCCATAGATGAATTTTGGTAGGGGTGGGGTGACACAAGTCAACCCATAATACTCTCCACCTTGTCTCCAGACAGAAATGGTGCCCCTCTCACTGCTTCTCAAGGGAAGGAACATGATGTCAGACAGGGCTGGCTCAAGACCAGCCTAAGAGCCTGTGCCCCCCTTCCTCGGGCCCTCCCTTAAGATGACCATTGTCCAGGCAGTAGGGACCTCTGGGGCCTCTACTCCTTGCAGCTGGGGGCGCGGGGGGAGACCACCTGCCCTCTGGCATCTGGTAGGCCCCCTCAGCTGGACCTGCACTCACTCTCTAGGAAAGACAAACAGAGCCCCATCTATGTCCAGCTATAGCCCCTCATTGGTGCAAGCATTTCTACCTGCCAACATACACAAATAGTGCTCTGGAGGGAAAGCATCTGCCCTGAAAAGTCAGACATAGGATATAACTCAAATGAACCCCTCCAGCAAGAGGGGCCACTTGCTGAAATGAGGCTCAAATATCACGTGCCCCTTCTGCAGCTGGGGATGGGCCAGGAGGAATTTCCTGAGAGCCTGGGGCAGGTAAAGCGGCCAGCACCTAACCGGGGCAGTGTGCACACAGTCTGGATACGAACACTTGGAGAGACAGAAATGACAAGACTTATCCCAAACAGCAAGAAAACAACACCTAGATCTTTGCAAGCCTTGGTGGGGTTTAGTACAGAGTTGCCCATTCGCATGAGCACACGAATGCTAGTATCTGGATCTCCAGCCAATAAGCCCCATTCCTGGTGTTTTACAAGCTGCAGTAAACCAGTGGGCCATGGCCTCTGAGAGCCTCACCCAGGTTTGAGTCCCTGTGCCTTTGCCCCAGAAAGGGTGCTGAAGAACACAGGGATGCTTTTGTTTTTACGGCCCGTGACATTCTGATTTACCAGAACTAAAACTAGAATAATTGAAATGCAATGGTGTGAGCCTAGATATGTGACCTCAATAAAGCCTGAACTGTCTAGCAAAGAATGCAAAATTTCCTAGAGCTGGGTACCAACTAATACTCCCTTCACTGCTGCGGCAAGGATTGGACGAGGTCACTTCCGCGCTCTGCACACAGTAGGTACTCGCTACACACAAGGATGCTGTGTCGAAGAAGGGAAATCTTCCAGCACCGTGCAGGAGCATGCAAGGAGCCCCGGGCGCAGCGGGCTGTTGTGGCCTCCTCCCCATGCCGGAGAGCACCTGCTGCTGCCAGAGGCAAAAGGCCGGGAAGAGTTGGGGGTTTCCAGCATTCCCAGGTGGCCAAGGGTCCTCGGTGGCACCTTTTCTCCTGCCCAGATTTAAATTAAAGGACGAGATTTGCATTCAGTCCCCTCAGGGCCTGGCTCTGTGACCTCAGCCTCAGGTTTGAAATACTTCTGCTCCGGGGAACTGCAGGTTCAAATCCCAGGAGGGTTTCTGCTAGGCCTGGCATCCTTCTGAGACAGATCATTTGAATAAATGCAATTTAGTGAAGGCAGACCTCTCAGAGGAGGCCTCTAGAAAGGAGGGATGGAGGCCCTGTGGGAGGGCGTGGAGGCTCAGAGTTTCATCCGGTTTTCCTGGTGTCCTTGCCAAATGTCAGGCGTGCACTTAGAACTCTGGAGGAAACCAGAGAAAGCGCACAGAGGACTCCTGTGCCAAAGCCTAGCCCCCTCCTTGCCTTTATTGTGACTCCGCTGTCATTCTGTTCTCTCCAGCTCTCTGCCCAGAGAGTAGATGTTTTTTAAGAAGGAGTACTTCTGCCTATACTCTTTTCCCAATTTGGAGACGGGTCTGAGCCCCTCCAGGCCACAGACACAGGAGGGATAGTTTAGCATAGTGGTTGCAGCTGCAGAGCCCGGATCAGATGACCTGTGTGTAAACCTGGCGACTCCCAGTCCTACCTGTGTGGCATCTTCTATGCCCCACACCAAAAAGGACACTTGCCTCTGTGTATTTTGCAATGTCCTATGTTATTGGTAAGGTACTGCCACAGTACTCCCCTGCTCTGAGCTTGGGGACTCATAGGAAAAAGGGATCTCCTGGAAAGTTCTCTAAGAGCCCCAAACAGGGGCAGCAAGGAAAGAGCAGTGTGATCAAAGCCTTCATAGCTTTTCAAACATTCAAAAGCCACTTTAATTATTCCTCCTAAACTTCCCATAGTTCCCCAGAGTCCAGTCAGAATCTTCATGGCTTTTTAGGGGCCACTGCCCTCAGTGCTCTGATCTACATGGCAAAAGTACATAAGAGCTATGGAGAGACACCAAGGGGGGAAGCAAGCGAGGGGCCCTGCCTCAACTGAGGGTCCCCAGGGACCGACATAGGTTAATGTGCAAGATGTTTATCAGGGAGTGCTCTTGGGATCAACACCTGTAGAGGGATGGGGAGGAGGCACGGGAGGGCCGAGGAAGAAAGTGGGTCATGGTGCAATCTCAACAGAGGCCTCAGCTGGAGCGCCTACAGGACACACTTAAGCAGTCCAGGAACCAGCAGTCTCTGCCCGCGCCCGTCGACCTCATCTTCACCTTGTTGCTGCAAGAGCCCTTAGCCATGAGGCCCAGCTCCACCTCACAGGGGAAACCCCTAAGGCCAGAGGGCCTCAGCAACTTTCCCAAGCTCCCTCTCCTGGTTAGTGGTCTATCCAAAGCTAATCCCAAACTCCAGCCCTGAACACAAAAGCGTGAACACTGAGTCCCCCCTGCATTCCTCCTCCCAAATTTCACATTCCCCAAACTGAAGTGCCCTTGACCGGTTCTCTGGCCAAGGTAGCTTGGGCTTAAAATGATCTGGAAGCATTTCAGCCCCACTTTGCCTCTTCTCCCACAGGTCTCTGCAGAGGGCTGATGTCTATCCAGGAAGCAAAGACAAGCAGAGGACGAGGCCTGGGAATTCCGGCGGTGAGAAGGTGCGGCCCGCCTGCCAGCCCTTCAGACACAGACGGGAAGGCTGACAAGGTAGGTGGTGCAGAGTCTCTCCAGGCATTACCTTGTCTAACCGGTTGTCAAACAGGAGTCTTCCGGTCTCTGAGTGTTGCCTGAGGCCCCCAAACTGAGAACAGTAGATACTCAACCCCCACCCTCTAGAGTCCGTCTAGCAAATAGCCTTTTCAACTCTGCTGCCTGGAGGTCGTGACCGGTGAAGGCCATAGCTCTGCTTTGGAGCTGAGGAAGTTGAAGAGGCTGGTAGGAAGGATTTCTTTAGAGTCCCGAGACTGTGTCAGAGGCTGTCTCTTGGTGGGGGCAGTGAGTGAGGAGGAAAGTGAGGAGGTCCTCAAGGAAGTCTCTAGAGGAGAGCTTGATTTGTGTCTCTGGGAATTAGGGAGGATGTAGACACTGAGCGCCAACTCCAAGATGGCAGGTGGCTGAGCCAGGAGGCAAAGCTCTGGCGAGGTGATCTGGTGCCTGCTCCAGATGGGCCCTAGGAATAGTGCCAGCCTGAGAAGGCAGGAGCGGGGAGGGGATGCCAACCGAGGGATGGGCTTCTGGAAACTAGTATGGAAGGAAGTGGAAGTGGAAGGAAGAACACTAGAAAAGGCACTGCCCGCAGTGAGTCACCACAAATGGGAGATCCCTAGGGATGGGGGTGAATCTCCAAAGAATCATGAAAGCATAACACACTTGGGCTAGTCCCAGAGTGCCAGGACGCCAGATTATAACCTCATCAACCAGATTCTGTGCACTTGTTCTTGGATGGCCCCTTTCCCCTAGGCTAGATCTTGAAAGGGCCAAAAGAACAACGGGGTGAGTAAGGTGAGTAAAAGACGAGGTAGAACAAGGAAGAGACTTTCCCCACTCCAGGCTTCTAAGACAAATTCAGGCCAAGAAGGTGTGTGTGTGTGCGGCGGGGGGGGGGGGGAGCAGGCGCAACGATTTGAAATATATGAGTAACTAGAGCTTTAACTTGGATGTACTAGAATTTTAATATTTGTGGACAATTAAACTATTTTTGATGGTGAAACAGTCTGAGTGGGAAAGTCATGTGATGATGCACAGCCATGGAAGGAAGAACCAGGATATGGCACAGATTTACACCTTATCAAGTCCAACTCAGTTGATAAACTGATGACATTTATTCAAAGAAGCCCAGAGCCTCCTTCTGGGTTAGTTGTGCCCGGTGGGGTGCTGGAGCAGAGGAAAGGACAGGTGTCCTGCACACATGGGGAGCTCTCAGTGTCAAGGACCCTGTCCAGGAGCCATGTTACTGGGCCTTCTCATGATGAACATGACAGCCCAGGCTGGGGTCTCCAGAAAGAAAATTCTGGGCCTCAGAACCAACCCAAAGGTGGCCCACAAGCCCCATGACCACAGCCAAACACAACTCACGGGGAGACTCACGCCCGGCTCCCTCCCTGGCCAGGATGTTTGCCTTTCCTCCCTTCCCACACGGACATCTGAGTGGAAACGGCCTTTCTTCCCCCTCACGCTGATGAGACTTTGTTGGCCGGGAGCCTTTACAGCATGCATTTCCTTCCCAGGGAAGCTGATGCCTTCACAGATAAATTCCTTGCCTTGACATGGAGAAGAGCTGTGGCAGATGCCTCCTCACTGAGGCCCCATCCATTCTGGGTCCTGTGAGAACAATGCCTGGAGCCACTTTTGTCCCAACAAAGGAGGAATTGGCCAGGTTAGTGCTCAAGGAATGGCCTGGACCTGGGTGGATACCCCATCAGTCCTTGTAAGGCCTCAGCTGCCCAATCCCAGGGAAGGGCGTGGAGAGGAGGGGCCAAGGCTGGGGATCAGATACATCCAGGCCCTTGACGGGGGCCTCCCAGGAGAGTCAAAGTGAGTCTCTGACTCTGACCAGCCATGGGACTGTGGAGAAGTGACTTCACATTTCGGCATCTCAATCCCTGCATCCATAAAGTAAAGATAATAATGTGAAACTAAGGGAGTGGCTGGGACGAGTAAATAAGACGAAAGATGGAGCAGCGCAGGCACATAAAAGATGGGCAGTCGGTGTTTCCTGCTTAAAAATCAAACCCCCCCATGCCTCAGGCAGCCTTCCTTGATCACCCCACTTAACGCCAGCATGCCTATCTGTTCCTTCTTTCATTGGCTGTTCTCCAAAAGCTATGGGTGCGAGCTGGAGACACAGCCCGTGGCCAGGGGTAAGGCAGTGTTCGGGCAGACTGCTGGCAGCCCCCCATCCTCGGGCTGGACTTGTCCTTCCAGCTTTCTGTATTCTCAGTGCTCTCTCTCAGTGATGGCGACCTAAACCTAGTCACGTGTGGCCGTGGCTAAGCCCGGCTGCCAAACTGTTGATGCCAAGGGGAGAAGGTGGAAGAGGGAGAGGGCGTCACTTTCCAATACCTGAAGCACTCGCAACACCTGTCCAAGATGCTGACGTCCCCAGTCCTGAGGCTCTCTCTCCTCGGGGCAGGGAACCACAGGGCCCATTTGTCCATAGGGTACCCATCTTTCTGAATTTCTTGCAGACTAGTCCCGCCTTATGCCTTCATCAAATGTGCTAATATCATTGATTACACCACCGTGAAGTAGATGTTTCTACGGGCCCGGGGAGGCTTCAGGATCCTTTCATTATGTGCTGATTTCATTAGCGTAGCTCTCGAAGCCTCCAGCTGACCGAGTGATGAAGAACACTGGACATGGTCCCAGTCTCCTGAGGCCTCGGATCATCCCAGCTGTCAGCCCCTCAGACAGCCCCTGTGCAAAGATGATCTCCAGCGCACTAGAAGGGCGGGTCTGGCTTCTGAGTCAGACACGATAATAGCACCATAAGAATGACTGAAGAAACACACCTCTGGCTTCTTCTAAGCCATTATTCCACATGCGCCAGAGCCAAGAGAAGACCAAAGGGCCAACTAAAAGCAAGAACTTGGGGGACGAGGGAGCGGCTGCCATTGAAATTTTGAAAGGGATAAAGACAGGAGTTCAAATCAGAGGCTGCTCAGAGTGGGAAAGTTTCCAACTTGGTGCTAGGTTGTCTGGCTGAGCCCAGCTGCCGGAAGTGGGCTCTCGCCAAATTGCAACAATAGGCAAACTCTGTGCCACGAGTTGTTTTCATGTCCTCATCGTTAAATCTGGGTCTGTGAGTAGGAATTCCAACTCCCAGATCTGGCTCCTCTGGGCTTCTCCAGGGGGCTAGGAGGCCTCCATATGGCACCTGCACAGGCCAGATCGCAGCTCCACGCCCCAGACCTGGTGGGCATGGCTCTCCAGGCCCAGGGGTGGCAGAAGTGAGCGTGGTGATGTGTGGCATCTCCAGATACTTGGAGAATTCTAGAATTGGCTCCTAAGCCATTCCCAATGAACAAAACTGACAGGAAGTGCACTGTTACCCAAGAACCCACTCAGGCCACACAAACTGGGGCCCATGCCAAGAGTCTCAGGGACACAGAAAGACCTCCCCAGATGCCATATCAGAGAGGGAAAAAAGCTGATCTATGAGCTACCTCAAGTCCTGACATGTCTGGGTCCAGTCTGGGTGGACCCCCACCCCCCACACACACCCATTTTCTTCTGAGGTAACTGAGGTATCTCTGTCTGTTGCTATGGCAGGAGCTTTCATGAAACCATCTTCAGCCAAAGAAACAACCAGAGGCTGAGAATGCCTTACAGACCCAATAGCTTATCATGGCGGTTGCACTATTAGCTGTGAATCAAATGCCTCCATTTGTTTGATAATGGAATGCCTCAATTTACTGAGCACCTTCCCTATCCAGAGCCTGAGAGATATGTCCACTTTACACATTATGTTCCACAAGCTTCCAAGTACTAAGTGGGGTAGAAATTATTAGCTCAATTTTATGGATGAGGACAAGGACTATCAAAATGACTTTTTAAAACCCATGGCTAGAATCCCCATACATTATGAAGGGGAATGTAAAATGGTGCAGCCACTTTGAGAACAGTCTGACAGCACCTCAAAATGTGAAACACAGAGTTACCATATGACCCAGCAATTCTACTCTCTACCCAAGAGAACTGAAAACATATGTCCACATAAAACTTGTACAAGAATATTCACAGCAGCATTATTCATAATAGCCCAAGGTGGAAACAACCCAAGTGTCCATCAAGTGAAGAATAGCTAAACAAAATGCGGTATATTATAAAATGGAAACATTATTCAGCAATTAGAAGGAAAGGAAGTTCTGATACATACAACATGGAGGAACCTTGAAAACATATGCTAAGTGAAAGAAGCCAGACACAAAAGACCACATTTTATTCCATTTATATGAAATGTCCAGAATAGGTAACTCTATGGAGGCAGAAAATAAATTAGTGGTTACCTAGGGCAGAGGGTGGGGAGAATTGGGAATGACTATAAATGGGTATGGGGTTTCTTTTCGGAGTGATGAAAATATCCTAAATTAAGATTATGGTAATGGCTGCACAACTATGTAAAACATACTAAAACCACTGAATCGTATACTCTAAATGGATGAATTTTATGGCATGTAAATTATGTCTCAATAAAACTGTTTAAAAAAATAACATGGCTGGTTGAACACTATGGGATATCTGTACCTACCCAAAGTTACCTCTGAACTGAAGCGCAAAACCAGGGTTACCTATATGTGATGGTAGAAAGCACAGAGCTCTAGTAAGAGAAAAATCTGGACTTAGGTAACCTTGAGCAAGTTATTCAGTTCTTGTGTGCTAATTTCTATGACTTTTATGAAGATAAAATGGGATAATGCCACTCACAATTTCCTGTACAGATTTGTGTTTGAATATATGTGAATTACAGCTACAATTTCTTAGAAGGGGAACTCAGAAGAACAAGCCAGGGTCCCGGCCCTGAAAAGGGATGAGGACACGAGTCATAGGACCATAACAGAATGCTAGGAGTAGGGGTAAAGCTGAAGCCTGTCACAAGTCTTTTGGCCCAGTGTGAGGACACGAGCTCAGTATCAACTCTAAAACCCAAGACTTGGGCCCAATCAACAACCAAGTGATCATGCTGAGACTCAAGCAGGGGACCTTGACATATTGAACACCCATTTGCCTTGGTCATGCCTAGTTCTGCAACTTGTGAGAGGCCTGAAGAAGTGGTAGAGACTCCAGCTGCAGGGGGTAAGGACTTCAGAAGCAGGGTGGGAAGGTGGGAAGCAAGAAACAGAGCTACATGGGTAAGCCCAGTCCTTTAAAGATTGTCAACATCCCAAATGGCCATGTGAATCTATAAAGACCTATTTCATTGTTGTGAAATGATCCAGAACATGCCATATGGATGGGAGAAAGAAGGTGGCCCTACTTAGATTATCTACAACTTCACTTTTCATTCATCACATTCATCCCCAAATATTCCCATTCCCAAATCCAAATCTAGGCCAATGGCTTCAAAAGAGTTCTCGTTCCCCAGATCTTAAGAGGGTAGAGGAGGAAGCAGTACGTCTACATCAGTCAATAACCTCTGCTGATCCTTCTTTCTTCTGCAGTGTCTTTAGCACTTACCTTCTTTTGACAGACAGGGAAAGAAGAGAAAAAAATATACGGGTGTACAGTTAAAACTTCAGCTCCTGATTTTCAATTCAATTAACCCACCTGAGACTCAGGAAGAGTACCATGCGTAGTGATGTACGAGAGATCTAGGTAATAGTAAGTACCTCATAGGATCTCCGTGAATAAAGAATAAGATGGTGACCCCATTGAACAAACTGTAGATTTGGAGTCAGGCAGAAACGGGCCTATGTCTGAAACTTCTTTAAACTTCAATTGCCAATATCAAAAGACTGCCAGGAAATATCTACTCAGAAAATACCTAGTGCCGTGTGTGGCATCAGTAAGCCTCAACAAAAAGTAGGAAAAGAGAAGCACTTTCCACAGTGATTGGCACAGTCATAGACCCTGCCTACACTGTTTCCCAAGGTAGTAAGGGTCAGACAGCCAAGATGTGATTGAGAAGAGACCAAATACACACAAGGAAGGGCCTAGAAGACCCCAGTGTGGAAGAAGCTAGAGGAGAGCTATTGTACGTGGCTTAGTCTAGCTCAGAACTGAAGCAGTTTCTGTCCTGCTTGGAAGCTTTCTGTGGGGGAAAACACCCGCTCTGGCTGCCTTGAGCAGGAAGGCAGACACTGTATCAGGAAGAACTGGTCAACTTGGCAAGAGAAGAGTACATCCTGATGCATGGATTTACAAATATGAGAAAGGACTAAACATCCAACAGTGATCAGCAATATTTGACCTCAGTTGGCAGTAGCTGTCCTATCCAGCCCATTCAGAAAGCCCAGAATTCTGCAAGGCACAGAGAAACACGACGATTTGGCATGATTCACCAACCAACTCTTCCACTGTCTCAGTCTGAGGCTTCTATTGAGCCCTTAGAATCAATAATAAAGAAAGAGGTCACTGTTTATATCCTGAGTCCTTTGTGCAGACTATTCCTGCCTCAGTGGGTTGCAGGTTGTCTGCAAAGGAAGAAAACCACCACTTTTATTAACCCTCTTTGTAAGCTTTGGGTTTCCCATAACCTTGTCTGAAAACAGGCTTTACCCCCCTCAGTGGTGCACATCCATCTCAGAGGTCAGGGGGCACAAGGTTTCATATTAAAGGAAAGTGCACCTGGTGAGAGGCGAGAGGTAAGGTGGTGGGCTATGGATGAGACCAGAGAGGGTATCTTTTTACCAAAAGGTGACTCTCACCAGTGCCTTAAAAGTTCCACGATGACAAGAAAATAGTGCGTATCTTTTCAGGCAGGCTTAGCGTGATAACCTGGAGACCAGCAAAGGGAGCTCAGAGCCAAGCAAAATATACCAAAATGTAAGGACCCCCCAAAATAATTCAAGAACAAAGTGGTGTGAACTTGAGGCTCATGAAAATGTAACAAAGCCTAGGTTAAAAATAATTTATTGATCAGTTAGTGTAAACACATGGTATGAAATTCTGGAGAGTGAAAATTAAGTCTTCCTCCTACCTACGTATCTTAACCAAGCAGATCCCCACCCTGGAAGTAAGCATTATTAGCAAGTTTGTGCATATTCTTCAAGAGGTAATCTATACATCTATACACAAGAATATATATATATGAAATTTTTTTTTAAAAGATTTTATTTATTTATTTGACAGAGAGAGAGACACAGCGAGAGTGGGAACACAAGCACGGGGAGAGGGAGAGGGAGAAGCAGGCTTCCCGCCGAGCAGGGAGCCTGATGCGGTGCTCGATTCCAGGACCCTGAGACCACGACCTGAGCTGAAGGCAGATGCCCAACGACTGAGCCACTCAGGAGCCCCATATATATAAAATCTTATATATATTATGTATCATATATAAGAATCTTATATATGCCCTGCCCTTTACACAGTACTATATTGTAATACTGTTCTGACTTGCCTTCTTTCTACTTAACAATGTGTCTTGGAAATTACTCAAGAGTTCCGTCTAGTCATCTACAATTAAATATACTTATACTATTGTCACTTACCTGCTATAAAAAGTATCATCTGCCCTCCAGCTCTAAAATTTTTGGAAATCAGTGTGGGTTTTGCTTTTTTTCCCTTTTAGAACCTTGGTGAAATATATTTCTTCTAGATTGAAATTTTGTATGACACTTACATTCTGTATCTCAACCATAATTTCCACAGATGTTTTCTTACTTCTACAGTTATAATGATTCACTGCTTACCACCATTCCTCTAGCCAGGGTTTTTCCACTGATCTCTTGACCGAAAAATTTGCTATCTTGTAGTTTCTTCAAAAAGTGGTCAACAGAACTGCTTGTCCTACCTATTTGGAAATGTTTGTCTTTTGCTTCTGTACTTGATTGACATGTTGGCTGGGTATAAAATTCTTGGATTCCTCACATTTTCTTTCTATAATTTGAAAAAAATATCAGCCATTTTTCTGGAGAAGCTTAACATCAGCCTGATGTTTTTCCCTGTATAGGCAACTTCTCCTTTTGGTTAGAATGCTCACAGAATTCTTTCCTTATCTTTGATGTTTAGTTACTTTACTATGATTCGATGCCTATTGTATCAATTTTTCTGCGGACATGGCATTCCCTTCCATCGTAGAAATTCAAGTCTTCTTCATTTCTGGCAATATTGTTGAATAACATCTTTGAGTATTTATTTTTCTCTACTTGCCTGGCTCTATTCTATAGGGATATTATTTATGGATCTCATCTGACTGACATGCCTATCTATTATTTTCATGTTAGTCTTGTCACAGTCTCCTTCATTTTCAATTCATTTTGCCTGCTTCCTGGTCCTTTCCCCTGTGTCCCTCTTGCATTTCCACAGTGCTTATTCCTTCTTGTGTTATTCCAGTGTGTTTCATTTCTCTTTGTCTCCTTCATGGACTCTCCCAGCCACTGGGCCATACAGTATCAGTGGTTAAAAGTGAGAGCTCTGAAGTCAGAGTTTGATATCACTTACCAGAACATCAATCTGATTAAGTTACTTGACTTTTGGCATTTTGCCTTTAAATTGAGTAAAATGAGAGCATTTATCTTATAGGGCTGTGGTAAGAATTGATGAGTTAATACATAAAAAGCAATTTGAACTATGATGGGTACATTTTAAGGTCTGTTTATGAATCAGCAAAAGGGGGTAATGATGATGATGATGTTGACAATGATAAGAGCTGTTTCTTTCCTGAGCTCTTGTCTCTGCTTCATGCTCTTAGATCAACTTGTAACATTTTTTGCATTCACGGTGATATGGTCATAATTTCATCTATGTGATGGCCACATTTTTCTGGTGCCTGTTTCCTATCATCTTTTCATCCTTTTCCTCATGTTTTTCTTGTAACTTGTTTGTGTTGATCCTGTACTGATTCTTTTTAAATTATTACATATCTTTCAATGAGGCTAGTTCTTCCTGGACCAGCCTTTTGTAGGAGATTCTCAAGGCAGGCTAACCTGGGTTTCAGACCAATAGAAATAGAGTGGCATATATGAGCAAATTATCTGTCCCTCATGGAAATCACCAGTTATAAGACTGTATACCAATTGGAGTCTCTTCCCCATCCTCTCCAAGAAACTGCCTCCTTCCAAGATGATTTCTGTGTGCTCCTCATACAGCCTCACATCTCTGCCACTTGCTGGTATCAGACAGGGGCCAGAGAAGCTCCTTTCATCTGCTGATGTACCCTAGTGCCACTGATCCAAATAAGGGATGGGGATTTGAGCCCATTAGGGTTTGTGAGAGAATTCTGCTCTCCCAGGACTGCCTGAGATGTACAGATGGAAACTTCCTCCCTCAAGATGTTCCCGTACCACTCCATCTGGCAGCCCTTCCTCATATATTATGGTGAGGGTCATGGGATGCCTTTTAGTTTTATCCAAGAAGGAATTTGAGTTCCTTGATTTCCTTCTTTGCTTTGGTGGGGCTGTGGCTTCCATGGCTTGTCAGAAGAGAGGGCAGAGACCTAGCAATGCCTTTCTCTCCAACAGCATTTATGAAGTGTTCTGACCCCATCCAGCAGCCACACTGTGGGAGGGAGGCCTTGGAGGACTCAATGAGCAACTGACAGGCCTAAATTTGTCTTCTCTTTGGAGCAAAGCTCACATCACCATGGCTTTACATGACCACTCAGAGATCCGGGATACTGCTCTTGGTAAAATAAAGCATTTTTGCCACATCATACAATCTCCTTATTATGCTTCACAGCTGTGACAATGTCTGTCAGAGCTTTCATTGGAGAGGCAAGATAAGCCAGGCACTTTCTTTTGGTGATATGTTATTCAAAGGTTACATTCACTCACTGACTAGCAGGCACGGAGCCTTTCTCCCCTTAGAGTAACCAGAAACAGAAGCACCAAGTGGCAGGTGACAGATAAGAATATTTTTAAGGGTCTCCTTAATTAAAAAACAAAAACATCTGAGAGTTTGTCTGGTTTTCTCCTTTATTGGACTTGAGCAGGGTCAGACAAGGAGTCTGTCCTGAGTCACCTTCAGCGAGGCAGAAAGTCGCTTGTCACCTGGTGTGAGAACATGGCTGGTTGGAAATGCTTTGCAAATACAGGAAGCCACTTTGTCTACAGAGGTTCTTGTGCACAGTGAGACCAAGTCTTACCCAAAAGGCCTCGGAGGGACTAAACCACAGCCTGAAAAGACATTGCCCTTTTAAAGCATGTGGTGGAACTTTGGGGCTTTCACACCAACTGCTCAGAGTAAGGGGCACTTGAGAAGGTCATCCAGATAAAGAGAAACGCACTGCCCCCACTTCCATTTCACCTGAACCACTGGCACGATATTCATGAAAATCCAGTGGGACCTGAAGGGCAAGGAGACCTTGAGTGTGAATTCTCTGCCTAGCAATTTACAGGAATGTTTTTCACACATCATCATCAGTTCTGAGTCCCCCAAATCTCCCAGAGTGACAGCAATCGAAATTGATTTGGGGAATTTCATCCACAAATTAAATTGACTGGTTCCAATATGGAAGCTCAGTGGCTTTATCGCATGGCCAGCAAGGTGACCGGAGGGTTTGAGGTATGGCATGTGAAAGATTAAAGGCACGTGATCATCTGGCATAACTGAAGAGTTGAAAAGCAGACACCCAGGGGTACTTTCGGCTCTGGGAGCCAGAGCCGGCAGGGCCATCTGCACCTGTTTGGGCCACACACTCAGTGTGATTTTAGGAGGGCTTGTGTCTTCCAAATTTACTGCTGCCTAATTTTTCCCAGACTCACTTGCTTTTTTTGTTGTTGTTTTTTGGTGCATATGGACTAACGTATTGACTGCCCTGGGAAGCCATCGCTGTCTAAAACTTTGCTGAATGCTCCATTCATAGTTTTCACTTAGAGGGAACTCACCCGGCGTCTAGCCCATAGGTATTCTCTGGTTGTATGTCACATCCATGTGCAGTGGCACTCCCTGACCATGATGACAAATGCTGTTTCTCCGGGTGAGACATGGGAATCAGAGAAAAGTGTTTCAGCAGAGTTGCTGGCAAAGAAGAAGGCAGGGTTCCAACATCTGGGGTGGTCTGGCTTGGCCCACAGCCCAGCCTCCAAGCTTACTCTTTCTAGTCCACCTTGTTTCATAATTGACTGTTCATGCAGACCTGGGAATGCTGGATATGGAGGTAAAAAAAGAAAAAAAGTCTTTAAAACTGGGATTCCTTATACAGATTTCTGTGTCTCCTACTAAGAAGGTCCAAATCATTGGTCTGGGCTGGGGTCCAGGAGTTGGCATGTCTGATGGTGCCTCAGGTCATTCTAATGTAGGTGGTCCATGGACCATGCTTTGATAAACACTGCTATATGAGATCATTCATAGATTAAGGAAAATCAAACGTAGTTTGTTAATGTGGAAAAAAAAATTAATGGGCTTGTCCTCCCCTTCCACTATCTGCTCCTAGCCACTGACTGGTGATATGACAGCAGGATCAGGTTAGTATTCCCAGATATGGAAATTGTGGATGTACTCTGGATTATCTCTGGACTGTTAGGTGAGCTAATAGGCTTCCATTTTGTTTTCAAACACAGACAACACATACACACACATAAAACTGCATTTATCTGGCTCAGATAAAGATAAAATTATTCCTGTCATGATGCTCCACTAATAAAAATTCAAGATGGTTGTTGAAGATTTCCACCCACCTTGCTTTATCCATTTTAAAATTTATTGTGGCATTTTCTTCTTGAGGGTCAGAACCATGTCTCTCATTTCTGTGGGTCCTCTACAGTTCCAAGAATGCTCAATTAACACAATTAATTCCAAGAGAAGCAATAGAGCATGATTGCTTGAGTGTGACTTTGAAACCAGTTGCCTGCGTTTGAATCTGCCACTTACTAGCTATGTAGCTTTGGACAGCTTTTCTGTGAGTCCGTTTCATTGGCAAAATGGGGACAATAATATAATACATCCTTCACAGAACTGTTGTGAGGAATTAATTAGTTAACATAAAGTACACAGAACAGTGCCTGATACACAGTAAATGCTAAATGTGCTTGCCATCATCTTTGTGATGATTACTGTTATGGTGATGATGACCGAGACCATAGGACAGGACCAAAGTGTGGTCCCTAACATTCTTTCAGTATCTGGATGTGCACATTGCCCTATCCTAAAATGGAAGCAATGTTCAAACTATTCTGAAGTACATTTCATCTTCTCTACAGTTGATATTACTTGAAGGAACGTATTTACCAGGCAGCAGCCCATTTAAAAATCATCCGAGGAGGAAAAGCAAAATTCCTTCACACATGCTTATTATGTTAGAGGGTCCCACAACCTTCAAGTTAGGATTTATCAGTACAGCTGAAGGGTTTTTTTTCTTCTGATTAATATGCAGTGAAATAAGGCAATTTCTTTCCAAAAGTAGTTATGTTTTTCTTCTCCATCCTTCTCCCTACCTAGAGTAGGAATATGTTTCCAGTTTGGCTTCGATGCTAAGTGAAGAGGAAAGAGGCTGTTCTCGTCCTTTCCTATCTTCAAACTGGGTTCCCTGTGCAGGTGCGATTTGCATCACATTATACTAAGTCACAAAAGGCTAAACATCAATCACCAAAAACACTTCAAGTTTTACAGCTTGTGTGAACATTCAGGAAGTAACATTTTCCACTACTCGTTCAACTTTCCTGCATGTTTGAAAATTTCAGAATCAACAGTTGGGTAAAGGAAAACAAGAAAAATAAAAATATAAGAAAAGAATAGGGACCATTATTCCCTTATCTAACCTTTAAGCAACCCAAGGTTCTCCACAATGTAGAAAGTATAAAATTCTTGCCCAATGACAGGACAAAACAGGAAAAAGTTCAAATATTCACAAGGCAGTTATATTCGTAAGGTTATAGATCTGTAAGGCTGCCTGTCAATAGGTTATTAGTGTTCCTGGCATAGAAGGCACCAAAAATGATGCTTGCACATTTGAAAATAAATCTCTCTACTCTGGAATTCCACACCCAGTAAATAAAAGGGATCCCTTTCCTTGGCCACGTCTGTGCTGACACTCCTCCTTATGTCTGGGGCCAAGCCATAACACGTTCTTCCCTGGCATTGGCCAGACTAGAACTAAGAAAAGACGGTCCTTCTCTGGCAAAGAATGGTGAGATGTGAGCATCAGAAGTTTGTTTCCTATCTGTGGTGAAACAATTTTAAGAGAAGAAAGTCAATATCCAGTGAACAAAGATAAGAAGGATTCAGAGGACTCAGGGCTAGGAGAAACCACTTGGAGGTCAAGAAGGCGAGGAAGGACAGGCAAGGGTCTATGTCAGAATAACAATTAAATCAGGGAAATGAACGTTTTCAGGGCTCTCTATTCTGGATCAAATTATCTTCATTCATTCCCCGATCTTTCTCCTGAACGAACCCCTTCTTTAAAGCACCCCGTGGATGTCTTAGGGGCATCTCAAATTGAATGTGTGAAACTCAACTCCTGATCTTCCCCCACAAAAATTGCTCCCCAGCATCTTCTCCATTTCAGTTGCCGGCCACATCTTCCCCCCCCAGGTGCCCATGTTTACAAATCTGGGAGTCATTTTTGATGCCTCTCTTTCTTACACATCACATCTACTATCAGGAAACGGCCCAGCTTGCCAGATGTACAGACTCTAACCACCTGTCACCATCTCCACTGACTGGCGCAGGGCCGGGCTCTATCACGTCTTGCCTGGCTTATTCTAACAGCCTCCTAATTTGTCTCCCTGTATCCCTCCTGCCCTCCTAACCACACGGCAGCCAGTGAATGGCTTCTCACCTCACTTATAAATCAGGTCAGACGATGCCTCTCTCTACTCTGAATCCTTCAAATACAGAGTAAAGATCTTCACCATGACCTACAAGCCTCTATAGGAAATAATGGTAAGAAAATAATTTTGATATAGTCCAGCTCCCCTACTCTTTGGTCTTATCTCCTCCCCCTCTCTGCCTCTTGCTGTCCCCACACCCTGTTCTCCCCCAGCCACAGTCCTTTTCCATTGCTGACCTCAGATAAGGCAAGTGCGTGCTCACACTTCTACCTCGGGTTCTGTGCACTTGCTACTCCTTGTGCCTGAAACACGCATCTGCCGGACATGAGAATGGTCAGCTTCCTCCCCCACTTCCCTCAGGAATCTGTCCATATTTCACCATGAGAGGAGATCTCTCTGACTGTTCTACCCCAAATAGCTCCCATTCCCCTGCTTTTCCTTGTAACGCACATCATCAGCTAAGACATTATTTATGGCTTCCTCCCACTTAGAATATATGCACCATGAGAAAAGGCATTTTTCGTTCATTACTTGTCTTCTTAGAGCCTAGAATGATGGCTGTCATGTGGTAGGCACACAAAAGATGTTTGCGAAAGGAACCATTCCAATACATCTCACATTTCAATCTTTTACCCAACCTAGCTTGAATCGGTTCTTATACCGCTATAAAACAGTTAAACTTAAATTTTACTTCAGTCCTGTTTCTTTCATGAAAATACATCGGATTATGTAATGATACTGGTTTTTTCCCTACATCTTCCATTGTCCTCAGAGGCCATTTATTAAAATTCCTGAAATTGATGCCATTTAACAATGTTTTCCAGCAATTTGTTAAAAGCTCAGATTTCCTTTGCTACTATATTATATAATATTGTGACTACAGTGACTTAATAATTTTATTCAAATGACAATATTTGAAAGTCATGAAACATTCATTCCCCCCTGAAACTATAGTTTCTATTCTCAAATGAAATCACAAATCCAGAGCAGGGAACTGCAGAACTCTACAGTCCAAGCCCCTAATTAGGAACAAGTTTTCTCACCTCTGAATTATCTAACCCTTCTTCCGTTTCTCCTCCTGCTAATCAAATTTCAACAATCTCAGGACTTTTCCTAGCACTGGACCATTGGAAGGTAAGAAAATGTGTACCTACCACATCTGTTTGTCTACTTGACCACAGTCCTAACCCAGGAGTGGAAGTCATGGTGGTTCAAGAATGTTGGCTAAAATGGGAATGAGAAAGTAATGTGAGTTCATTCTTCTGACATCCTTGAGCTCCACCTTTTTTCTGAAGGCCCAGAATCATTTTAAGATCTCTCCACAAAGGTGGTCAAAATAATTCTCCATCAGGGTAGCCTCAAACTCTACACTGCTCCTACAAGACACCTTTGTTCCTCTGACGCCACCCCTCCTGACTCTTGGGCCATCCACTTCATTAAGAAATGTCTGTTTTAATGGACCCATATGAACTTATATTTACCCTTAGGCAGCAACAACTTTCAAAAAACCAAGAATAAACTTGCAAAACAGAGCCAAACCCTCATACCATTTTATAGTTTTAATTTTTATTTCTACTTGGCTAGATTAATGGGATTTTAAAATGTCACCACAAACTCATTTATTTTAACTTCCACCTATTGACTTAAAACTCTTTAACATTGGGAATGCACTGTTAAGACTGGATATAAAAGAGAAACTTTAAAGATATTTCAAGGGATTAAGTATTTTAAAAACTGTAGTTTTAAAAAAACATATTTGTCAATACTACTTCTGGGTATATAGCCACAAGAACTAAAAGCAGAGTATCAAAGAGCTTTTAGGCATCCGTATTACAGCAGCACCATATATGATAGCCAAGAGCTGGAAGCTACCCAAATGAACACTGATGGATGAATAAACAAAATGTGATACTATATATATATATATATATATATATATATATATATATATATATAAAATGGAATACGACACAGCTTTAAAAAAAAAAAAAAGGAAAACCTAACCCACACTTCTATGGGCAATCTATGACAAAGAGGCAAGAATATACAATGGGGAAAAGACAGCCTTTTCTTCCCACCCCATCCCCCCCAAGCAGACAGCCTTTTCAATAAAAGGTGTTGAGGAAAACTGGGCAGCTACATGCAAAGGAATGAAACTGGGCCACTTTCTTACACCATATACAAAAATAAACTCCAAACAGATTGAAAGACCTAAATGTGGGACCTGAACCCATAGAACTCCTAAAAGAAAACACAGGCAGTAATTTCTTAGATATCAGCCACAGCAACATATTTACGGCTATGTCTCCTCAGGCAAGGAAAACCAAAGCAAAAATAAACTATAGAGAGTACACCAAAATAAAAGCTTTTGTACAACAAAGGGAACCATCAACAAAACAAAAAGGCAACCTACTGAATGAGAGAGGATATCTGCAAATGATATATCTGGTAAGAGGTTATCTATCCAAAATATATAATATCCAAACTTATACAACTTAACACCAAAAAACAAAAACAAAAAAAGACACACAAAAAAATAATACGATTGAAAAATGGGCAGAGGACCTGAATAGACATTTTCCCAGAGAAGACATACGAATGGCCAATAGACACATGAAAAGATGTTCAATATAACTAAATCATGAGGGAAATGCAAATGAAAACCACAGTGAGATATCACCTCACACCAGTCAGAACAGCTAGTATCAAAGAGACAAGAAATAACAAGAGCTGGTGAGGATACGGAGAAAAAGGAACCCACATGCCCCATTGGTAGGAAAGTAAACTGGGGCAACCACTGTGAAAAACAGTACGGAGGCTCTTCAACAAATTAAAAAACAAACGCAGGGCACCTCGGTGGCTCAGTCTATTGAGTGGCTGACTCTTGATCTCAGCTCAGGTCCCGATCTCAGGGTCATGAGTTCAAGCCCTGAGTTGGGCTTCATGCTGGGTGGGGAGTCTACTTAAAAAAACAAAAACAGGGGTGCCTGGGTGGCTCAGCCGTTAAGCGTCTGCCTTCGGCTCAGGTCGTGATCCCAGGGTCCTGGGATCAAGCCCCGCATCGGGCTCCCTGCTCGGCGGGAAGCCTGCTTCTCCCTCTCCCACTCCCCCTGCTTGTGTTCCCTCTCTCACCGTGTCTCTCTCTGTCAAATAAATAAATAAAATCTTTAAAAAAAATAAAAAAATAAAAAACCAAAAACCAAAACACACAAATGCCATATGATCCAGTAATTCCACTACTGGGTATTTACTCAAAGAAAATGAAAACACTAATTCAAAAAGATACACACATCTCTATGTTTATTGAAGCATTACCTACAATAGCCAAGATATGGAAGCAACCCACATGTCCATTGATGGATGAATGGATAAAGAAGATGTGGTATATATGTGCAAAGGAATATTACTCAGCCATAAAGAAGAATGAGATCTTGCCATTTGTGGCAACATGGATGGATTTAGAGGATATTATGCCAAGCGAAGTAAGTCAGACAGAAAGACAAATACCACATGATTTCACTTATATGTGGAATTTAAAAATCAAAACAAACTCATAAATACAGAAAATAAACTGTTGGGAGGGGCAGCAAATTAGGCGAAGGGGATTAAGATACTAACTTCCTGTTATAAAATAAGTAAGTCACAGAGACAAAGAACAACACAGGGAATACAGTCATGTTGTACATGTCGTTGTATGCTGACAGATGGTAACTATACTGATCACCGAACACTCACTATGTATAGAATTGTTGAATCGCTATGTCATATACCTGAAACTAATATAACAGTCTATGTCAACTATAATTCAATAATAAATTATTTTTTAAAAAGGAAGAAAAGCCTGTAACATGCTACAACATGGATGGATCTTGAGGACACTATATTAAGTGAAAGTAGCCAAACACAAAGAATACTGTATAATTGCACTTATATGAGGTGTCTAAGGTAATCAAATTCACAGAAACAGAAAGAATGGTGGTGGGAGAAAGGGGAAAAAGGGCAGTTGTTTAATGGGTACAAAATTTAGTTCTATAAGATTAAGAAGTTCTAGACATATTGCACAACAATGTAAATATACTTAACACTATCAAACTGTACACTTTAAAAAAAATGATTAACACGATATGTTTGTGATGTGGTTTTTAACACACACACACACACACACAAAATCTACATGTACCATTTTGCTATACATCTTTGATGGTGATGGTATGGGACAAATGTTTATAATGTGTATGTAGCATTTACTCCCTATAATGCAATTTCCTTTGAAACCCCACACACAGAAAAATCTCTCACAAACTCAGCATTTATTAAATATATCAAGTACTGTGCATCTTAAATTATAGTTTATTAATTAGGGAGGAAGGACCAAATGTACAGACGGAGGAAAAATTAGCTATTCTGTCTTGTATTTTATCTTTGTGATCATCTGATTCATTTCGGTCTTCTCCAAGTAGACCGTAAGCTCCAGTGCCTAGTTTTGTTCACCATTATATCTCCAGGGCCTAGAAAATAGTACATATTTACCAGACGAATTAATATAGTATTAAACACTTGGAGATGTGGTAACATCCAGGCCTACAATCACCAAATTCAAGTGTAACACGAGATATACCATAAAGGAGGCAGAATCAACTTTCAAAAAACTAATTTTAATCAAAACAAAATTGTTGATCATTAACAAGTTTATAAAACAGTGATTTAGTTACATAAATAAATTGATATCAGTGTATCAAATCTTAATTACTTTCAACTTCATGAGCATGTTTACATGGGTGATGAAGTACAACCTTTTTTTTTTTCTTTTTACCTATTATAATAAATAAAATGGAGCGCATGAAATAGTTCTTCTAAACAAAAATACCTACAAACATACCTCTAGCATGTTCTCTAATGAAGGGAACAGGAGACACTGGACAACTTTTGCACCAAAACATAAAAATTGCTTTAAAAAGCACAAGGTTACAGAACCATCAGCTAAAGTAAAGACACTATACTGTAACCAAAGTTGGTATTTAATAATATAATGAACAGTTTGGTAGTTAGATCTCCAGTTTGGTTATTTTAAAGCATTAAGACAAGGCAAGATAGAAGGCTGCTTTTGTTTTGAGTAATTCTAGAGAAAATAAAATATATTTAAAAAAAAAAAGAAAACTGAAAAGTAGAACAGTCATACCTACACAACTTTCTGTCCTGCACAAAGTCAAAATACCTATGCAGAATAGATATATAATATATATAATGTTATTTGTGCACAAAGGTTAGCTTATTATTAGCTCACTGCAAAGGCGTAATGTATCATATGTCAATTGTTTTGGAAAACATTTTCCGTTTTGTGTCAAAAGGATATTTCTTTTAAGTTTCCTAGGCTAGGAGGCACGAACCCCAATTCCGGCATACTGTATATTCTTAATGCTAAGGCTTGCTGCTCTGGCTGTGTATTTTGTTGTCCCTCTTTATTCTAGTGCCTGTTACAAGCATGTGTGGTATAGTGGTTGTTGGTGGTGGTGTGTGTCTGGTGTCTGTGTGTATACATATATATATGTATACATAAGCTGTATAAATATATATACATATATAACCTCTCCCAATAAGATCTCAGTCCAACCATGCAATCCAAAAGGTGGCTCTGCATAGATGCCCAGCATGAAGTTCACCGCCTGAGCCAACCCTGAAGCAAGGCGCACTTTTAGTCCTTCTGATAGGTTTTCTCTCAGTTTTTTTTGTTTTTGTTTAAAACCAAGCTACTGCAGCTTCAAGTATTTTGCATTACATAGAATATTTTTTATAAATTAGTTAATGTTATATTTTCAATATTCAGACATATACTATAATATATATACAGTACAATAAATGCTCTCATTCTTTTTTTAATTTTTTTTTTTTTGATAAATCCCTGAGAATGTATGTTGACAGTCGCTAAGTTTCCACATGCACAAGCATCGTGTGCCATGCTTCTGGACGAACAGCACTGCAAAGCCACGTGGGTCAGCCTTTTAACTATTAGTATTTCATTTTGTTGGTTTGTTTAAATATGCTGAAAATGTAAAGATGAGTTACAAAGGAGTAAAGCTGAATCCATTCGAGGTACTTATCACAGAATGGAGGTGTTTTGTTTGGTTTTTAAAGCCATTTCAATTATTTTTTTTGAGGCTGTGAACGTATACAGAAAACAGGAGAGCTATGTGGACTTTCGCCACTTGACAACATATACTCAGTGTAAACCAAACCTTTTTAACCTCTCTCTCATACAAAACCAAAAAAAAAAAATTATAATAAAATAAAAGGAAAGAAAAAAAAGTAAGAAAAAGGGAAAAAATTAAAAACACACAAACTTTCACAACATGACAATTTAGTCTGCAAACGCAATAGAACTATACACATATAATACCGGTGTGGCTCTGTTCTTTAAGTTAAAAAGGGTACAAAGGCAGGCTCAAGTAAAAACAAACCATCCCTCCCATTCCCACCCCCCACCCCCATTCATACAAGTTCTATCAACCAAACCTCTCCCGAACCAACATCATCAGTTTCTTTTTGCCTTTGTAGATTTGTTTCAGGTTGTCAATAAACTGTGTAAACTGAATGTGTCCATCATGTGCCATTAAGAAGGTCTCTCGGGCCTTGCTGAGGAACTCGATAAACTCACTATAATGCCGAGGACTGATGTGTGTGAGTCGTGAGTGCGTCGTGTTGATGTAGGCCCCAATTGTGGCATCCAAGAGCTGCCTCAAGGGGGCCTTGTCCAGTGACATGAGCTTACCGGAGTTCCTCCTTCCGTGAAGTCCCACCATGCCAGGAGTGGTCAGAGTGCATCTGCGCAAAATGTCTGACAGTACCGTTGCACACTTGACACTCTTGACCACCAGAGGTATTATAGCCGCAAGCTCATTTTTACCAAGGGAGTGGCTGAGCGCACAGGCCCACAAAACGTCATTAATGGCAGGGTGTGTGTCCTGATTGTAGCTCAGGTTGAGATGGGTCATGGCCAGGGTGGCCAGCTTGTAGGCCCTCATGGGGTACCCGCGGTGCTCCATGTACCGTGCTATTGTAAAGAGCTGGGTGTAGCTCATGCCAGTTGTAGCAGCGTCAAGAACAATTTGGTACGCCGTCTCAAAAGCAATGTGATCCTTTTCACACAAGGTCAGCGCGGAGAGGGCACAGTTCTGAGGGTCCTTCATGGCACACTGCAATGCAAGTGTCCGGGCACTGCTGGCCAGCTTTTCCTGCTGGTGGCAGTCCAGGTGGAGGCGGACGATGGTGCTGTTGGACATCACGGTGGTCGCAACTATACTTGTGGCCTCAGTGGGAGTAAAGAGGGTAAACCAGCTCTGCATGATGCTGTCCAGGGCATAAACACCTTCAAGGAACACAGAGAAGCCCTATTACTGACGAGGAGGCTGCCCAAAGGTCTTGCCTTATGTCCACCTCATAATCAGTACTTACATGGTTAACCAGCACAGGACATGAGCTAGGCCAGAGGATCCTGTAAGGTAATGGGCCTGGGAGCAACCTTTTAGAATAAGGTCATTATAGATTGTTATTCAGGGAGATGCCTGAAAGGAACATGAACTTCCTGTAATAAACTTCCTCGGGAGCTGGTATTTGCACTATGCTGCTTTGCCATTTCAGAAAATGGCTTTTTGCTAATGAGTTCTAGTTCACTGGGGCCTCCTGTCAGTTCTCCACTACAGAATCTGAGGCAGAGGAAACTATGACTCTCACCAAAATACAGACTTTTTATGTGGTATGTGTGTTTGTAACTTTCAAGTATACACAATACAAAATGATTTAAGACACACAAAGAAGCAGAAAAATGTGCACCATTGTCAAGAGAAAAGAGTCAACAGAAGCAGACCTACGGATGACTCAGATGTAGGAAATAACTGACAAGATCTTTATAAAAGAACCATTTTAAGTGCAGAGACCCAATACACCTGAGCCGAATAGGAAAAGCCTAACTGTGAGTGATTTAAAGAGAAGGTACGAAAATCTCAAAGAGAAGTTAGGTATATACCTTGGTACAGGGTTAGGGAAGTTGTACAGCAGTTCTTCAACTGGTATTATCTTTGTATTGCTTCACCGAAGCATCACTTCAACAATTTAATAATATAATTTTTATATTGAGACCAATTTCCCTTTTTCCAAAGTAACAAACCATTTAAGATTAATAAAAGAAAAAAAAAAATGAGTTTACAGGATCTAAAAACTGAGGAGGCAGTGTCCTCTCAGGAAGAAGTGTGTACCCTTTTTTGATGCAAACAGGAAGGGAGACGGACAATTGAACCAACATTTATTTAAGGCAACCACCACTTTGTTTGTTGGCATTCCTACTGGAAATGTAGTTTTCTTTGGGACCGATTTACTGTTAGAGAGGGGAAACAGTTGGTTGACGGGTCTCACCAAATGCAGATTATGGGCAACCAGAAGGATCTTCCTATGCCTAGCTTTCACATACCTGAAAGCTGACCTACCCCACACCCAGTAATCATTTATCTGCTGGATACAATGACATATGCCCTCAGGCGATAAAGAAAAATCTCAGCACAACTAGATAGCTTCATATTATTTTCACTAAAATGGACTGAACCACTAACCCACAGTCTCAAGTTAGTTTCAAAGCTGGTTTCCAACCTACTAAGGATTAACTCTGGAACTCTTTAATATAAAATTATAAACCTGATTATCACAAAAAGTTACCAAAAGCACCTTAAGAGAGTGACAGAGCAGCAAAAAAAAGTATTTACTCAGTGACTTAATTTTAAAAGAGTCTGAAATCCCACAAATGTGATCTTTTGGAAGAAGAACAATGTGTGTATAACTAAAGGTTGAAGGCAGTGGCTAGGGAAGACCCTGTAGGTTGCTAGGAGGAGCAAGGAGCCTTGGAGAATTCAAGGTAAAAGACCGAAAACATTTTTATATTTGTAAATGACGAGTTAAATCCGACCATGAGGCCCCTGGGAAAGCTCCCACTCCAGAGTTTACCTACCCACTTCAGTAGCACACGTTACCAGCCACCTCACCATCTCCCGCCGTCGCCAATTTAAGGTTGACAGTGTCATTCGCATAACCTATAAAGACAGGATAACAAAATGTTTCGTAAGATTAATCTATGTCAATGGAAAAGGAAACAATTCATCCCAAGGCATAAACTACTAGGAATATTCCCTGCTACCAGAAGGATGGAGAGCCATATTTAGAGCCAAGTTCTGCATATCAATTTGAATTCGTTCATGGCTCCCCAGCCTAGGAGACAGAAGGCCCACATTCTACTCCAGGTGGGCTGACTGACCAGATGCAGCATCCTGGGCAAGTTGCTCAATTAATCACTTTTCTCATCTGCAAAATGAGAGAGCTAGACTGCAACATTAAGCGCGGTCCATGCCCTCTTCTCCTCCTCAGCTTTAACAAATTCCATGGTCTAGATTTTTGAGGCTTCTCATGAACGAATTCTGACTAGGAATCCTCAGTTGGCAAAGAGGTATTTTAGAATAATCATTTTAATTATCCCTTCAATCTCTGGTTGCTGTTTTTCCTGGTGATCATGAAGATAACCCCAGGTCTACGGAAAGAAATCATTTTTGGCATCATTAGTCATCTGATTTTGTTTTTCACTTTCTAATAAGATCCCCAAATAAAACTATCCATCTCTTGCTGCTTCCCCCATTCAGAACATCTGGGACATGACATGCCTAAAGCCTCAGAAAGGTGTTGTGGGATTCCTTCTTGGGTCCTAGAGAGAATAAGGCAGGGACTAAGTTCTCAGTAATCTGCCATTTATCCAAAAAAACCTGCCAGAATTCCAAATAACCAGAAAGTTCGTTAATGGGTCTTTCTGCCTATGAGGCAAGTGATAAAAATAAGCCAACTAGCATCAATTTATTTTTAAAAAGAGACTTCTAAAATGTCATTGTATAGGGCGCCTGGGTGGCTCAGTTGGTTAAGCGACTGCTTTCGGCTCAGGTCATGATCCTGGAGTCCCGGGATCGAGTCCCGCATCGGGCTCCCTGCTCGGCGGAGAGCCTGCTTCTCCCTCCGACCCTCCCCCCTCTCATGTGCTCTCTCTCTCTCTCTCTCTCTCTCATTCTCTCTGGCTCAAATAAATAAATAAAATCTTTAAAAAAATAAAAAATAAAAAAAAATAAAATGTCATTGTATAGCTTAAATGCAATCCCCTATACTCTCTGCTTGTATAGTACCATACAGGGTAAGTGTACTTTCCTGTAATCTAATCCTTAAACTTTATTAATCATCATAAGGAGAATCCATAACTAAAAAAACAGATTAATCATCTATTCAGGGCATTCTATTCCCCATACTTAAGGTAATTAGATAACAATTTCTTTCACTGCTTTTAATGGTTACAAAAAGCAAATGTTAAAAGAGAATTCCTTAGAAAAGTCAAAATTTTATAAACTTTTCAGTCCCTGGTTTACATAGTAATTTTTTTTAGAAACTATAAGGAAGCAAACATCTATCTGTATGACTAACTCAAAATGTCCTTGGTAAAACATCTAAGCAGGTCTCTGGAAAGGTGAAAACTGGACCCTGGCCCAATCACTCCTCCTTTACCGAATATGCTCAGAGTTATAAAAAGGAGCTAGAACTGCCCATCTATTATGAAAATGCAAACATCAATAAAAATTCATACTTCCTCTAAAACTTTAACCCTAACAACTGATTCTTTATTATACACGATAGTTTCACTTAAGTCTCTTACTAGAGATAATCTCCTCTATTCGCTAAAGTAGAAACAGTGATGTTAAGGCTATAATTCAGAAAATGACCTTTTTTATTGAAGGACAAAAATAGGGCTTCTAAAAGTACAGTCCCTGCACCTCAAGCAGCAGTCTGGTTCGGCTGGGAATGACCGCAGCTCTGAAGCACAGTGCTCTCCTGAAATCTAACAGCTCTGTGCACTGAAGAGTCATGTGGCTGCACTAAAATATCCAAACAGAAACAACCTGAGATGGTGCCTTTATTTAGCAGTCCTTGGGGCCCCAGGAAAGACCACCAGTCACGTACCTGCAGGCCCAGTTCCAGAGACACTTTCAAAAGAGTGATGTCTGGCAAACTGTCCATGAGAGTTGCTATTTTAAATGCATCTTGGGCAAGCTTGAAGATGTGGGATGAGGAGTGAATGTTTTTCTGGATGGATTCTAATACTGTTTCCAGCCTCCGAACATCACCTGCAACAAACAAGGGAAAACCAAACCAAACCAAACCAAACATCAAACAACCACAACACACACACACACACACACACACACACACAGGAGGAAAAAAAGGAAACAAAACAAAACATAAAGCACAAGTTAATTTACCTGAAATGTTCACATATAGCACAAATGTTACTACAACTAAGGGTCCCAGAGTTACTGAAGTGCCTATGAATCGCAGTTTCACAAAAAAGATACACCAAGACACACCCCTAGTGACTAAAAGCACGTATTAACCAGAACCAACATGAGACAGCAAAAAGCCCTCCCAGTTCCTATTACATATTTTTGGTGAATATTTCAGGGAGGAAAAAAAAATGTAACCTAACATTTTAATCTGCTTCTGAACCTGAACCACCATTTACATGGTGTGGCAACTAAACCTAAACTCAGCCAGCACCAAGTTTAATGATGCAATTAAAAGAGGAAAATGTCGGGCTCAAGTGAGCAGCACCCATCCTACCTCATAGGCTAACATCTAAGGAAAAGGATCCCTTACATGTGGACATTGGCACCACGATTGACAATTTAATAGAAAACATAATCCTTTAAAAAAAGAAAAAAGGCAAACTAACACAATAACCATGAGGCCTCAGGACAATCCAGTACCTTTGGCTGCAGTCAGCATGGTGGATGCCAGCTCACACTGCTGGGATTCTATGTGGCTTAGAGTGAACCAACGGGGATACCGGTTGGGAACGACTGACGCAATATGGTGTGGGCGGGTGAGGTCTCCCGTCGGAGCAGTAGATTCCAATACTAGTAACCTGTAATGAGAAGACAAGATAGTTGGTTCCTAGTTATTCCTTGTTCATCCCCTTGGCCACAGGATCTGGTCAGAAGGCAGATGAGTGGGTAGATGGTGGGAGAAACTGTTCAGGTCCTGGGTGCAGGAAGAGCTGGTACAGCTACACTCTGCTATCTGGATGCCAAAGACACCTTGTTAATTGCTCAGTACTCAAACCTAAGAGATTTCTTTTCTTTACCATCATTCAAAAATGGAACACTGAAGAGATCTGAAACACAAAACTTGATGTTCACCTACTATAAAATTTTTGAATCTTATCACACTCAATAAAAAGTAAAAGTCAACAGAAATTCAGAGGCAAGTGAATGAACATTTAAGACTGAGATTACAACAGTCAGGGAACAGTGGATAGCTGAAATGGATAAGCTAACTCATTAAAACACAAAATAAGGGGGAAGTTAAACAAAAATGGCCTCCTTTCCATAGATTCATACCTCCTGCAGAATTAGTTCCTTATTATATTAGGAATTTATAGTTAGAATATGTTGTATCAATTCTCTCAGAGATGATGAATGCAAATGATCCAAGTATTTGTCCTCTGACAGCCTTGCTTAAATTCAGTGTAATCTCTGATTTCAATCAATCTATCTTTTGATTAAGAATATGTCGACAAATAAAGAACAATTACTGAAAACAGAGCACATGCTTAGCGATCTCTTCCAAATATAAGTACCGAAGAGATTAGCAGAGTAGCTACAACTGCAGTTATTCCTTCACAGTCATCAAAACACTGACCTCAACTCAAGTATACCAGTGTTAGGGAGTAAGAGCTAAGGACCAAGAGGTATTAACACGGTCAGGGTGTGATGCTGGCCTTGGGGTCCCACCCAAGAGCAGTTACTGTTCGGGCAGGCCAAATGCCTTACTTTCTTTTCCTTTTATCTAGGGACAAAGAGATGTTAGCGCATTAAAGGGTGGAAAGGTAGGCAATTAAGTAATAAGAATTTTGGTGGAGTTGCTATTTAACTTTTCAAAAAACCCAGAATGTTCCTGTGTTCACCAGCAGATCTTTCCAGAGTTGCTGTAGAGGAAACTAGTCAACAGCCCTGAAAAGATGAGAAAATGAGTGCTAAAAACACCCTCTTCCAGCTCCCCCACCCTTCCCCCACTTCCAGAAAGACGAAGAAGCAAGTAAGCTACAGGTCTCTTTTCTTGCCTGTTCCCTTGGTGCCTTAAGATGCTCTAGTAGGTCACACTACCTCCCTTCCACAGCAGTCCTTTAGCAGAAGTAGTGGCGAGGAGAAGAAAAGAGGTGGAAAATAATCCCCCAGTGCCCCACTAGGATAAACAAACTGCCTTGGCAGCAACCAAGGACAAACATAAATGAGTTTCTGAGTGTTAGAAAAGCAAGCCTTTCCACCTCACAGATACCTTCCCATAAGCCAGAATCACAGAGAAACCTTATCACCTTTTACCCTTCAACTTTACAGTGGTCACAGCAATAGCATTTGGTGGCACCAAAACATTAGCATTCTTCTCTTTACAACAGGAGCAAATTCTTAAGATTTAAGAAGTATAGAGCTGAGTATCTGTCTTTGTCTGACAACTTCTATTTCAGCTTCCAAAAATGGGAATAGGCACTTACTTACAAAACTGTGCCCTAAAATACAAACCAAGGGGCATAAAGTAATTTAGTGGGTGTGGGGCACCCACTAAATAATGAAAATAATTTCATTATTTTTACTTATGTTAGTTATTAATTTATTTGGGGGTATTTTTAAAAACAGATGAGAATTTCACAAGGTTTCTCTGATAGGTTAATGAGATTTCATGGTGCCAAAGGAAGAATGCCAAGTTAAAGGATGTCAGCCTCAATACACACTGACACACACGTAGGTACGTACGTACGTACACACACACACACACACCCCCACCCACTCACTCACTGCACAGAAAAGAGGCCCCCTGAAAGACATAAACTACCCTCATACAAACAAGAATTTCTTTTGAATCCACTACACTGGTTGCAGACAGAGAATCTCTGGTGAAAAGCTTCTATGGGATCAAAGTATTCTCCAACACCTCAAGCTCTTGGGTGTGTACATGGTTTGTCTTTGGTGACTATAACTGGGTCTAATCTGCACTTTCACATAGGAGTGTTTTAATTTTTTAAAAAAGAAAAAAATCTCATGTTTTAAGAAAGGTGGATATGACTTTCAGGTCCTTAAGGTTTAATAGGCAACATGTAAGATTAAAAAATATAATCCTGAATTCATTAAAAAATACCTAGACAAATTCATGATAAAAATATTTGGTGAATAGACTTTAAAAAGGAAAGTGAAAATAGAAAGGTCAGTGGCAGAGAACAACATTTTCTGATTATTATTATTATTGTAAAGGAGGGGCTGGAAGCAGTCAGAGTGCGGAGAGCAGGTCCTGGAAGATGCCTAACAGTGATGCCTTCAACCCTAGCCGCAGGCCCCATCTTCCCTCATCCTCCAGTTGAGCACAAAGGTGTTTTGGTGATCCTAAGGCCTTCCCGCACTAATGATGGAATGTGGGATTAAAGCAGGTGTGAACGGCTCCCTCAGTTATTACATTCAGGCAAGTATACTTATTATTTACCACTGCTTCAAAAATCTAATTTTTTCAAAACAACCAACTATTTAGGAAGGTTTTAATCGGTGCTCCCTTATGATTAAACTTGGCCTAAAACTGTTCTCTAATTCCCAAATTCTAGCTTCAAGAGAAATAAGGAAAAAGCCACCAAGAGCACAAGTACGAAGCAGTCTAGGATACAGTTCTTCCCTTACTGTAAAACAAAAGCCAAGCAAACCAACAAACAAACCACCACTATAACAATCCAAGAAGCATAAATAGTTTCTTTAGCTTTTCTGCTGCCTACAAGAAATATGAATGAATGAGAAGTCAGTGAACAGCCATTCTTCCCCGTGGGGAATCTGGATCGCCTCTGCCCGGCCGGGCTGTGAATACGTACCGCATCGCTCTCAGTGCAATTTTGTATGCCAATTCAGCATCATGAGGTAGGAGAGAGGTGAAGAGATACTTGGCAAATGTGTGCATTGGAACGCTCTCCCGATGGATTATTTCGCCTAAACCACTATATGGTCCGGCTGTGGGAAGAGAGCATACACATTTTACATTCCTAAAAAAGGAACTAAGACTTCTTGTAAAGTATATTTTTTTAAATTTTTATGTAAAGTTATAACATATACAAGCTAATCTAGTTCAGAATGTAATCAAAGTGACATAGTAGAAAGAAATACAATGCTTAGTCAAAAATGATTTTACAGGGTATAGTAGCCAATATTGAATTCACTTCAGGAACAGTCCCCCAACTAACTGTACCACAGCTAAAATGAGAATCACAGAACTAGGGGGCAGAGCTCTTTCATATTATAACTGCTTCAGAGAAAGAAACCCTCCAAAGCACAACATCTCACTGAATTCAAAAAACATTCTCAATGTTTAACATCTGAGCATCCAGATTTTCAAATGCACAGATGACTTTGCGGCTTAACTTTGGAATCTGCCCCTGGACTCAATCAGTCTTATGGGCACAGACAAGCCGGGTTTCCAGAAAAGAGTGCTCTGCCTCACGGGAGGCATCTAAACCACAAATCCCAATACAATGACTTTAAACACTGTTGCTTCTAATAAGCAGAAATAGATATTAATTCTCAGAAAGTGATTCATAATAAAAGAATAGTTAGTAACCCATTTGATACTCACCATAGGCAAAAGAAAAAAAAATTAAAGTAACTGGAAATCTACCACTTTGGGGGCTCCAAAAGACCAATTTCAAAAGCAAAATTACATTTAAGCTGTCAAAATTCATTTCTTAGTAAGTTATGATGGGAATGGTGGCAGAGCTAACTTCCCCTGTGTGCTCTCTGAATGCTGCCCCTAAGAAAGGCGATACCAAATTTTAAAATAAATTTTGAAAGGAAACCACAGTGGTTAGTTCAACTACTTTCCACTTAGGTACTTTGAGGTTTAGTTCCTGTAAAGTGTTTAATAAATTAGTTTCCATGTCACCTTTGGGTAACATCTGTTTCACGATTTCTAGAATTATGAACCATGACACTGCTGCTCAAAGGACATAATACATTTGTTTTCCATGAGAAAAATCAGTCTGGCGAAGAGTTTAGAATGCAAGAAATGGCAGTTCAGAAGAAATGGTGAGAGGAGTTACTGAACTGGGCACTGGGTAGGAGCACAATACAGTCTAGATCACTTCAACAGAGATTATTTTAACATTTCATTATTTTATTTTTTGTTTAGTATTTTTAACTGCTCATTATTTAAGTACTTTGAAAATAATATTTTCATAAAATCTTATTTACCTAGGCAAACTAAAATCCATCCTACGTTTCTAATTTTACCAAATCTATTACCCTTCCTATCTTTAAGACATTTAAAAATGTTTTAGTGACCCAAAAGTCTTCAAAAGTTGATATAGCATCATAGTTCTGCCTTTAGCCAAATTTTTAAATTATTATTATCATGGACTGAATGTTTATATTCCCCACCCCAATTCAAATGCTGAAGCCCCAACTCCCAGTGTGACCGAACTTGGAGATAGGGCCTTTACACAGAGGTAGTGAAGGTGAAATGAGTTCACAGGGTGTGGCCCTGATCCAACAGGATTAGTGTCCTTATAAGAACAGACATCAGAGAGCTCTCTTGCTCTCTCTCCCCCTTTGCCTTGTGAGGGCACAAGGAGAAGACAGACATTTATAAGACAGGAAGAGAGGGCTCACCAGAAATTTAACTGACAAGCACTTTGGCCTTGGACTTCCCAGCCTCCAGAACTGTGAGAAATTTCTATTGTTTAAGCCACCCACTCTGCAAGTACTTTGTTATGGCAGCCTGGGCAGACTAAAACACTCTTATTTTACTGAAGTTCTCATTATAGCAAATTTGTGGATTATCCATTTTCTTCATTTCTCCTCCATTTCCTTTCAGTGTTTCCCTTAAATCATCAAGTTACCTTTTCATGCTATGCAAAAACAAACAAACAAAAAACTCCAGGATGCATAATCAACACTTAATGTTATGACACCTCCCAACAAGAAAAATATTCAGTCAGGCATCACAGAATTATTTACGGATTAATAATGACTGTAATCCCTGAACTCCCAGAAATGCTTTACCAATATACCAATTGATCCAATATGCCAGTATTGTATTGTGGTCAAAAGTGATTAACACACAGCAACAATACAGGGTTATTGCTTTTTCTTTTTCAGAAAAAGTGAGCATCTTTTATTTCAGAATAGTTAGTGTCTGCTAACTACTTTGCCCCTGAAATTTCCAGAGTGTAAATACATGAAGAACTTGGTGCCCCAGTGTCGTGAACTCAATCACGGAGTGCTTATTTTCGGGAGCTTATAGAAATGGTCCCTCGGCTTCCCTTTGGACTGCTTCCTGTCCAGCACTACCCACTTTCTACAGCCCTAGCAAGACCAGGAAAGGAAAAGAGGCTGTGATGAGTCAAAAAGCACTCCATATCAGGCACAGTTTAAAAAAAAAAAAAAAAAAAAATGTTTAACGGGGAGAGATGCACTAGTCAAAAACTAAGAAAAACTTTTAAAATATTCATGAGTAATGAACGTGGAGACATCCAAAAAGGCAAATGATAAACAGGTATCAGACACTATCAACTCTGAAAAACACACATACTCTTCCTGTCCTTCAGTATAATGGCAATCAAAAGTTGGTTACTAAGAGCCAGTGATAGCAGTAAGAGTTTGTGGCTAATGATACTGCTTATATCAAAAGGAATTATATAGGAGGAAACCAAAACAAAACAGTAATGAAAGAATGAAGATCACTTGAAATTTGCCAAGATAGGCTTTTTTTATCTTTAGAAGAAAAAAAAAACGTTAAGGTGAGGGCTTCAAAAAATTATTATCAGGAATTTTACCAAAATTAAACATGATATTAAAAACATTTTCCCTTTAATTTTATTTTTTAAATAACATTTTCCCTTTAAAATGCACTTCTAAAACATACAAATGTGTAATATATTTGATGAAAATATTTTCTTTCAAAGAGATCTTTAGCTTTGGACAAATAGAAGAGGTTGTGAAATGTTATTTTCTCTAAGTCCCTTCCCCGTATTGCAGCAGTTCTGAATATAAGATGAACACACCACACTTTATTACCCTATCAATCACAGAGAATCCCACAATAATACCACCCACGTACTGAAGAGATAGAAGCAATTTTACCAATTAGGCACCACCTAAATTTGCGTAAAAGATTAGGCTATTACACTTATTACACTTAACTCTTTTCCAGAAAAAAAACAAAAACAAAACACAAAACAAAACAAAACACTTTTTAAAAATAATGCCAACCAAAATTTCTTAGGCCATTCAGCTCTTGACCTTATAAAAGGAAGAAAATTAGACTTTGCCTTAGAGAGTCCATGAAACTTTAAACTTGGTGAATCTATGCCTAATGAGTTCTCCGAAATAATTAGCACAGTGGAAATTCATTCCTGCAGCCTCCAGTCCTTTGCTAGCATGTGCAAATGACATACTCAAAACCCAGATGTCATGTAACAGCCATAATAATAATTCAGAGGAATGCCAACGAATTTCCATTTCATTATTTAATTGATCAAGCAAATAGGTACATGGCTACCAGCGATAACTCACTAAATATCAAACTTGCATTTATCTCAGTAATAGCACAGACTAAATAACAACAGTCCTTTTCAAAGTTTGTGACATTCAATGGGGCTCATTTCTAACAGGCTATCTTACACGACCACTTAAATCAAACGACACACATCTGAACATCTATACTTTTTGACTGAGTGGTACTACTTTTTGGATAGTAAACATTCCTATGACCATACCAATCAGAATAACTACCATACTGAATGCATTCAAGCAATACTCCCAACATAAAGAAAGCTTAGGGCCTCAATAAAATTGGCAAAACAAGTGGAAAACTTCTTTATCACACTACCTTCTAATAGGAAGACTGCTTGCTTGCGAAAAATTTTCACCAGTGTGTCATCCAATTCAATTTCCTGAAGCTTGGAAATGAGCTGCTCCTCATTCCGGCAAACCTTCTCTTGTGTGTATAGCCCATCAGGCATGATACGCTGCTGTCCCAGCCCTATCAGGGCTACTTCCACAGCTAGTGTTAAATAGGATTCCCCTTCTTCTAAGAATTTGTGTGCAGGTAGATGTTGATATTCCAGAGACTTGCACTGTCCCATATTCTCTGTAAAATGTCACAAACGAAATCAGAGTTCAGATACTACTTTGGCCTGTACTGATAGGTGTGAGTATTTCTTTTACCCAGTACTGAAAAATGAATTATTTGAGAACTATATAATGATTTTCTAGGATCTTTTAAAACATGACCATGAATGACCAGATATGTGTGTTTTGGGGGAATGAATTTACAAACATTTTTCTCCCAGTGAAAATGAATCACCAAAAAAACCCTACAAATCTTCTAAGAAGACATCGTAAGAATACTTAAGAGTGAAAAAAGACTTTAAACAAGAGCAAAATTACATGACTACAATAGGTACCAAGTCTTTAAAGCATGGCATTAAAAAAAGTTTCCAAACTGTTATCACAATGTTGAAATTTAATGAGAAAGGGAGAGAACACAACATTCATAATCCAATTTCAAGGTCCTTTCTCTTACCAAAGAGTCATCAGTTACCAAAAGAGGAATGATTCTTTGAGCATTCTCTTATCTCTGTTAAAAGTATTTCCCTTAGAAATGTTAACAAAGTTTAACCAGCAAACTCCCAAGGAAAGGGAAGTCAGAGTCACACTTTTCACAGTCTTGATAGAGTTTGGGGCACCCATAACCCATGAAAGGCAAACACCACAGGAGAAATTGTGGAGGTGCAATATAATTAATCCTCTGAGTTCACCCAGGCATGACAGCAGCCGAGGGACAACCCTTCCTGCCTCCCACACCTCCATCCACAGCCCATGGGCAGTCATTTTAGGGATGATGCTTAAGTCTCAAGAGGCAGAGAGAAATTTCAAAACACTGCTTTACAGGAATGTGTGATGTAAAACACTTTTGTATGTACCTAATGACATTAGATACTTCTCTTAAAGTAGACTACAACCCAATTAGGTGACAAGAAACTTCTAATGCAGGCAAATTTCTAGTTTTAAATGCTATGATACACATCTTTATTTTAAATCATGATGCTGAAAAACAGTCATAAATGCAGATAAATTCTTAGATGCAGAATCACTGGCTAGAAGAAAATAAGTATCTTTAAGGTTCTTAGAGATTTTTTATTTATTTATTTGGGAGAGAGAGTGAGATAGAGAGAGAGCATGAGCAGGGCGGAGGGTAGAGAGAAAAGCAGACTCCCCCGCTGAGCAAGGAGCCCAATGCAGGGCTCCATCCCAGGCCCCTGGGATGATGACTTGAGCCGAAGGCAGACGCTTAATTGACTGAGCCACCCAGGCGCCCAGTATCTTTAAGGTTCTTAACACATGCTGCCAACTGTCGATTCTAAGACTTTTCCCAGTTTGTAAAGCCTTCCACAAAAGCACGCTTTCCTTGCTCCCCTGCTCACTGTAAGTACTATTAAACCCTATGGATTCATAAAACAAACTGTGACAAAAACAATGACCAATGCCACTCAGAGCTTAAGGGAGAAAAGCACATGAGAGAATGCCACCAGTGTTACCTGTAAAATCGGAGAACCCAGAGAAGTTTTCATCCTCGATTCGGCAGGCTTCCATGAGGCTGCTGAAAAGAGTTCCCACGGGGTCCAGGGGGTGTCCAACCCAGCCCTCAAGATTGGTTATCGAGGTGATGCTTTTATGGGGTAGCTCTGTGTAAGAAAAGGGAATTGAGAGATGGAAACAAGTAGAGGAAGAGAGGCTTTACCACTTAATAGTGGCATCGTAACGAATTAGTACTGAATTCAATTGGCAATTCCTCTTTAATGAAAAAAACAAAGGTACACATAATTCCCAACATGTTAAATATTTTGTGTTCATAAAGTCTATCTGTAAATCAGTATAAATGGTGCCAACTTTCCAGGACAGCCCCCAAACGTCAACTCGTGTGTCCAAGGTACTGGGTGAACATTATTACTTATACTATTAAATGATGTTGTATGAGGACAAATGAGTTCCAAATTTTCATCTGAGAAGCGAGGAACAACTCCCCTCACTTCCCCAAGAGTGGCAGTAGAGAAGACTATGAAGTCCCCCTGGAATGATCACTGGCTAACTATATTAAGAAGATACCCTCAGAGTCAATGTTCACTGGGTCATCTACACTGGAGATTAGAGAGCGGTGGTAACCTGGGTCCAACCTGGACTCCCCTATGGAGATCATTAAACTACTCCCCTTGCACCTATGGAAGGCCTCATTATCATGGATCCGTATGCCATTTAAGGGAGGGCCTATAGCATTTAAGGGGAACTATAGCAGACAGAAGGTAACATATAATTTAGATGAAATGTGTCCTTTTCATTTTCTTCACAGAATGGTAGCACTTTTCAAGTTCTTATGTTAAATTACAGAGTCCTGAGAAAAAAGCTGTAAATATTTTAAGATATGTTCCTTGTTGTAAAGAATGCAGTATTTTACATCCAAATGTTTACTAATAATAGTTCCTTCTTAAAGGAAAATATAATGAAATCTATATACAACATAAAGTATCCAAGACAAAAACTGGCTTTTTACAAATAGCTAAAGAAACATTCCATGAATCCAGTATTCCTTTAGAAGTCTTCCGGTTTTGGACTATCAACTATCAGTACATTAAAAATAAAGAATGGCCTGGCACAAGGTATTAAAATTTATAGAAGCTGGGTCCTATATTCCTTGAAAGGGTCTTTCCCTTTGGTTTCTGTCACTGGCTTTCATACACATAACCAGTATGAAAAAAGGAACATGAGTATTACTCTCAGAACAACAAAATATGTATGTTTGATGGGGGGAGGAGAGGACGTGTGTGTGTGTGTGTGTGTGTGTGTGTGTGGTGAAAGGAAGTGTTGTACTTACACAGATAAATCTATTACCAAGTGATGGAAATGAGAGAGAAAATTTTATAAAGTATTTCCTCTATTTTCTTTCCACACAAAAATTAGTGAAAACAACACGGAAATGAGGGAAATGAATTTTAAAAAAGGAGTACAATTTTTTTTCAGAATCAAGAACCTACGTGAACTAAGAGAACGACAAATACCATATGATCTCTCTTATATGTGGAATCTAAAAAAAAAAAAACCAAGCTCCTAGATACAGAGAACAGACTGGTAGTTGCCAGAGGCAGGGGTGGATATGAGTGAAAGGAGTCAAAGGGGAAAAGGTACAAACTTGCACTTATACAATGAACAAATCATGGCAATGTAATGTATAGCATGACAGCTATAGTTAATACTGTGTTACATACTTGAAAGTTGCTAAGAGTAAATCTTAAAAGTTCTTGTCACAAGAAAAAAATTGTGTAACTATATATGGTGACAGATATTAACTAGACTTACTGTGGTGATCATTTTGAAATATACAAATACCGAATCATTATACCGTATACCTGAACTAATATGATTTTATGTCAATTATATCTCAAATAACAAAACCTGACATACAATGCCAAATAGTACTGAAAATGTATAAGGTATATATTTCCTAATCTTGACCACATAACAAATAAATGTCATGAAAATCTGGAATTATAACAGCTATGAAAAACCTATTCTTTAAATATGGACAAAAAAAGGGAGGGAAAGATACAGGTATAGAGATGCAATCACAGTAATACTTAAGAATAGTCTGAAATAAGTTTTCATTGCTCACAAGATAAAAGAGAAATGGGTCCAAGAGTGGTTTCAAAGACAAAGGAGTCTAACTTAACATATATTCTAACTTACCTAAACAAACTAACATTTTTATACTTTTCATTTCTTAGATATTGCAACATTTTTATTAAATTTATTTTAAACATTCCTAAGAAAAGTTTGTAATATGATTTTTTAATCTAATAATCATCATGACCTAGCTTTAATTTTACAGTATAAAAAATACCTCTCTCTCTCTTAGCCTGGATATTACTATCCTTCATAGTTTCCAGAAGTAGGTATCTTCTGGCTATATACTGTTTATATTTGGGAGGAGGGGGTATTTCAGAAAACTTTTCCAAAGGTCCAAGCAAGATATATTGCAAACATATGGAAATCAGTTATGTTATGAAGAACATGAAGAAATGGACAAAATAGTGATCACCAGGGATATTACATTCCAATTCCATTTAAGCTCCCCTTTTTTGGTTCAAATTTTAACTCTAAAAAATTTTCTGTCATCGTACATATGATAATGTTAGTTAACATTTATAATAAGTCTGATATAGATGGTATTAAAAGTTATAACAAAAGCTCACTTTAACCTTCAGCTTATTTCAACAACTTTTGATAAATTTTAGCTGTATCCTTCGTGTGTGTATAATCACAGAAGGATTAAAAACAAAAACATGACTCAAAAAATCCCCCAGCAACTAAAAGTATCTCTCTGAATAAGCAATAAAACTCCAGAGTGAAAAAACAAACCTAATCAAAGAAACATAAAAAGGTTTATACCTACAGGAGGAACAAGAAGTGCATCGATCAATCAGAAAAAGCATATATACATTTTTTCTGGTCAGGGCCTTATGCGTGTAAATAAAACTCTCCGCAATTGCTATTACTCAGTAATACTTATTTAAAATTTAAAAGATTAATAGTGAACTAAGATGAAGTGAAGTTAAATTAAAATGTGTTGTCAGTTAGGCAGCTCATCAAATGTTATTTACAGAATTTAAAAAATCCAGGAGTTTTGATCACTTAAAATAAATACCATGTCCTGAAGTACAAACTGTTACAGGTAAAAAGTTTTAGAGTGCTTATACACTGTGCCAGCTCTTTTAAGAGCTTTATAGGGATTAACTAGTTTAATTTTCTCAACAACTCTTAAGAGACAGGTCTTCTACTGAGCCCCATTCCACAGATGAGGAATCTAAATCACAGATTTCCAGTCACTGCCTAAGGTCTCCCAGCTGGGACCTATGGCTAGGATTCAAACATAGACAGTCTGGCCCCAGACCCCTCACTGTTAGAATTAAAACACACTTACACAAAATAAGATATTTGGTTAACTGGCATTTTCAATAATTCAGACATACTAAATAATTACTTGAACAATAAAAAAAAAAAAAACTATCCCCTAAAAAAATTAACTAACCCAAGAAATAAAAATCTTATCTCTTACAACATTCAACCAGGAAAAATGTGCCTAAAATTTCTCACAGATCAGCTATTAAATATGCCCAATGAGTGGTGAGTAAAGTCCTCTCCATTGCTCTAATTTTAAAAGGCATCTCTCTCAAGAGAGGACAAAATCTAGTGATGTCATCACCAAGAATCCCATTCCAATGGAAACAAACTCCTTCACATTCACCTTTTTTTTGAGTTCGGAACATTTCCAACTGTTTCTGTTGCTGTCGTCTTAACGTGTTAACAATAGCTATTGCTAATCTCAGTGCTTCTCTGGGGTACCCATGAGAACGTAATGCGTCCACTCTTGCACAAGCTGTAGGAACATGTTCTAAAACAAAAAGTTAAGGGGAGAAAGTTGCCATCGTCAGATATGTCTGTAAAAACAGCATTTAAATATAGTAAGATGTTTTTCCCCAAAATACTATTAAAAAGACACAAGAACCTACTTCTGAACTTGGATTTGAATGAAACACTCAGCTCCTACTGCCAAGCATTCATCCATCTCCCACTGAATCCCTCCACTCTGCACCTCCCACTCCAGTAATGCTATAGAAACGAAACAAAGAAGTAAGTCATGGAAATGTCTTTCCGGTTTGGCCACTTACCATGCCAGAGGGGCCACCCGCGGGAGTCAAAGAGGGAGTTTTCAGTGTCGTCATGGTAACAGTAGTTGGTGTATAGGTCACTGCTGATAATGTGCTGCAAGTGGCTATCCTGCCAGTGGAGATCGCACGCCTCGATGGCTCGGGTGAACACTGTCCGATGTGGCCTGTTCGATGAATCTGTTTTTCCCACAATTCAGAAAGCCGGGTCAGCTATTATTCACATGTGAATCCATCAGTCATACCATTCTGTGGCCAGATGTTCATGAACACACCCACACACACTGTCCTGCACCCCCTAAGCGGAAGGATGAAGGTGAATACTCTCATGTCCTAAGTACTAGGAGGCAAGTCAGCCCAAAGAGCCACCATCCACTCACTTGTTTTATCAAACACACACACTCTGCAGCCATCAAAGCTAAGGTTAAAGGCATCCTGCAAAAAGAAGTGTCAAGTCTAGTTTCCATGCCAAATACACTCAGAGGAGGCACTCGGCACAAAAGTCACATGAAAACTCACTGCTCCCCACTTCTGAGGTGCTGTGGTGGGCTGCCCTGATGGGATCAACAGCTCTCACAAACACTATGCAAGAGATGCGACACCAGCCATGGAACCTTTCAGGAAGATGCAATCAGCCTTTAAAGATATGCAGAAGGGTTGTGCTTTTGGTTGTATTTTTTAACTATATTGTGCGGTTTTGCACAATTAAAACTATTATGCTTCTTGGGATATAATGATTAAATGCCACTTTATATCCCAAAGGGCATAAATGCATATATTTAACATTTCACAAAGCCACACAACATAGCTACAAAACAAACCAGCGCACTTACCTTGCCCCTACAGGCTGCCTCCTGACTCCTGGGCAGGTTCCATGACTGGTGTGATGTCCCCAGCATAGTGTATGCTGGGGCATCACAAAAGAGCAGAAGCAAACACTCCGAAGAGGATTCAAGTTTCAGGACCTGACGGAGAAAAGAAATGTTTGGGGAATAAAGAATATTCTCATCCCAACTCCTGGGATTATTCAGTCCCTCTGGATAACATGTTCAAATTCTGTAACTGCAATCCCACCCCTTGGGTCCCCACTCCAGACTTACCTTCAATTGTGGCACAAACCTTAGCAAGTCTCAACTGAAAATCAGGGTAACAAACTATGCTTACGTATGTGTATGTTACTTGGCTCTAGTATCACCCCTCACTGTACTGAGACTTAATAAGAAGCAAACCAAAGCTTTGGCTAAGCAAAGACAAAAAGGGAATCATAAACACCAAAACACAACCAAATTGAGAAGAACTCTGGGAACTCATCTAGGACAATGAGTTCAACTCCCCTATTCTGCCGATGGAACCGAAAACCCAGAGAAGTGACATGACTTGCCAAGGTTACATAGCCAGGCAATGGCAGGCAAGATCAAAACATAAATATCCACACTCCAAATTCAGCCATTTCAGCTGTTGTGAAAGGCTTCTGAGAAGTCTTTAACATTAGAGTGAGACATTACTTCAGCTTGGTTTCAGATCAACTTAGATACATCTATATTTGAATGCAAGACGTATCAAAATGTACGATGACATAATTTGAGAGGCATAAATACTGACGTCTCTGCTACGGCCCTGCCCAGTGCACAGATGCACACCTTGCAAATAGGAAGAGGGGGCCCTATATTTAAGGGCCTTTGAACCTATCAGGCCTTTTTGCTGAGCAAGGTAGAGATACTCCTACCCAAGAGAAAATTGGTTCCATGACTTCTGTCATTTGGTTAAATATTCCCAAGTCCAAATTTTATACATTTTAAGTGACTCTGTCATTTTGATTTTTTTATTTAGCTCAAATCACAGAAACAGAATTTAAAACTAGGAGACTTTAAAAAAGCAACTTAGTATTATGCATGTATTAAAAAATCAGAGTTCTACTTCTCAATCTGGCTCACTGTGGTATCAATAATAAAATTAAGTTGTAGAGTATGATTCCATTTTAAAAAAAAAAAAACAAAACCCTCAACTTTTCCCATGTTTGTATGTATGAGCAAAGAGAAAAGTACAGGAACACACCACACTTTTAACAGTGGTTAGCTATAAAAGGCGAATAAAACCAATTCTAACAAAGAAGATTAAATATTCTGGCTCCTCTAAACAGAAAACAAAAAAGAAAAAAAAAAGCTAAATACTAATGAAATAATAATTAAATGAAAATATAAGATAGAAAGCCTCTAATAACATGGTAAATAAAGGTTGTGTATATAGACAATGACTACAAAGATAAAACTTGATTAGTATCAAAATTATGGTCCATTTTTATCTTACATGTCTAGTTTTTTTTATTTTTGCAACAAGATGGAAAAAAGAAATGGATTATCTAATGAAATTTTCAAAATGATAAATATACAAATTTATAAACAAGTTTTAAATAAAGTATATAACACATTAATACATGCTGATTAAAGAAAATTTGGGAAATTCAGAAAAGTAAAAAGGGGAAAACTAATAGCTCTTTTATAAAAAAATTAAAATAAAAAAATTGGCTATCATTCTGGTATACTAAAAAAAACCCTACTCTTTCAAAGAATGTGGATTTTAAGGTTGCTAATTAATTCTAACAAATAATCTTAGCGAAGACAAGGCCTGATTCCCCTTCACATTCACTCCAGTGTGCCAGCACATCCAATTCTGCCCACGGCCTGAGTCCTGTGCACACTCTACCCAGCTGCAATGGTGTGGCTGCTGGGCTTTGCTAGCTACTGCAGACTCTCCCCTGCATTCCAATACAGGTATGCAGGCCGAACATCAGTGTCCCTCTGTACAGATGTCTCTTCTGACAGCCCCTCTACAGGATGTGGATATTCTGCTAAAAACAGGAACCCTGTGCCTTTAGGCCCAATAGCGAGAAACACTGCCCTTAGAAACTAGATTCTGACTTCATGTGCCTCGACCAAACCAAACATGAAATGAACTTTCATCTGGAGGCTGGACCTCTTCTTAAAGGCTCTCTAAAGTCCATGGAATATTTCTGTTTAATCAAAGAGAAAGTAACCAAACGTAAAGTAAAGTAGTAAACTGTAAAATGTTAGGAGGGCAGTCCCAAAAACTAGGTGGGAAGTGAAACACAGAGAAACCTCCAACTATAGTTAATTAAAAGGAGATTAATGTGATTACCTATGTAGATACAGGTATGCCCTTTCCTAGCAATGAAAGAAAATAAATGTTTAATTGTTAAATTTGAAAATTCTAAGTTTCTGGAAAAAAAAAAACGGAATATACTTATTTTCTTTGAAGTTATTAAACAAAATAATCATGGGCAATAAAGATACGACAGATTTCAAATACTAAAATCCCAAGGCAAATAACTCTAGACAAAGCAAAGCCAGATCTTTTCCAAGTCCTAAAACTTCTTTTTGATTGGACAAATCCCTACGGAGTAATACATCTGATCTTCTCTCTTTGTAGAGACTGAAAACACTATGCTAACATTCATACTCAACACAATGTCCAGCTCTTTCTAGTAGAACCAACTCCATATAGGGCCAGCACATACAGAATGACAATTGCGATTCTGGATCCTTCCAGGGTCATTTAACTCCCACCTTACATCGATCATAACTTTAAAGTCTGTCAAATCCCCCACAGCATCTCTCCCCCTGATCCCCAAAAAAGGCAGCAGGAGCACAAAGTCACACAAAAATAGTGACATGAATTAGTGAATTAAATTTTTATTTGTAAGATTTAACTTCTTTAAGGGCTTGGTTCTGAAAGAGAGAAGAAAATAGTACAATAGCTGGAAGGGAAAATGAGGCCAAGGAAGGATTTGAGGTTTTTTGGAAGATGAGAGGAACTTGATCTAAATGGGTGGATCCAACAGAAAAGGAAAAGCTGGGGACGCCTGGGTGGCTCAGTCAGTTAAGTGTCTGCCTTCAGCTCAGGTCATGATCCCAGGGTCCTGGGATCGAGTCCCGCATCGGGCTCCTTGCTCGGCAGGGAGCCTGCTTCTCCCTCTGCCTGCCTGTGTCTCTCTCTCTGATAAATAAAATTTAAAAAAAAAAAAAAAAAAAAAAAAAAAAGAAAAGGAAAAGCTGAAAAAACAGCATAGAAATGAGAGACACAAGTCCTTAAGAGGACATACGGAAATGTCTGAAAAATCTCTTAGTTGTCCCAAAGATTGGAGGGCACTATTAGCTTACAGCAGGTGGGAACAAGTATACTAGACAATCCTTTACAATAAGGAATTTTCCTACTCCAAATGCCAACAGAATCTCACGTCCCTCCAGCCCGGTCATAAATGTTTATTTGCTATATTATTAAAACTAACAATTTTTAATGATGAAATTACAAAGCAACCCCAATATGAATTGGTTTGCACCAACAGAGATAAAAACACACAGTTTCTCAAGCCTGTCAATATTTTGTTTTACAAGGTAATATATTACCACCCTATTCCATGATTTTTTAAAATTATTTCCAAAATTAAATAATTAATAGGGAATTTTAACACATACTAATACATAAAAGTATAATACCTATCTGTATTCTGATAGTATGGAAAAACCTACACAAAGGAATCAGGTAAAAATTAAAAATGCATACATTCATATTCAAAACATGAATGCCTAAATTACTGTAAGTTCTAGTGGGCAAAATAATTTTCCTACATATATTATGAGTTACTGTTATAAGCATATATGCACAATTAGGTGGATACAAAGTGAGCAGAATATTACCGTGGACTCACCTTGGTTGGCATTTGCACCCTGAGGCAAAGCATTGGTTAAGTTGGGTAATTCACTGCCATGATTTCCATCTTCCCATGGACAGACATCAACACTGTTCCACTTTTTCAGCTGTTTTAGCCAACTGGCCTTCTGCTCCAACTTGCAGTGGGGGTTTAAAACTATACACATCCACAGAGCACCTAATTTAAAGGGAGAGAGGGAAGTAAATTTCAAGAATTATAAAAATTTCCAATTCTAATAAATAATGGTACATTTTAAATCCTTTCAAAATGGACTCAGGTCTGCCATTTTTATAACTCAATTCTCTCCTTAATCCAAGTGATAAATCTCATACAGAGTTTAATGGAAGAACAACAGAGCCCGAATTTGAACCAAATATCCAAACCCTGTTACACATAAAGATGAAAGGTATTTCAAATGATAACTGTAATCACCTTCTTACTTGTGTGACATTTTGGACAAAAACGTCAATAAAGAATACAACCCTACAGTCCAATTTGCCACTTTAATTTACAAACAGGTTTTATATATGAATGCTGCAACAAACCACTCTAAATTGTTCTTCAATGCAAAAATTAAATTTCCCTTTTTATAATAAAATCATAAAGGTATAAAATGGACGCAGTTTCCTAGTCTTCTTATAAGCTTTCCAAACTTTATTATGTTTTTAAATTAGTATGCATATCTATATATCAATATATATATTTATATATGAATAAATCTTTAAAAAATTCACTTAAACATACTTCTGTAAATGATTTAACCAGAAACTAATCTTATTATAAGTGAAATCACTAAATTTATGTCTTTATGTGAATGAAATCATTAAACATGCATCAAAATTTCACTTGTTTTTCAAAGGAAAAGCCATAATGAATTTAGAAGGCATAACTCATAATTTGAATTAAGTAATGATAAAATTTATTATTCCTTTCTACATTCTTCAAAATCAAAAAATTCAAACAATTTTTCGTAAGTTCTAAAACTTCAAGTTTTACTTTACTAATTTCAACACAAGACAGATTCTAGTATTTCAAACCCATTCTCAACACTTTTTCTTTAAAAAGGTATGTGTATCTGTGTCTATTTTAATCAACTATGTTAGCCAAGTGAATAACAAAGGTAGAAATGAGCAGTTTGTTTTGTCCAAAAGAGATGCTTTCTATCCTTCCACATTTAAAATTAGCAAGTTTTCCAAGTGTCCATCAATAGATACATGGATAAAGATGTGGTGTGTATGTACACACACACACACACACACACTATGGAATAATATTCAGCCATAAAAAAATGAAACCTTGCCATTTCCAACAACAAGGATGGAACTAGACAGTATAAATGCTAAGTAAAATAAGTCAGTCAGAGAAAAGACAAATCCCATATGATTTCACTCATATGTGGAAATTAAGAAACAAAAGAAATGAACGAAGGAAAAAAGGAGGGGAAGAGACAAACCAAGAAACAGACTCTTTTTTTTTTTTAAAGATTTTATTTATTTATTTGAGAGAGAGAGAATGAGAGAGAGCACATGAGAGGGGGGAGGGTCAGAGGGAGAAGCAGAATCCCTGCCGAGCAGGGAGCCCAATGCGGGACTCGATCCAGGGACTCCAGGATCATGACCTGAGCCGAAGGCAGTCGCTTAACCAACTGAGCCACCCAGGCGCCCAAGAAACAGACTCTTAACTATAAAGAACAAACTGATGGTTCCCAGAGGAGAGGTAGGTGAGGAATGGGTAAAATAGGTGATAGGGATTAAAGAGTACACTTACAACGATGAACAGGGTAATGTATAGAATTGTTGAATCACTATATTGTACACCTGCAACTAACATAACACTGTATGTTAACTATATTGGGATTAAAATTAAAAACTCAATAAAATTAAAATAAATAAAATTAGCAAGCTTTTTCAATTACAGAATCTAATATTTTAAATATCATATAACTTTTACCAACAGAAAATAAAAATGGCTACAACCTATTCAAGCCACAGATATCTAAAAATTACATTTCTATATTTTTAAGTGCCAATTAAAAACAAAATGTGATCAGTTAAAATGAAATAAACCCACTATAGCTTATCTCTCCCCATGAATACAAAAAGCAGCAACCTGAGTACTCTACAAAATAAATAAAATAAAAGCAAGCAGACTGGAGAAATAAAATTTTAAGTAAGCCATATCAGGCTGATTTCCTGTTACTTTTTTCCCCTCTTTTGCCCTGGCTTGGAGAGAAGATTAACTCCATTTGGGGAACTCTGTAGAGGGCACATACAGCAAAAACTTAAGAGAAATCTCATCGAGATCGTGAGAGAACTGGGAAAAGGGGCCCTCCTCACACTCAGGAGCTGGAGAGGTAGATCCCTAGATGCTATGTACCAACAGGTCTAAGTCCTGTGCACCAGAAAGACCAAAGGCAGCAGAGCAAAACTTTGAAAACTATGGATATTGCCACCCTAAGAAGATGAAACGGAAGTTATGGTCTGAATCTACCCTGGTTGTTGACCATATGCTTTAAAAAACAAAAGAATGCTCCAGAGGACTTTAATAAGACCCAGACTTTCAGGGGACGCCTGGGTGGCTCAATTGGTTAAGCATCAGCCTTTGGCTCAGGTCATGATCCCAGGGTCCTGGGATTGAGCCCAACATCACATCGGGCTCCCTGCTCAGTAGGGAGCCTGCTTCTCCCTCTCCCTTTGCCCCTCTGCCCCGCTCATGCTCTTTCTCTCACTCTGCACTCTCTCAAATAAATAAATACAATCTTAAAAAAAAAAAAAAAAAAGACCTAGACTTTCACAACATAGTACTCAAAATGTCCAGGATCCAAAATTACTGGGCTTACAAAGAAACAGGGAAATGTGATCAATTCTCAAGGGAAAAAACAATCAACAGATGCTGACTAAGAAGAACCAGATGTTAGAATTATCAGAGATTTCATAGCAACTATTTTAACTATGCTCCATGAGATGAAGGTAAACACTAATGAAAGGAGTAAAACACAAACTATAAAAAGAACTAAATGGACATTTTAGAAGTGAAAAAGATATCTGAAATAAAAAATTCACTGGATGGGATCAAGGGCAAAGTTAGTGAATATGAAGATAGTAATGATCTCATCTGAAGAACAGAGAAAACCTTAAAGACAAGTGGGAAAACATTTTCAAAAGGTATAATATTTGTGTCACTGGAGTCCCAGAGGATGAGACATAAATATGGAAAAATATGGAAGAAACAATGACTGAAAACTTCCAAATTTGGAAAAATATATGAATTTTACAGAATGAAGCAGCTCAGCCAACCACAAAAAAGGTAAACTCAAAGAAAGCCAAGCCCAAACATCTCATAATCAAATCACTGAAAACCAAAGCTAGAGAAAAAATCTTGAAAGCAAAGAATAATAAAACACAGTATATTGAAGAACGACTCAAATAATTAAGAGATTTCTCATCAGAAATCATAGAAGACAGAGGACAGTGGAACAACAGCTTAAAAGTGTTGAAAGAAACTGAAGTGTCAACACAAAATTCTATATCCAGCAAAAATATTGCTCAGGAATGATGGTGAAATAAAGGTGTCCTCATATCAGGGAAAACTAAGCATTTGCTGCCAAAGAGACCTGCTCTAGAAGAAATGCTAAAGGAAGTTCTTCAGGCTAAAGAAAAATAATACCAGAGGGAAACTGGGAAATACAGGAATAAAAGAAGAGCAATAGAAATGATAAATACCTGACTACATATAACAAACTGCTTTTGTCCTTTTATGTTCTTTAAAATAAATATGATTATTGAAAGCAGCAATTTGAACACTGCCTTGTGGCATTTTAAATGTATGTAGATGTAATACACATAAAAACTGTAACATAAAGAAGGGAGAGTAAAGGGACCTATAAGATTGTTAGATTCTACATCCTACTTAAAGTGGCAAAATATCAACTCAAAGTAGACTGGTTAAGGTTAGGTATGTTTATTATAATACCAGAACCATTAAAACTATACTAAGAGATACAAACAAAAAAGACAACAGATTAAGTGAAATACTAAAAAATGTTAGAACAATCCAAAGTAACAGAGAGAAAACAGGGAAGAAGGAACAAAGGAATAAAAACAAAGAGGATAAACAGGAAACAAGTATTAAATGGTAGACTTAAATTCAACTACATCAATAATTATATTAAATGTAAATGGTCTAAACATACAAATTAGAAGATATGGTAAAATCAGATTAAAAAGCAAGACTCAACTTCATGCTATGTACAAGTAAGCTACTTTAAATATAATGACATAGATGGATTAAACGGAAAAAGGATAGAAAAAGATATACTATGCAAACACTTCCAAAATAAACCTGAAGCAGCCATATTAATATCAGACAAAGTAGATTTCAGAAAAAGGAATACATCACATAAGGTGAGACATAATAGGATAAAAGGGTCAGTTCTCTAAAAACACATGAGAATCCTAAATGGATAAAGCTAAACCCAACATTAAGACTTCAAAATACATTAAGTATTTAGCTTAAAGCTTAAAGGAGAAATATACAAATTCACAGTTATATTTAGAAACTTTAACAGTCCTTTTTCAATAACTAATAAAACAAATAGACAGAAAATTAGCAAGGATGAATACCTAAACACTATCAATCAATTTAGCCTCACTGACATTTACAGAACATCCCACCTATTACTAGAAAAAAAAAAAATACTACTCTTTTAAAAATGCACAAAGAACATTCACCAAGATAGTTCATATTCTAGGCCATAAAACAAGCTTTGACAAACTTGAAAGAACTGAAATCATACAAAGTATATTCTCTGATGTAACAGAATTAAACCAGAAATCAATAACAGGAAGATATTTGGAAAATTCCCAAATATCTGGAACTAAATAACACTTATAAATAACTCATGACTAAAAGAGGAAGTGATGAGAAAAATCAGAAAATACTCTGTACTGAATGAAAACACAAATAAAATACATCAAAATTTGTGACCTATAGCTAAAAAGAGTTTAGAGGGAAATGTACAGTATTAAATACTTATACTGGAAAAGAAGAAAAGATTAAAAGCAATAATCTAAATATCCACCTTAAGAAACTAGAAAGAGAATGAGAAATTCAAAGCCAGCAAACAGAAGGAAGTAACAGACCAGAAATTAATTAAATTGAAAACTGCCCACCCCCCCAAATTCTATGAAACCAAAAGATTAATGAAATCAATAAACCTATAATCAGAAAAAAAAGAAAGACAAACTATCAGTATCAGGAATAAAAGAGGACATATTATAATTCCTACAGAGGCATTAAAAGGCTCATAATGGAATTCTATGAAAACTTTATGCCTATAAATTCTACTAATTAGATTAAATAAACAAATTCCTCAAAAATCAAAAATTACCAAAGTTCACTAAGGAAGCAATAATAACCTGAATTAGTAATAAATTTATTAAAGAAATTAAATCTGTATTTAAAAATCTCTAACAATGCAGGTTCAGATGCTTCCCTGGAACATTATACCAAACATTTAAAAAGAATATCAATTCTATAAAATATCTTCCTGACAACAGAGAAGGGAATGGTTTCCAACTTATTTTAAGAGGCCAGCATCACCCTGATACCAAAACCAGACAAAGATATTACAAGGAAATACAATTACAGACCAATATCCCTCAAGAACATAGGAGTAAAACGCCTCAACAAAATATTAGAAAATCTAATTAAGAAATATACAAAAAGGAAAATACACCACAACCAAGTACAGTTTATCCCAGGAAAGCAAGGTTGGTTTGACATTAAAAATCAGAGTTAGTAACTATATTAACAGACTAAGAAAAAAACAAAAACATGACCATTTCAACAGATGCAGAAAAAGCAATTTTCTTCAACAGAAAAAGCCATTGATGGGGCGCCTGGGTGGCTCAGTCATTAAACATCTGCCTTCAGCTCAGGTCATGGTCCCAGGGTCCTGGGATTGAGCCCTACTCTGCTTCTCCCTCTCCCACTCCCCCTGCTTGTGTTCCCTCTCTCACTGCCTCTCTCTGTCAAATAAATAAATCAAATCTTTAAAAAAAAAAAAAAGAAAGAAAAAGCAATTGACAAAATTCAACATTACTTCATAATAAATAAAACTCTCAGCAAAACAGGAACAGAAGATAACTTAGCCTGATAAAGGCATCTGCAAAAGAAATCCTACATTAACATCATAATAGCAAAAGACTGAACGTTTTTTCTGAGATCAAAACAAGGCAAAGGGGCACCTGGGTGGCTCAGTCGGTTAGGCAACTGCCTTCGGCTCAGGTCATGATCCTGGAGTCCCGGGATCGAGTCCCGCATCGGGCTCCCTGCTCGGCAGGGAGTCTGCTTCTCCCTCTGACCCTCCACCCTCTCATGCTGTCCCTCTGTCATTCTCTCTCTCTCAATAAATAAATAAAAATCTTTAAAAAAAAAAAACAAGGCAAAGATGTCTGCTCTTACCTCTAGTGTTCAACATCACACTGAGAGACAGAGAATCTTAAGCAGGCTCCACACCCAGCACTGAACCTGATGCAGGGCTCGATCTCAGGATCCTGAGATCGTGACCTGAGCTGAAATCAAGAGTCAGATGCTTAACTGACTGAGCCACCCGGGTCTCTCTACAGCGGCTTTATTCATAAATGCAGAAGACTAGAAACAACCTGAATGTCATTGCATTGGTGAATGGATAAACAAACTGATGCATTCATGTAACTGACTACTACTTGGTAGTAAGAAACAAACTCCTTATACACACATAACATCTCAAATACATTATACTAAGTGAAGGAAGCCAGAATCAAAAGGAAGGATATGTGGGTGTACACACATATACACTCTCATTATTTAATTTATAGGACATTTTAGAAAAGGTAAAATTAAAGGGATTGATCACCAATGCAAGGGATTGAGAGTCAGCAATGGAAATAACACATGGTGACAGTGTGAGGGAATTTTTGGAGGGGATATAAAACTGTTTCATATGTTGATTGTGGTGATTATTACAGGACTCTATTCATTTGTCCGAACTCAAAACCGTACAGCAAAAAATTCAGATGTGTTTCTTAATAATTACAATAGACACTTATTTAAAGTAATATATTTGCAGTCCAAAGAGTTCTAAGTTGTACATTTCAGGTTTAATCAACTTCATAAAAATACTTTGAGGACAGGTGCAACCACAGATTTCAACTACATGATTCTTTCTTTGCCCATTTTTCTCTCTCTCTCCTTTCCTGCCTAACCTCTTTCAGATATCATTCAAGGTAGAATTTATCCTTATATTTTGTCCACTGCTCTTTTTTTTTAAAGATTTTTTTTTTTAAATTTATTTATTAGAGAGAGAGAGCATGTGAGACAGATCACAAGCAGGGGGGAGAGGTGGAGGGAGAAACAGACTCCCCACTGAGCAGGGAGCCTGATGTGGGACTTGATCCCAGCACCCTGGGATCATGACCTGAGGCAAGGGCAGACGCTTAACCGACTGAGCCACCCAGGTGCCCTGTCCACTGCTCTTTATGCAAAATATGCTGCCTCATGGTCAGGAGCAGTGCTCTCTTAATGTGAATCATCCTGTCATAATAAAGATTCTTAGGAAGTCTTCTTATGGCTTCTTTTATACCATCATTCTCACATACTGTATCATCTTGCATTAACCCCAATTATTGAACCCTGCAGCACTATAGTACCATTTTTGAACATCCCCCAGCCCCCAGCTGGATGCTGCAATGGAGGGCTGCTCTCCATGATGATCTAAGACCACAGGTGTATGTATTTTCATAGTATTTACAGTATATTTTACAGTATAGTAAGAATTTTACTCTATGTAAATTTCAAAGCAAACTACTGCTACATAATATCTGTATCAAACAATACTGTCTACCGGTACTCCGAAGATTTAAGTATTAGCATTCTTTCAGCAGGAATCCTCTAACAAGCCAATGGACATTGCATAAATCACTACCTTATTAATCCTATGCCTTTCCCATGCCCAGACAGAAAATCAGCTTCTAATGAAACATGACCACACACTGTCAACAAAGCAAGGGACAAATCCAAATGGTACCTAAAGAACCTGAAATCGAAAGCCTTTTCCACTGAAGCCCATTGGACAATGAGATATAACTTTACCCAGTTTTAGGTTGTGGACTGATGGACACCCTAACAACATGAAAAAAGTTACATATAAGTAATTAAATAAAAGCTATATATTGGATCAAAAATTGCCATTGATATTTATGAGGCTACACTGAACTAAAAAAATTTCCAAATCATCAAATTACCTTTTTAAAAAGTAAAATCCTAATATTCAACAGCTAATGCTTAAAAATTAAGAAGTATTTCAGGGGCACCTGGGTGGCACAGTTAGTTTAAGTGTCAGACTCTTGGTTTCAGCTCAGGGTTGTGAGATCGAGCCCTACATCAGGCTCCATGCTCAGCGAGTAGTCTGCTTAAGACTCTCTCCCCCTCTCTCTGCCCCTCCCCCCCCCACTCTCTGTGTCTCTCTCTAATAAATAAATAAATCTTTAAAAAAAAAGGACATTTTAAGTTTCTCTTCCAAGATGTTTTTATCTTATAATTCTACTAATCTTAAATGAACACATTATCAGACAAAACTAAAATCAAGAATTTGCCCTTCATGAAAGATGTGCTGTGACTAGTAGTTTCATCATCAGGTTGTTAATGCATTAACAAGGTTGTGTGTAAAAGGGCAACAAGTAAATTTATATTGACAAATAATGTGATGTAAATGTCTTTCCACAATGAGTGATTTATCTTCAATGTGTTCATTATGAATAAGAACTCTGTATTTCAGGGTCCTGAGATTGAACCCCACATTGGGCTCCACGCTGGGCATGGAGCCTGCTTAAGATTCCCCCTTTCTCTGCTCTCTCTCTCCCTTTCTAAGAAAGAAAGAAAGAAAAAAAAAAAAAGATGAGAAAAAAAACACAAATAGATTATGGCCCTTATAAAAAATCCTAAATGTTCTTGGAAACTTTAAGTAATGATTTCTATGATTTGAGGAAAAAAGAAATCCATCCTAGATTTTCAATGCTTACATTTCTCTAATTAGAAAATTTCCATTTTGCAGAATGAGAAAAAATTTCAAAAGCCAAGCTTTTATTAATTTGCCTATAATTTTATTGCTCACCTCCCCAAAGAGAGGTTTCATCCTGAAAGGATGTTCTTAATGTTAGATTCAAGTTCAGAGCTATAATAGATATGGTCTTTTATCTTAACAGTCACCATTACAAAAGCTGTAATTAGCCTTAATAACCAAATTAACCAAATTGAGTAAGTCATTCTCCAAATTTTATTAATTCAGAGTCCCACTTTGGGCATTTATCTCCTTCTCCTCCAACACATGCCTGAAACATTTGTAGTTTTAAAAATAAAGCTCTTTGATAATTAAACATTCTGCTGTCCATCAGAAACATTAACCCTTGTAAAGACTCAACCAAAAATACTACACAGAACTCAATGAGAACTTAGCATTTCTAGCACCTACCAGAGGACCTGGCATCTATAAAAGTATTATTGGTTCTTTCAGAAAGGACACTTAATTATTTGCTATGAATTACAATGAAAACAAATTCAATACTTTTAAATCGCTTTCCTAGCTTCAATGCCTCAAAGTGTATAAAGGCAATTATCAAATCACTGGTGTGTGCATCATTCAGTTTCTCAATTATCCACAGCACATTTCAGCTCTAGTCCAGCTTTTCTCCACCATCCAGCATGCTTTTACTCTTCTTTCCACTAAGCCACCTAATCTGCACACAGTGATTTCACCAAAAAGATGCACTGTAACATACAAGCCAAAGTAAACCAAAACTAGGAAGGCAACTCCCCTGGGAAGAAGAAAAAGATGAAAGAAAGAACTCTTTTGCACAAGGTGAACAGTTCCAAACCACTCAGTAGTCTTAAACCCGTTCACATCCTATAACTGACCAGTGAGCGAATGTGGGCAGATTCACACTGAGGCAGAAGACAAATCATCACAAAGACCTTTCCGGTTACTTCTGTATTTCACCAATAACAGTGCCAGCACACAAGCACCCATAATCTCAGAAAATGTAAGTAACAAGAATTAATGAATTCTACATGTCCTGAAAGCCTGTCCTTTCCATCAAACATTTAGATGTAAAATTACTACCACTTTGCCCCACCTCATACACCCACCGTTTTACATTTCCAACTAGAAGAAATGTTTGGTAAACAAGCTCTGATCTGGAAAGGGCAAGGTAGGCCCCAGGCCTGCCCATTTAGTGTCTCTGAGGTGGCAGTTCCCTACTTAAACCATAGGAATAATAACTCCTACCTACCTCATAGGGCTGTTTAGACTTCAAGTGTTTGAAAACTGCAGAGTTCACTCAGCTCCAAAGGGTACACTCCCTGCAAACCCCTGTGTAGAAGACTTTGACGTTGAGGACACGGAGACTCAAAGGTTAGAACAGGATTAGAGGGCTCAGATTGCAAGTGATTCTGTGAATACCCTTACAAGTATTTTATATTTCATCAAATAAAACAATTAAGAGAACATATTAAATAAACAAAATATCAGTGACATTAAACACTTACGCTAGTAATAAGGGGTTCCTGTAAATTAATTTCCACTTGCTGTGTGATTTTAGCAGGAAACATCTTTTAGTCTCTCCTTTTCCCTCAGTTTCAACAATAGGCTTTTAAATGTGTTTTGTTTTCTGGTAGACATTGTTCTCTCCAGCCTCCCAGGCCCCAACTGGGGCCCACAGGGCCACTTAGAGGTCTGAGATGCTTTGGGTAACTTTGTCCTTAACTATTTGCACAGAGGAGGCTCTCAACCTCATCCCTATCCCTACATTTTCTCTGCCCATGGTACCTTCATGCCAGAGGATGGACAACGAGTGCAAAGCTGAAGCCTATGTACACTGTTCCTTTAGCACCCCCGTCCTTAGCATCTCTGCTGAAACTTCTGGCTACCATCCAATCCACTCTGCCTCCCTTTTTTATTTTTAATGCCCAGGGTTCTGCAGTCTTCTATAGGAATGCAAAATTAAGTTACCTGAACTCAAGTTCTTATTTATCAGAGAAGGAAAAACCCAGAAGTCAAACTAGGTGAAATCTGGTATAATGAGAATATAAAGGTGAGAAAGAATTACTGTAAAAAAAAAAAATCATTAAAAATGGAGATGCAGGGATGCTCGGATGGCTCAGTCAGCTGAGCGTCCTACTCTTGATCTAGTTTAGGTCTTGATTTCAGGGTCGTGAATTTAAGCCCTGTTGCAGAATATGCTAAGATCATGTTACACTGTTTATTAATAATAAGCATTCACTTCTGACAAACATCTGACTTAACCCAACATAAGGGAAAAACTGAAATAACAGAACTTCATTTTCACACATTGTTATATCCTATACTGCTAGAGAAATTTGGCATTTGGAAAACCACCAAAGCATGAAAAAAAAAAGGAAAACAACCAAAGCATGAAGTATTATTAGAGAGATAACCACTATTCTGGTTATCTATTACTATGTAAAAACCTACCCTAAACTTACTGGCTTAATACAGAATGTATCATTGTATCTCATGATTCTGTAGGTCAGAAACGCTCTCCTCCTAATTTCCCCCCTGCCTCAACACAGCCCCTCCATGTGGACAGCATGAGCCTTCTCAGAGCATGGCAGCTTCAGGATGTGAAACCTCAGATTCCTTACATGGAAACTCAGGGACTCAAGATGGAACCTTCTACAAGACAGGAAGTGAACCTGCTAGTCATTTAATGTTTGGGCTCAGAAATTGGCCCAGCATTGGGGCGCCTGGGTGGCTCAGATGGTTAAGCGTCTGCCTTCGGCTCAGGTCATGATCCCAGGGTCCTGGGATCGAGTCCCGCATCGGGCTCCCTGCTCCTTGGGAGCCTGCTTCTCCCTCTGCCTCTCTCTCTCTCTCTGTCTCTCATGAATAAATAAATAAAATCTTTAAAAAAAAAAAAAAAAAAAAATTGGCCCAGCATCTACTCTGCCATATTCTGTTGGTCAAAAAATTTTTAAAAATTTACCAGATACAAGAGGAGAGAACAAATCCCATGTCTCAGTGGGAGAGTAGCAAAGGATCTGTGGCCATCTTTATCTACCACCAATTACCGGGAAAGATTATAAATCTACTAGATTACAAAATGGAAAATGAAGGTATTTATTAATGAGTATAAGAATGTTGCTAGTTAAGCTAATCAACCCCGAATAAACCATTGAACATAAGAGAAGAGCTGCAAATAAAGCAAAAAACAAAAAAGTCATTATGAAAACTTAACAGCATAAAAGGTATCCCAAAACACAGTGTAATATTAAGTGCTGGTTTCTATGCTAATTTTTTATCCCTTCAAGGAAAATCCTAACAATATCAGGTTACACAAGTTAGGTTTCTAATTAGAGTCTACATTTAAAGTTTTAAAATGTGTCTTTAGGGTACAAATCATTCCATCTAGCTCAGCGAACATACTTCTAAAAGTGAATGGCATCTTTACTTATCCACCTGACAGTAAATGCTGCCATTTATTGAATATTCACCTCACACTAACCCTGTACTATGTACTTTACACACATGATCACATTGCACCCTCAAGAAAACTTGCTATACAGAGAAGGAAACTGAAGTTCAGAGAGAAAAATGGTATTGTGCTGCTATTAAAGATGGGAGCCAGACTCATGCTCCCTAAAAACCAATATTCTCAACAGTCGGGTATTTAGCCTCTGCCAATCTATGTGGTCAAAAAGAACTTCTGTAAGTTAGGATTCGTATGTGCAACTATACACACATAAATTTCAAGGTTAATCATTTTTGTCTCTTGACAGAATCATCATTCCATTCCTCATGTTTTAGCAGTATAATGTGAAGGGGCACATTACTGTCTAAAATTATGAAGAAACCTTAAAGGCACAGCTAAGAAACCCTGTACTTTATTTAATCATGTATTCTTATGTACTTAGACCATGTCCCTCCCATGTAGAGAAAGCATGGTACACAGGTCCATCTAAAAAGAGCCTAATTAAACCAAAGAAAACTACATTTTTCAAAACCGACAGCCATAGCAAACAAGTAATTTCCCTGTAGATTAAAACAACAGATAAACAATCAAAAGCTCACCTTATAATTCAAGACTGATTATTCAAATTGGAAGAATTCCATTCTCTCTGAAAATACGATGTACTCTGAGGTCTGGTCTGCTGGAACAGAGTGGCGTCAGCATTTCCAGGGTAATGCACCTGCGTGTGGCTGAGCGTGTGTCTTAGCCTGCGGGGCGTATTGCTGCGTGGAGCATGAGGATTTGTGACTGACTAAATCAGCTGGCCATTCTCTAGTGCTACCCCCAGAGTCAGGGACACTTGTTTTTAAAGTCCCTTCTACTTCACAGGTTTTTGTTAATATGCAAATCAACTCAGTAGTTAAAATAAAAGGTGCACATTTTCCATAAAAGATACTTTGGAGTTTTTGATAAAGGTGGCTCTTCTCCCTATTTTCCAGAAGATAACGGTGTGTCTAATGCTAATGGGGAGAGCACAGGCGCAGGGGCAAGTGGGGTGCAGAAGGCAGAGGAGCAGGGCAACCAGCACCACCCTCTCTAAAGGTGAGACTAAGAAAAGTTAGTGATTCCCTTTTTCCTCTGTCTCAAAGGCAGAGAATGAAGACTGTTAAATAGCTTAATTCCTACTTTTTTTTTTTTTTTAAGATTTTATTTATTTATTCATGAGACACAGAGAGAGAGAGAGAGAGAGGCAGAGGGAGAAGCAGGCTCCCAAGGAGCAGAGAGCCCGATGCGGGACTCGATCCCAGGATCCTGGGATCACGACCCGAGCCGAAGGCAGACGCTCAACCATCTGAGCCACCCAGGTGCCCAATTCCTACTTTTTAATATCACGTTTCTTCTTACGAAATAGTAACAGATGAAGTAAAACAATCACTTGTGGTATTTCCCAGGGTTCCACAGTTATGAAACAATTCATAATATTTATCATATTTATTTTTGTTCTCAGAGGCTATTATGAGAGGCTAGAATTTCATGCATGATCCAATTAACTAATTATACTTATTTAGAGGCCATGAAATGCCTAATTGCAGTCACAAATAGGAGATCACTGGTATAATTAGTTGTGCTAGCAAAACTACAGTCACAAAATTTCTTGGGTCAGACCACACAAAAACTGTGACCCTAATTATAGTATTGTTCTCAGCACAATTCAGTCTTAATATGTTAGTCACCCATGTTTGAAGCGTAAGTTTAACTGGTGAAAACATTCTCCTTACTTTAAATTTGGTATGCTAGTTTCTAATTCACTAAAACACTTCTCGGAAAATTTCAAAATAACGCCTCAGGTACACTGTATAGAGAGAGCTTTTGAGATCATTTAAGTCAAACAGGACTAAGCCCTAAGCAAAAGGGCACAGAATTGATTATCATCTGACCAAGCTCTGAGAAAAGACTGAGAAAATAAACCACAGATATTCCAGAACAGTTAACGGGTACCCTGTTAATGCCAGAATGTTCCCTTCTGGCAAATCTGTGGTCCTCATCTAATACGCAGTCTTCCCATTCCATTTGATTTGTCAGTGCTTTCAGGTCAATGTGCAAAATTCACCAAAGACAGACAGCCTGACCTTACTGGGAATCTGGTTCTGTAGGAATGACCAGAGCCAGCTCTTCTACCACTCACCACCCTTCTCCTTTTTGAGGGAGGGAGGAAAGACAGAAAAAATCAGAAAGAGAAAAAAGGCACAATGACAGACGTCTTATTTTGATACACGAAAAGGGCAGTCAGTGTTAGTGAGGGGAAGGAATGTGAACTGGGGTAACCTGCAAGAGCACTTTCCCTGGGCTCTGCACTGGCTGCTTAACTAAGCTGTCTTCACAAACGGTTCTATGATTCGTCCAACAGTCCAAGTTTACATAAATCTATTTCTGAAGACTCCTTAGGTCTTCACGATGTCTCTCTCCTATAAGCTTCCTACTGGGTCCACTTACCCAACACAGGCAAGAGACTACTGGAATGAAAAAGAAAGTGTTATGCATTATCTAATCATCTTATTTTAGGCCATAAGAATCCACATTATGGTCATTTTACAGATAAGGAAACTAAGGTTCTCTCTAAGATAAGGGATCTGTCCAGGGCTACACAGTTAGTAAATATGAGGATCAGAATCCATACTTAAGATCATCTGACTCCCAATAAATCTGTTCTTTATATTGCAGTTCAAGGCTTGGAAAAACTGCAACAGTCCAGGTGGGCTTTTTTGGGCAAACTTTTCAAAGTTTGCCCCTTTGAAAAAGCATGCTTGGTTACGTGTATTACATTTGAATATATGTTATAAAACTGACACAGAATAGTGATTCTGAATATGAAATGTATGAGATTTATCCTCAAAATTTTCTGAAACAGGTCCTACATTATATAACTTCATTTCTTCAGCTGTCTTAGGCAGTCTTGGTCTGCTTTTTATTTTTCCCTTACTCATTTTGTTTCCTAACGAGGCTATAAGCTCCTAACGACAGTGCCTACCATAAGGCCCTGTAAACAGCAGGTTATTATTAATTGACCTGCTGTTCTGCTAAGGTACTCTACCATCCACCAGTCATATTTAGGGATAAGTGCTTCCCTGAGCCAGTAGGACAACAACCTGCCTTTCACTTAACCATGAAGAATACCAACTTAGGATAAAGGACTGTCAGGAGCCCTAACAAAAAATAATCAAATTTACCAAAGGTTATGATTATGGAATACTGATGAATACACTCTAACACCACAGTTGTATAAGAATCCCCAGAAAAAGGGATTGCAGTAATTGGTCATATCAGAACTGCAATTTTATTCATAAAAACAGTTTCTTAATGCACTGACTTTTCTATGGAGTTTAGAAAGAACCTGTGATGGGTGCTGAGTTTCTTGGAGAACAGAATGTTTCATTTTGCTCTAATTCATTCTATTACTGAATTAAACTCTGATGTATTGGTCTTGACAAGTGCTTCATGCTGATTGTATTGTGTATGATAGTATAATCACTCCCCATGCATTTCCCACTGGCTGGCTGATTAATGCAATAGATTACCTGCAGCACTGATGGCAAGGGGGAATCATTGCCCCTCTCTACTCTAAACTGTTTGTATTTCAGTGTGCGTTCATGTATGTGTTGTGTGTGCGCGTCTGCGCATGCAAGCGTTTAGGCATACACAGGCACCCGTGAATATCCACCATGGGTGGAGAAGGTGGGATAAGCCAGAAGGGGAAGAAAAGAAAACTGAGGACACAGTGAAGATTATGGCCTTTCAAATACTGTTTTTAGTACACCAAAAATACTTCCTAAGGCTTCCAGATAGGTATTTAACATTACACTTCAGTTATTCATTCATTATTTTATTCACAAATATTTTACTGAGCACCAACTATATGCCAGGCACATTTTTTCCCACCTGCACAGGAAAACTAACTAAAAAAAATGCGTCACTTTCAGTGTTCTAATTAGTGTACAGGAAGGGAAAAAGGGGGTGAGTTTATCACATGAACATTAATATAGAGATGGAAAAGGATGGCTCTGGAATTAGTTTAAATGCACCAAAAAGACAGCAACTGATAAGATCATTAAGTACAGTGAGTGGTTTAAATGGTTTCAAAACAAACAAAAATCTCTCAGACTAGCTGATCTACTTAGGACCCTAACATTTAGCAAAGAGCATCTTCTGTGTATGATCAGTATGTATGGTGACTAGGCTGCTGAACACATTAATGTCATCTTTAAATGTCTGTATGTCAGGTGTCAGACTTTTGTGGTCTTGGCAACATTTTGAAAGCATTCTTCCTAACAGGATTTTCTTCCACTTCCAAGCTTATATTTGACCCAAGTGCCTTGTTTACAGTCCTCCTATCCAACCCCCTCAGCCCATGCTCATCCACAGAGAGACTGCAGCTTCCAATCTAAGCCATTTCAAGGTTGCTAATAACTTAAGTCTGATTCCTGATGAATGAATTTTTACTCTCTCCTCCAGGTTTGCCCATGCAAATTTTGAAATTTACTAAGATACCCCAAAAGGAAAGGGGCTGGGAAGCACAACCTAGGGTCAAGAAGGTATAGCTGGTCATAGTTCAAATTCACAGAGATTTTGATTTCTCTGTCAAAGGTTATCTTTGCAACAGGAGACACAGAGAGTTGGAAGAGTTAGCCACTTTCAGACAATTACTACCATTATTCCCGGTTATTTGTTTCTAGATCAGAGCCTGAGAAAATAGCTTAGAACCCAGGCACTAACTCATCCAAGCAGTTTATGGCAGAAGGCCCCTCCCTGTATTTTACCAGATAGCATACTATTCTTACTCCAATTTGGAATTTTTAAACACTAATATGTTAGGCAATTGTTAGATAAGCTTATAGCAGCCTCACAAAAATTCACCTGCTATAAATCACTTACCAGCCTGCCTTCTCCATAAAATAAAAGAGAAAATTATTTATATAAAAAAAAAAAGTCATTCTTCAGTAGACCTCTAAGAAGAGCGGCTATTTAAAAGCCTATTGAAGATAGTCACAATCAAGCATGCATTTTTAATCTCAGAATCCTCTGTCCTTGAGAAATCTTAACAGAAAGCCTATGTGTCAAGTGGTGAAAGTCACTCTGTTGGGACTGAGAGGTCTTGCCTCCCCCATCCACACTCTCTTCCTCCCCCTCCCACCTCAGGGGCTCTATGAGGCACTGTGGAACACCCCCTGTCTAAAAGACACCCATTAATCATTTTCCTGGGTTCCCCTGCCCCCTCATTAACCCATCTAAGCTTTAATCAAATACAAAAACATTTGTAAAGCACCTTGCTCCATACAACACCCACAGAGAACAACCTAAGTGGCTGCTTCAGTCCTCCCTTGGCTTCCACCTCTTTCAGTCTAGCTCCTGGCATCTCTGATTCCCCATGAAGCCCCTGGGAATCTCAGATGGCTTAAATGAGGGCTTCTCAGACCCCGTTAATTTTTGTATGCTGCCACTTCAGGGTAAGAAATGGTGAGAGGAAATTATCCCCAGCCTGTCTTCCTTCATTCCCACTCTCTCACTTCCCACCACTCTAGTGTGATGGTGCTCTCTAGAGATCCACAATCTAGCAAGGAGACGGCTCCCTCCCCCAACCACATTTCCCTAGACGGCTCCCTCCCCCAACCACATTTCCCTTCGGTGGCAGTTTCTTGAGGGCAAGTGCAATACTAACTCTTAGGAAATGGGAAGAGAAGAGAACTTTTCTAAAATTGTTGTGAGGAAGAAGGATACTTTATACCAATGCTCTGATACTCCTACTAGCCACTAATGTGAGAACAGTATCTACTACCAGTGGACTCATCTTATAAATAAAGATAACATAAAAAAAGTAATTGGAACCCATTCTTGGTACAAATAATGTACCAGAATACTACATATACAATAAGGATACTAACATGGACTACAATGAGTCATAAAACATCTTAACTCCTAACTCAATCCCTGTGGTCTATATTTAGAATAAAGTTTTATAAAAATACACAAGGGGGGTGATCCCCAAGTGTTGTTACAAATTATCCAATTGTACTTAGAGAACGACTATCATTCGGAATCTCCAATTGGTTAGATAATAGGATCAAATGGTCTGTAAAGATCTCTTTTAATCTTGAGAATCTACCATTTTCTGCTAATATTTAAAATTTTTTCTCTTTATTTCCACTTTTTCCCATAAATGGGTACTGAATGGATAATTAAACCCTAGCAGCTGCACTCAAGAGACGGATGGTGGACAGTACTACACAGAAGTAAAGAAATATGCATTCTCTCTTTTGGTTAACTTCTGACCCAAACTAGAAATTAATTCTGCCTACTTAAAGAAACAGAACAGGGGCACCTGGGTGGCTCAGTTGTTAAGCGTCTACCTTGGGCTCAGGTTATGATCCCAGGGTCCTGGGATTGAGCCCCGCGTCGGGCTCCCTGCTCAGCGGGAAGCTTGCTTCTCCCTCTCCCACTCCCCCTGCTTGTGTTCCCTCTCTTGCTGTGTCTCTCTCTGTCAAATAAAGAAATAAAATCTTAAAAAAAAAAAAAAAAAAAAAAAAAAAAAAAAA